>NC_143054.1:152397500-152762500 GCF_052426305.1 Pelodiscus sinensis
ACAGATTTTAGGTCAAGAATCTTGTCTTTAGTTGCCCATATACTTGTTTGCGCTATTGTAAACTACCATATGCAATTGCTGTAATATATAATTATATTACTAAAATGATCAACGGCATATTTCTCTCTCTCTCTCTTGCTCTTTCTCTCAAATCAACAACTTAAACATAATGGCAGAAAATTAAAATTCATTGTTAAAGAAATACTTGAAAACAACAACAGAATTCTAGTGGTTTGTTTAATTATTATTATTATTATTATTATTATTAAATTAGATGTACTATAAAGAGAATACCTTGAGTGGCATAGAAGAGACCAGTGACAAGGACTGCATAAGTTAACTGTCCATTTGGTTTATTTGGTGCTAGCCATTTTACTTTAATTCCTCTGGATCCATCAATGGTGGCAAATATTTCAAGTGCACCTTCAGGTGTTGCTTCATCTGTACGAGCTTCGACCTGTTAAGACAGAGTTTTGTTGCTATAGTTTAAATAACTGGACAAATCAGATCTACAACATTTTAATGCAAGTTTCCCTGATTAAAAATGTAACAGTAACAACCATTTCATGCTGGAATATTATTTTTTTAATACGAATGTCTTTTTCTCTCCTACCCAAATGTGACTCCCATTTAAAAATATTTTGGAAGGAAGGAAGGAAGGAATGCAGTGGCACCTGATTCTAATGCATGTAATTTTGCTCAGTGAACCAGGAAAAGATGGGTAGGGGAACAAGGCCCATTAAATTTGATTATGTTAAAAAGCAACTTTAATGCAAAAATGTGCTTAAGTCTGCTTAGTACATTACTACAGATATGTGACAGAGAAATAATAACTCTTAAATGAGTGTGGTTCAGAAACAGAATTATATTTCTAGCTTTCCAGCTCCAACATCTGGAAGATTTAAGTTACAAGGGTAAATTGTCCTTTGAGAGAAAATAAAAATAAAATTTGACAAAAACCCTTTAATTATATAATGAAGCCCGAAGACTAAGATTCTTGTTTCTGAAACAAGAATATTAGTCTTTGGGCTTCATTATACCAACAGATGAAAAATGTGTAATTACAGTGAAATTCAGTTTTATTAATCATGGCTTAGAGCCATTATTCAGAGTGCCATGGATCAAACTTTACAGTCTCAAAGTCATTTCTCACTTATGATGATGTGTTTGTTTCTCACCCGTAATTTATTTGATGGTTTTTAAGGTTGGAAAGGATCTTTATACTCTTTCTGAGTGGCACTTGGCTTCAAATAAAGAATGTTACTGTTTGTGGGTGTGCTGCTTTAGTGCCAGTTTTAACCTGTCAAATCTGTTTTGGCATTAAATAACTAAAGGAACTTTCTCTGTCCTTGCAAAATGGTGAATTTACTTCTTAGCACATCTGGTTTAGGAAGTTCATTGGTTTACTGACCTCTATATATTCCCTGACCCAGCAAAGCACTCAAGCACAAGCTTAACTTTAAACAGTTGAATAGTCCCACTGAATTCAATGAGATTACTCTCATATTTAAAGATAAGCAAATGCTTCGGTGCTTTTCTGGATCAGGACCAGCGTGTGCATTTGGATATTGCCGTCCAAATGGGGATTGCCCCAAATCAATCCTTATGACAGGATCCCACTATACTATGCTTTCTAATCTAAGTCAGATCCTGTGATGTACTGAGTCCCTAAAACAGCCCCAGCCCCTCAGAGAATTGAAAGCCAGCTGAATTCCTTGGTTCCTAGAGGTAGGAGTGAGGGGTGATTCCCCAATGACACACAGAATGTATACCCAACTGTTTAATTTATGGCACTGGTTCGGTCTTATAAAGTGTAGCCGTGACTGTGAGAGGCGAGTGACTGGGGAGGTTCTGCACAGTGATCCGCATGAACAGTATGGTGTATGCAGCATACAGGATTGCTATACTGGAAAGGTACATTACATTGAACACTGTAAACAATACATACTTCTGTATAACACAGTCATGGTTTCTTTTTCTACATATTACCTTATATTATATAGTCAAAGTATTTTGATGTTTAAGAATTTTAATATTTAATAATTTAAAAAGTAATGCACTTAAACCGGGCTAAGAAAAATCCGAACTAGGGGTAAAGTAATAATAATGCCTATATACTAAATATTTTTGGCAAAGTATATTAGAAGAATATGCTAAAATACAGTTAGCCTAAACAGGTGAAATTAGGATGTTTAAAATAGCTAAATGAGAATAGAAATATTTCCTGATCATTAATCATATTTATCTTTCATTATATTATGGAATTATTGTCAAGACATCTCCTCTAATGTCTTAGTTTCTCTCATTTTTCTAAATCATATACTAATTGTTTTTTCAGTGGTTTGTACATTTCAAAAACAGTAGAGTTTTATATGTAGGGATGTATCTGAATTCTCCTACTGAATCAAATAGAGAATCTAACTTTACTTCTTCAAGAACAGTCTTTTTGCTTAACCAAAGTAGTAGGATGAAATTAGCACAGTTTCTAAAATGAGACACCATTCATGTTGCTAGCAAGAAATTAAAATGAAACATTTTGGAATACATACTTTGTAGGTTTATATTTTATTTGAAATAATTGTATCTACTATGAAAAGCAGTTAAAACAAAAATTCTTACTGATAAGTGCAACTGGCAACTCTGAAATAACTGATTAAAATCTTCACAGCTCCCTTCAGAAAATGTAAGCTGGAAGAATCTGGTGCTTAAGGTAGCATCTCTTCAATCGATTAAGACACATTAAATAAAAGATCAGCAACAAAAATAGCTGGAAGGATAATATCAGTTTACTACTGGGAAATGTCCCCTGTAGTATTTAGAGTACTCAAAGAGGCAAAGTATTTTTAAAGTGTTGCATTTATACTGTAATTGATATAGAAGTCTTTCGGAAAATCAAATGAAGATGTAGTTCTCGAACTTCCTGGCAGCATTTAGGTGAGTTGCTCTAAATAAAGACATTGTATTTCAATTCCTGTGATTATAGATGGATCACTGGCTTGGGAAAATAGTTTGTGTAATGGGCATGGGATGAAGTGAATATCTACAAGAGCAATTGTATTGAAAGTCAAGACCATGTTTGGAATTCAGTGAAAGTAAAAAAGTTTTTTTAAAAAAAACCCCTATTTTTAAATTGTTTTGTTGTTCCTTATTTTAGTGCATATGTGATGGCTCTGATGTACTGAATTAACATTACTTTTTTATATATGAACTGCAAAGGGGTGCTATGAGACCGCATGTTTAATGATGCTATTGGCACATAGGAACAGCTGTGAATTATGTAATATCTAGATGTTCATTCCAGAGTTTGAATTCTTAACAGAAGTTTAAATTTCTGTTATATGTACAGCTTTTAAAAACAGATTTAAAAAACTGGAAAAAAGCAACTCATGCTTTTAAGAGTAAATATTCATCAAAGTAGACTTAGCTATAAAATGATTAATGGTTACAAAGTCTTCAGCCCTGTTCTATGTATAGGTGATGTTGCCAGCTGGTGAAAGTAACTAAGCTTGGAAAGAAAATAAGAAATGTGATCACCAATAAGTATGCAAAACTTGAACCCTGAAGTTTAACTTTGAGGTAAAATGTATATAGCACAGTTCATTGGGATTAGAAAGTATGATATTAATATAAATGCAGAGTGATAGGGGAAAACAACTTTTCCAAAACCACTAGACAACTGTATTTTTAAAACTGTTAAAACACTATAGGGGGTTGAGCTTTACTGAAAAAAAAAAGAAATCTAAGAAAAATATAAAGGGCCAATTTAGCAATGTTTAAAGCAAAATCAAGCAGAGCAATTATTATTAAAATTATTGATCAATTACAGAATATTAGCAAAATATACTGAAATTACTAGTCCAGTTGCTTCTCCAAAGTTCTAGAATATATATAAATATTTTAATCCTTAGAAGATGTGTTTTCAGATGCTGATGCTGAAATTACTGTAAACTTAAATTGCAAATACAATGATTTTTGTACCAGATTAATAACGTATTTTCTCTTTAAATACTGATTTGGATTTTACAAATATTTGTAAATTAGAATATCAATTTTTTGCAGTGTTATGTTTTGTCTTCTATAATCCTCAAATTACCCTTTGCCTTATATCCTCAAATAACCTTTTCCATCAGGCAACTAAAATTTTGCTCATTACTGGAATAGTAATTCTTTCTTTATGTGTGTCCTTATAAATCAGGTTAAACCTCATCTGCACCTTTTAAACATCTTAATTCTACTTAATTTCAATAATATGTGTTTCAGCCTCACATTTAACTCCCTGTCACTTCTTTTACTGTACCTATGTGCTATTTTGGAACTGTGCCTAGTGATGACCTATCAAATCCTTAGCAGCTCTTTAAATGGCATTTTTTATAAAATGTCACATTTTGCCAGATGGGTTAGTACTGACCAGAGTGAATCATCACCATTTACTCTGATATTCACTGCCATCTGACATTTATTACATTCCCAGAATGCAAATTGAAGTACTCACCAGTGGACCCAAAGCACAACCTTTTGCAGTACATGCCTGGACTCTGAAGGAATGCAGACTCCAAGGAGCATGCCCATAAGCATAATAACTTAGCTGTGTTGAGTTATGAATCAGAATGCCATTCATATACAATCCGTAAGTAGTAATAATACCTGCAAAGACAATGTTAGATTTAACAGGATCAATTTAATACCTGTATGACAACAGAAGGATGTGGAGGGGAGGGGAAGAACCATGAAAGCTACAAAATATTAAGACTGGTGTTAACTAATATTTTAAGTAATTGAGGATTTCATGACCTGTTGCAGCAATGCATATATGTCAGTGAAACAAAATGTACTCTCCATCTTTAAATGTTGAAAATCCGACCAGAGGTCCACATTCATTTTGTACAAAACTTATACTGTTCCAAAGAGCATAGTATAATATACGTGTTTCTGAACTAAAACTGTCAAGGCAATCTTAGCACTGAGAAAGTTGAGGCAATTCTCTTTCACAGCCTACTCTTCATGCGCATGTAGATTAAAACAAAGACATGAAAGACATATAGCAACCATTTTAAAGCCTAACACCCTCACACTTAGAAAAAATAGTGATCTACATTGTAAATGAAATGCTGAAGGAGTGCTCAGACCAAGGCCAAAAGAACAATCCCTTCAACTATCACATTGACCTTAGCCTTCATCCAATGGAACATATGCACAGGAATTCCTTACATTAAAAAAGTCTGTTTTAAGGCTAAAATATTTCAAATAGTCAGCACTTGTAGTCTATATTTATGTAAAGCTCTATTACATTTAGGATGCATTATAAGCAGACTGAAAATGTATTCTGTCACACTAAATACCTTAGGGAAATTCCCTTTTGTTGGCAAATGGCATGTAGACTTCCTATTCGCTATTCTCAAATGAACTAGATCCACTACTAAACTGTCCTTTTCTAGATCAGAATTTTTGCCTGCCCTGATTAAATAGAACCTACTTTTATCTGTGCTGGTCTATGTACTGTGATCAGAATAGGTATAATATGATTGTTTCACAATATAGTACAGATCTTGTAGTAAAACAGATGTGCTTTTGTTAAAAATCAAAGGAATAAAATCTCCAGCCACATAGTTAACTTTAGTGGTATTTTGCAAGGGGAGTATGATGGTGATTCTGGCACTGATGTTAATTCTGGATGCAGAGATTTGCTGGTCTCATGTCTAAGGGAACTGTAAGTGCTCACTTGTCAAATGGGGACACTAATACTATGTGTGACCCCTGTAAGAATCAGTTTATAGATAGGCGAAATAACTGCACACAGCAGTTTGGTTTTATTAACTAAAAGAATTGTCCCTTACAGGTTTATTTCAGTCTAGAGTTCAAGAACTTTCAACCTCCACATGGCACCCCACCCCCATCTCCTCCTCACATTTGGATACATTTGTTTTAATTTGGAATCCAAGGGTCAGTTGAGCATCTGGTGAAGGGATTGCAGCAGATAGCTCATGCTCATTGCATAAGACTATAGCAAGAATAGGCTTAGATTTGCAAACACAATGAACCCCAAATTCAAAGCTAACATTAAAGTTGGTTTGAGTATGTCACAGAGCTATAGTACTGACCCTTTTAACAACAGGGATACTGATCCTCCAAAACTGGGGTCCTTCTCCCATAAGAAAACAGTGAAAACAGAAAAAAAATTGTTCACATTAAATGGCAACCACATTTTGAAAAGAAGCATCAAAGTGAAACAATGTTTCAAAATGAAACATTGACCTGCAACTACATTTTCAAACTGGTTCCTTTTCTGCATTTCTAAATTTTTATTTTCAGTGTTAGCTGAAACAATTTGCTGAATTCAACCCACATTTGCAAGTATCTTTGGAGCACACACTACATTTTCCTCCAGCTCTAATTCTAAATCTGTAATATGCACCATAGTCTTAGGAAAAAAGCAAGCAAGATTTGTTTCACACACACATTACGTCTTAAAAAGCCCTCCACAGTGTTCCAGCACTCAAGCTGTGCCATGGATTCATAACTTTGACATGCTTACTCTTGCACCTTTTTAACGAATTACCACAGGTTTAAAAAGGAAGCTATATGGTGGGCACTACTATCCCCTAAAGCCTAAACTGTACATATGCCACTTCAGCAGATAGCCTCAGAACTAGAAGAACTACACAAAAGTTAATGAGTCAACAGCTGTGGTATGCCAGGCTCTGTATAAATCTTTTCAAATGTCAGATTGCTTAGGTTTATACTACAAATGTTGGTTTCCGTGCTGAATTCGAAAGGACACTCAGCTGATACCACTTAGGTTTGTCTGAATTCCACCTCACTCAGGCTCATTCAAACATCAGATAATCGCTCATATTAATTCAATAAGCACCATTAAAAACAAGCCACTTACCACCCAGTACAGCTAAATGTATCCTAGTGTTTGCAGTAATCTCCATTGAAAGCATACACTAAGAAACAGTAAAGGGTAAATCTAAATACATCTTAGGACCATTTTTCTCAAGTAGCACTCACTTAACTTTGTTCATTGTTAATTTTGTTGTGCATAAGAATGACACTTTTTGTGATTATTGGGGAACTATTATTTATTCTACAATTATTGAATAATTTTAGCTCATGAATCAAACTGAGGGTGGTGGGGTAAGGAGCACAAAATTACTATGGTCCAATCCTGCAAGGTGCTCAACGTCTGCAGCTCCTACTGACTTCAACTGGATTTGTAGGGGGCACAGCATCTTTGTAAATCAGACCCACAGTTACTACAAATATATTTGCAATTCTGTAGACAAAATTTTCCAGAGAACCCCCACCCCTACTTTGCAACCATGTCTGGGTATGCTGAATGTGGTGGATCTGAACCCATGTGCAGGATATGCCTGAGGCGTCAATTAAAAAGGGAAAAAAGCCTTCTTATGGTTGAATAATCTCAGTACATTTATGCTTCCCCAAAGCTGCATTGCTTGAACTTATATTGAAAACTATGTTTGAAACTGAGAAGGGATTTTGCCTCTCAATTGATCGAGGATATGGTAGATGAATAAAAATTGGTGTGTTTCTATGAAACATTGAAGTATTGTGCTTCACAGCTACCTACGCTAAACTGAATCAGATGTGTATGCTAAATTGATGCACTGAACTTCATGATTCTTTTCTCC
This sequence comes from Pelodiscus sinensis, assembly GCF_052426305.1. NCBI lineage: Eukaryota > Metazoa > Chordata > Testudines > Trionychidae > Pelodiscus > Pelodiscus sinensis. Next base: position 152,405,153 of record NC_143054.1, read on the forward strand.
CCTAAAAAACTAAGGGTATGTCTACACTAGCCCTCTAGTTCGAACTAGGGAGGCTAATATAGGCATTTGAAGTGGCAAATGAATCCTGGGATTTAAATATCTCAGGCTTTATTTGCATCTTCCCGTCCAGGCGCCATTTTTAAATCCCCCTAGTCCGAACTAACTGCCCGCGGCTACATGCGGCAGTCAAATGTTAATTTGAACTAAGTCCTTAGTTCGAATTAACTGTTACACCTCATTCCATGAGGAGTAACCGTTACTCCATGAGGAGTAGTTCGAATTAACGTTTGACTGCCACGTGTAGCCAAGGGCAGTTAGTTCGGACTAGTGGGATTTAAAAATAGCACCCAGATGGGAAGATGCAAAGAAAGCCCGGGATATTTAAATCCCGGGCTTCATTTGCCACTTCGAATGCCTACATTAGCCTCCCTAGTTCGAACTAGGGGGCTAGTGTAGACATAACCTAAGAGCTTGAACCCAGGACAGAGACAGAAATCATATGAAAAAAAAACCCTCAAACTAATATCACATCAGATCTTGACATCCTGCTTGAGGCAAAATTCCTCTGGAACTTCATGGGAGGTTTCACTATGTAAAGAGAACTAAAGCATGTTGGCTGTGTCTACACTGGGCCACTTATTCCGGAAAATAAGCCGCTTTTCCGGAATAAGCTGCGAGCTGTCTACACTGGCCCTTGAATTTCCGGAAAAGCAACAATGCTCTACTGTACAAAATCAGCCGCTATTCCGGAAAAACTATTCTGCTCCCGCTCAGGCATAAGTCCTTATTCCGGAACACTGTTCCGGAAAAGGGCCAGTGTAGACAGCCCACTAGTCTTTTCCGGAAAAAAGCCCCGATCGCGAAAATGGCAATCGGGGCTCTTTTCTGGAAAAGCGCGTCTACATTGGCCACACACGCTTTTCCAGAAAAAGGGCTTTTCCGGAAAAGCAGCCTGCCAATGTAGACGCTCCTTTTCCGAAAATACTGAAAACGGAATAGTATTCCGTTTTAAGCATTTCCGGAAATTCATGCCAGTGTAGACACAGCCGTTGTGTTTAGCCTACAATAAATAAATAAGTTAACATAAGTATAAAATATATTGAATTTACTTCAAAAGAAGCATATAAAAATAAAGATTGCCCAGGACAGTCTTAAATGTAAGCCTTGACAAATAGGTTGTCTTACACAGGAAATGAAGCAGAAGAACTTTAAGTACTTATAGAAATAACACTAACAATTTAAAATAGTGGCATAGTTGTTATTAATTCCTTTGGTATTTTTTGCAATAGCATTAATCACTATGTATTCATTTGATAATATTGTAGGTGTGATTAGTTCAGCTATAGGATGTCCACTATAATTCAACATTTCTTACCTGGATCAGTATTTTGAATGATTCCTGCAATAACACTGTGCAGCATACACACTATGAAAAGCAACTTTCTAAAATAAAATATGAACTGCTGGTATTTCTCTGAGTACTGTCAGATATCAGAAAACAATTGTCATTTTAATAAAGACAATGCATTACTTCTGATTTTAATGCTCACTTCCAAATACATGATTCTGTTTCACAGGGGTCTTCTTTAATTCTGCAATTTTCTGTGCAAATAAGAAAATGTGGGTTTGAGAATGAACAGAAATGAGATGTACTAGTGGTTTGGATTTTAGATGCTGAGTGAGAAAATCAAGTTCTCATTCTAAATGTGACAATAATTCCCTTTGTGGCTGGGGGCAAGAAACTTAACCTATCTTCCCTCTATCTTTTTTTCTTGGGAATTTGCAATAATATAATTCCCTACCTATCTCAAAGAGCTATTATGAGATTAGTTGGTGACTATCTATAAAGCACATTCAATGTGGATTCAAAGCCTGTCTACAAATTTGCTTATTAATTCAGAATTGCTGAATATTTTTGAGAAACTGCTAAAATGATCAGCAATTAAACAGTTAATGTTAAACATGTCCATTGTAATCTTTAGGCTTCACAGTGGCCATGAAAAGGAGGTGTTTTATTCGCAGTCATGAGTCTAGCCAGCATAGAGTATAATACTGTCTCCACTGAAGTCAACTGGAGTTTCACAATTGACTTCAATGGGCCAAGACTTCACACTTTATTTTATTTAATTATTAAATAAAACCTTAAATTATTAATCAGATGATGGGACATCACAGCAGAGCTTATATATCAGAGTGCCATGTCTCAGTCAGATGCCTGAGTTTGAAGATGAAAAGAAAGGTATATAAAGTATATAAGCATACATATAAACATGTATATAAATCCTGCAAAAAAGTACCTTTACTCACATGAATAGTTCAATTAATTTTTAATTGAGTAAAGTTTCTCACTTGCTTAAATTTTTCCAGGGTCAGGCATGAAATCAGGCAAATATAATGGGATGCACTGAGTAATTTCTTATAATTTATTATTATTTCATATACAGGCAGTCCCCGACTTACGCGGATCTGACTTATGTCAGATCCACACTTACGAACGGGGCTTTTCTCGCCCAGGAGCTGACGGGCGGCGGGTCGCCACCCGTGTCCTCCGCGGCGAGAAAAGCTTCTCCTGGTCTCCCTGGTCTGCTGGGGGGGTCCAGAAAAGCTGATGGACCCCCCCCCCCCAGCAGACCAAGGACACCCGAGCAAAGCCGCCCAGGCGGCGGGAGTCCTGCTGCCTGGACGGCTTTGCTCGTTTGCCCCGGAGCAAAGCCGCACAGGCAGCAGGACTCCCGCCGCCTGGGTGGCTTTGCTCTGGTGTCCCTGGTCTGTTGGGGGGATCCAGAGGCTTTGCTGGACCCCCCAAGCGGACCAGGGGGACAGGAGCAAAGCCGCGAAGCACGCCCGCAGCAGGACAGCCCGGGCACGCCTGGGCTGTCCCGCTGCGGGCGTGCTCAGCGGCTTTGCTCCCCGTCTCCCTGGTCTGCAGGGAGATGGGGAGCAAAGCCTTGGAGCATGCCCGCAGTGGGACAGCCCGGGTGCGCTTCGGCTGTCCCGCTGCGGGCGTGCTCAGCGGCTTTGCTCTCCGTTTCCCTGGTCTGCAGGGAGACGGGGAGCAAAGCCTTGGAGCACGGCCACAGCGGGACAGCCCAGGCGCGCTTGGGCTGTCCCGCTGGGGCGTGCTCTGCGGCTTTGCTCCTGTCCCCCTGGTCTGCTGGAAGGGTGGGGGGTGCAGCTAGTGCCCCCCCCCCCCAGCAGACCAGGCTTTTCTTGCCTACCCCTGGGGTAGAGCAGCTGGGGGCTGCCGGGTTGGTCCCGCAGCGCCGCTCCGGACCAACCCGGCAGCACCCCAGCTGCTCTGCCACAGGCGTCCTGATTCAGCCGCTGCTGGTCAGTTTCAGCAGCGGCTGAATCAGGACGCCTGGGGCTGAGCAGCTGGGGTGCTGCTGGGTTGCTCCAGTAGCACCGAGGAGCCGCACTACTGGAGCAACCCAGCAGCACCCCAGCTGCTCTGTCCCAGGCGTCCCCAATTCAGCCGCTGCTGAAACTGACCAGCGGCTGACTACAGGAAGCCCGAGGCAGAGTTGCTCTGCTCCAGGCTTCCTGGAATCAGCCGCTGATCAGTTTCAGCAGCAGCTGACTTGTGGACGCCTGGGTTTCTTAAGTTGAGTCTGTATGTAAGTCAGAACTGGCATCCAGATTCAGCCGCGGTTGAAACTGATCAGTTTCAGCAGCGGCTAACGCCAGTTCCGACTTACATACAGATTCAACTTAAGAACAAACCTACAGTCCCTTGTACGTAACCCGGGGACTGCCTGTATTCATTAACAAAGGGCCTAGAGATTGCAATCCGTACCAGGGCCCAACTTTTTGTATGCAGCGTACACATACATGAGCACTGCCCTGAGGAGCTTACTATTTAAGGATAATTATCAAACAAAAGAGAATTTTCAAAAAAATTAATAGAAAAAAAAGAAGCAACTATCTTTGATAAAAGGTAATGGAATAACTGATCTGGTAAAGGTAAGACAAGACTTGGTTCTAATGAGTATAGAGGGGATCCTTTATTGAGGCCACCGGTACAAGAAGCACGATAGAGCCCAGATTAACTAAAGAGACACTCCTATGCCTAATATCACCAAACTTCTGTATATCCTTCCTGGCCCCTGAACAAAGCAATCACACTGACTACACTATGCAGCTGTGTCTAGACTGGCAAATTTTTCCGCAAAATCATCTGCTTTTGCAGAAAAACTTGCCAGCTGTCTACACTGGCCGCTTGAATTTCCGGAAAAGCACTGACAATCTCATGTAAGATTGTCAGTGCTTTCCCAGAAATACTATGCTGCTCACGTTCGGGCAAAAGTCTTTTTCAAAAGACTTTTGTGCAAAAGGGCCAGTGTAGACAGCACAGTACTGTTTTCCGCAAAAAAGCCCCGATCGCGAAAATGGTGTCTAGATTGGAAAAAAGCGCCAGTCTAGACGCGGATCTTTCGGAAAATAAAGCCTTTTCTGAAAGATCCCTTATTCCTTATTTTAAGAGGAATAAAGGATTTTTCGGAAAAGGCTTTATTTTTCGAAAGATCCCCGTCTAGACTGGCGCTTTTTTCTGGCAAAGCTCCGAGCCGGAAAAAAGCGGCAGCCATTTTTATGCAAATGAAGCAGGGGGCATTTAAATCCCTGCTTCATTTGCAATTGCGATGTGTCTAATTTGCATTGCTTTTACGGAAAAGGGATGCAGTCTAGACACAGCCTTGCTGAAAATGATTAACACGGAGCTCCTCAGAGACTCAGATCTTCCTGAGATAACATGGTTACTCAATAATATATTTTAAAATGGTTCTATTTTCAATTAGCCTTCCAAAAATTAGGCAAAGCTAGAAAAGAAGCAATAGTAGCATAACAACATTCACAACAGGATTCAGGACCAGACTGTAGTGAGTCTCTTGATGGCTGGACAAAGGAGAAGTGACAAATGATCCTACCCCTTCTTCATTCCAGTGCAAGTGAGTACTAACTATAGTGAGGCTCAAAAGCACAGGCCCCGATCCCTGCTAACATCTATCTGGGTGCCAGTTGCACCTCTTTCTTCTCTGAGCCAGCCACGCTCACAAGAAAAGAGGGAAATTGCCACTATGGCAGGGCTACCAGTTTAATATTCTCTCCTGAGAAGTCAACAGGATAGATTCTGGCTAAGTTTGGCTGCTAACTTTGGCCACAGAGCAGCCTTTCTGTATGCCCTCACACCCGCCCTGTCACCCTAGCACTCCTCTTATCAGCAACATCTGTAGCCTCCACATATTTGTCTAGAATCTTTCTCCTCCGAAGGCAAAATCCACTCATGCTGACTCCCGAGCCAGAGAAGGCTGAAAACAATGGAAAATATGCAGTTCTACTGTGCTGGGGTTAGGCAAGGAGAGAGAAGCACACCTAGGAGGACTCCTTGTGTGTTGTGGAGCACAGCCCCAGGAAATTGAGGTGGAAGAGCAGGCTCCAGGAATGATTGTTGGGGTGTCACTACAAAATTACACTGGCCAAATTGTCTCTGCCCAGGAGGACAGCGTAGTCACAAAGGCTACGGAAGCCTTCAGCCTCAAAAGGCTGATGGAGACTAGGGTAGAGGACTTCCATTCTCCAGCCACTATAGAACTCCTCAAAGCATTTTCTAGGTTTGTGTATGATTCTGCAGTGTAAATAAAACCAAGCCATACCTATAAGCTATAATTGATGTACTAAAAAGAGTGTGAAGTCTATGTATAATTTTTCCATCTCCTCCTACCAACCCAATAATTTCTCACACAATTTAGATAAAATTTGATTTTAATTTTAATCAAATTAAAAACATAAGGCCTGATTTTACCTTCCTAATGAACTGAATCCCACACTGGCTTCAGCCAAAGTTTTTAGAGAGCAGGGATCGCAGGCTTGGGCCTCGGACTGAAAGCACTATATCACAGGCTCTGTGAGTAGAATGATCAGAAACTTCCCATCAAAAACAAACAAACAAACAAACAAACAAACAAACAAACAAACAAACAAACAATGGGGCTGAGGCCCTAAGCCATGTAATTATTTTAAAATTTTCTTCCTATTCCTTCCTCTACGTTTTGTACCAAGTACATCGATGGCATTCAATAAGGGTTCATTGCCTTGTTGTGCCACAAAGAATGTTATGGGGATCAGGCCCATATAACTACAAATAATAAAAACATTAACAACATAAAAACAATGGTAACCTTAATTGCCAATTAGCATTTACTTGCACATCTAATGTAACTATGATACAGTATATTAAAATAAATTTTTTAAAATTCCTATATACTTTTATATTGCTCAAAGTGTGGTGACCCAGATTAACACTAAAAGTTGGCAGGTGTTGTTGCTCCATGAATTGCAATGCCTAACTAATTTAAGAAGCACAAATCTCATTTTCAAAAGAGATTTAGGCATGTAGGAGCAACAATGAGTATTGCAATACCGAAATACCTTTAAAAATCTGAACCTTTGAAACCAAACTATATGAGCGTTGGATACAACAAACAGGCAAACTTAAAGGAGGAAAACTCACATTATTCTGCAATTCATAATAGTTGATATGCATCAGTGTTTTATTTTGATTATGAAAAGCATAATAATCTCAATTATTTTAAATGTTTTGCCCTCCTTCTGTGTTGCTATTTTAATGGAATAGGCATTAAGTTATACAATTTGGGAAATGAAAGTCCCATTTTTATATCTTTGAAATATCCAAGTGTCATAAAATTTAAGGCATGTACACAACACACAGAGAAAATCTTTCAAATTATAATAATTTTATTGTCAAACTTCCAAAACGGTAAAGATGTGGGGGTTTTTCTCTCCCTTTCTTTCCCTGTCTCTGTGTCTCTGTGAGTACAGAGAATGAAATTAATTTTAAGAATAAAAGAAGATAAGAATAAGAATATTAATGAATTAATCTGACAATTAAAATATTAACTGGATAAAAATGAATAATTTGTTAGGATTAGGTACAATGCAGCCCCTATATGGTCATGCTCAAAGAATACCTATTTTGGTAGCCAAGTTGCTCTGGAAAACATTAAGCAATAAGATGCAATACACAAGAACTATCAAAAGGGAGCACTTTTGAGCTACTGAAATCATGTGCTAGGCTGAAAGCCACAATCTCCTAGCTACAGACAATGATACTATCTCAGGTATTTTATGTGCTAAAATGATCATTAAAAATTAAGCACCACATATAAGCTGCCATTTAGAATATTAATTTACCTTTACTAATCATCTTTTTAACTTGAGGCTAAAAGAGTTCACTTACCATTCGGATACTCAGGCTTAGTCCATGAGATGTTAAAGGAGTCAGATGAATATGACTGGGCTTTTGGAGCAGGAACACCTTCTGGTGTACTCTCATCTGTAACAGCTATGCTAGCTTCACTTATTGTACATCCACCTCCTGTGCAAGCCTTAAAATATCAAACACAGCAAATCAACAACCAAAGTGATGCCAAAATATAAAGGCTAGAAATCAATTTTTATAAAGATTTGTAATTTTACTCTTCAGAAATTAATAAAGCTTGTGTGATTCACAGTAAGCATGTGTTTTACATATTTCTGTAGGGCTTTCTCCCCATCCCTGTCCTGGAACAAAGATATTCCCTCACATAAAAAATATCCTACTTGATTATATTTAGCTTTTAGATAGTCTTTAAGTACTGTAAGGATGAAACCTAATGCTAACCCCACTAATGCTGAACTTACAGTATTTTCAATTGGAATGTAAGTCATGGCGATTAAAATTCCATTGCTCTCACTGCAATAGTTAAAGAAAATTACAGTATATATGTACAATATATATCATTTATAGTAGCACAACTCTTCTTGTAATTGAATAATGTGCACTCAGAACCTTCGGACAGGGAAAATACCAAATGGCTAGTGCTGCACATAGAAAGGAAAAATATATCTTTCAATGAATAGCCACAGGAAAAAGAAATTATCATCAGGACATTCTTGTACTTTATGGGAGCGCACTGACTACTAGTTTTCAAATGCAATTAAAAAGTGAAAAAATTAATTTATAATAAATCAATAAATAACAGTTGCTGAGTGCATCTTAATGGATAAGGAGGTCAGATCGTTTGTATTTTAGTTGCCAGCAGAGATCAGCTCATTACATGATTTCCACATTTTGCTTAATCATGAGACAACACTCTTGACATACAAGAAGCTGTGCATATTAACTTATATAATAGACTTTTTTATGTTCTCTCCCTATATATTTATGTAATAAACTGTGGGCCTGAATCTTTAGTCCTTACTCATGGTATTACTGGCACTGGGACTACTAGCAAATGCCAGGGTTTCTCATAGGAGCAGGAGTCACAGGATCTGGCAGACTCTGTGTTAGATGAGGCAAATCAGAGTGGGGTTTTGTTTGTTTTTTAGCAATTCAGTTAGGCATTTACCTAATAAACAACAATGAAAGCATTTTGAAATGCTAGTAAATAAACATTTATGCAATCAACATTTTTGAAAAGCCTATCAGGAAGCCATTTTAAGTCTGTTGGATTAGTGTACCAACATTTCAACACAGGATGTTTTTAACTTGAAAAATTAAAAGTAATAAGAAAACAAATAAAGGCTCCAATCCTGTTAGGATTTATCCAGGTTCTTAAATTTATCCTAGTAGCCCCATTTGAAACAGGAATAGACAATGTGCCAAAGAAAATGTGTAGTCGCACTTGCAGGATGAGTCCCCAAATAAAAACAGAAGTCCTAATCTTGCATCCAATAAGCACTCATGGCAGGCAGATTCCTTTCAATCTGGAGTAATTCCTTTTGAACCCATTTTGCGCAGATTTCCCCACTTCTCTCTGTGTCTTAAAATGAGAAGGCATTAATCTGCTTTCATAGTCACTTCCTGCTCTGGGCACTCACATCAGCAATGTCAACAGGAACGTACACAGTTCATCAGAGATTTGCCCAGGCAGGCTGCTTTATGCACACACAGGATGTATTCATTTCACTGGGAATTTTGCAATCCAGAGCAACTGCAGAATTTGAGCACAATGCTCATTTTGCCCTCCCAAAGGGAATGCAAAAGAACAAAACCATGATTTTCCGAAAAGTCACAAATCAATGTTTACTCTACCGCGATGGTGTAAAATACAGATATTGAATTGATTTTAGAGGACTTTCTTCAACAGATTACATCAATTTACAGTGAGGTAAGTTTTGAATTTAAATGGTTTTATCCTTTTCCTATATCTTTCAGATTGGTGGGCTCAATCTCCTCTCCCACAGAAGCTCCCTGGGCTTCTTGCACTCCACATTTGTATCAGATACTCACTATTCAAGTGGGAAATATCCCACTTTCTGTCACCATGACACACCTGTTTAGGAAATCTGTGTAGATCCTTTCCTATGTACTGGGTTTTAGAAATTATGGGAAATCAATGGGATGATCCCCAGTAACTCCAATGGGGTTTGGATCAAGCTCTGTATCAGCAGGAATCCACTGATCATAGGGCACATCAGATTCTTAGTCAGCTGATTAACATACAATCTGTTGGGGAAGAAGCTCCAAGTCGTAACAGCCTAGGTATATTTCATTCCTCAACTGATGCTTGCTTTGTTCTGTTAGTCAGTCAGAGAAAACATGAAATGGGACCATATGGCTCAGCCGCAAATATTGTTTAAAGAGAGCAAGAATCAGAGTGAAAGAGAAGGAAATTAGCCCAAGAACTTCTCACTGCCAGGTTCCCCCACCAGCACAATCCCAAATCTACCCTAGATACCAAGTAGCATTAGGGTGGTGTTGATTAGAAAACAATTTTCAGGGGTTGGACCAGAGTGTTTCAGCCACAAACTATACCAGAGATGGATTATTCCTCATGGGTTTCATGAAAAACTCACGAAGCAAGCATATCGCAGGTGCAAAATGGCAGAGAACTCACATTCCTGAGTTCTTTCTCATGTGGCACTTCCACTATTCTCAGCTGTGGAGCATTTTTGTTTTGGAGTCCACCACACCAGGCCTGCCTTACCTGTGACTGACCATACATGCATTTTGGACAACATGGATCCATGACTTTTGTGCCTCAGAAGGCTATGCATATGGTCCTGGACATAAATCAATATAATCCAGGCCATTCACTTTTAAAATGTGTTGTGTTCAACATTCATTCATCCGAATGTGTCAATGTATTCTTAGAGTGTTTGATCAAAACTGACTTAGAAATCTAAATTTTATTGGCTTTCAGTGAGATGTAAGACCCAAATTCTTAAATTGCCTTTGAAAATGTAGCCCTGGTTTGGCAGATGAAATCACTACATAATATGAATTTGTTTCCTTAAATGCATTAAAAAGTAAGTTCATTCCTTTTTGAAATCCAGTGACTGAACACACAATATTTTATTCTAATTCTATGCTGAGTCTAACCACACTGTATTCTGGATGGAACGTACAGTGGCACTGCAACACATATGGTGTTTTAAAGACACTGTCCTGAACAGGGCTGACCATTCTTTGGAGCTGCTAAGCCCCATCAATTGTTACTCTCACAGAATCCCAGGGAGGTGAGAGTGCTAAGCACCTCACAAAACCAGACAACAGTGCATAGGTCTGAGCCGTAAGTGTACATTCCAAATCAGCCTTGTGCTTTCAGGTACACATGGGTCAAGTCCATTCTGCCACTTGTATGGAACAGAGCTTCTGACTTCAGTCACAGATTTATTAAGGCCATCTAGTGTGATTCCCTGCATGTTGCTTGCCATTACATTTCAGTCAGTTACTTCTGTACTGAGCCAACATGCCTACCACCCCATCATGCTGTCCAGTACAATAATGGAACTGAAGCACTTCAAAGTCAGCCATATTTCTTGGCCAGACAGACAACTTGGCCATCCAAGAGACCTTCCAGGGGACCACTTAAAGAGAGACTATGAAGATGAAAATTGAAAAAAAAACATGTGCTACATATCTATATTACATATAAAATACCCATTAATGTTAATCAGGTAAAAACAAAATTACATGGCACACTAATTTTGCATAGGTTTTGGACAGCATGGCATACCATTTACTGGGCTAGCAAGCTTAACCACAAAACAATTCAATCCAAAAATAGTTTATTAGCTTTATTTAAAATGATTGTCCTTTACCTTTGTGGGTTTGAGTCAGTTCCTTATTGTTACTTGAAGGTGGTTTATTTTCTTTGTGGTATATTATTTAGAACATTCAAAGCATGTTAAATAAAATGAATGCATACACAGAGTCTACATAAATGTAAATTTATTCATAATCAAGAGCAGAATATTTTTCTATGGCATTTATCAAAGCAAATATCCTTATATAGTATTGCTATAAAATGAAGAGTGTGTTTAAAACAAACAGGGACAATCTCATGTTTATATTCAGATGTTTTCAGTTTTGCCATTGAACCTAGAGTGTTCCATTTCACAAAAAACAACAAAAAACTACTGAACAAAAACTACAATGAAAACATCAAGGTCTTTTAAAAGACTTTAAAAAAAACAAAAAACAAAACAAGCTTCTATTTTGTTCTACACAAACTATTTATGTTTCATCCTAACACACATTTATTTATGAGGCTTTATGGTGAAAGCTAAGGCTCTCCTGGAGCAAGCTCTGAACAGATGTGAAGTTTAACCTGGCCAATTTCAAATATTCTGCTCTTGAAAGTTAATGGGACTAGTGCTCCTAAATCTCCTAGCGGCTTTTGATCTTCCCTTTAATTATCTACAATATTTTAGATAAAATCTTTGCATTAAACAAATGAAGAAATAAATTCATTGTAATACTGCATTAGATGCAAGATTATTACTGATGTTGACCATTTGTTATTTTTCCTGTTTCTGATGGCCTTTAACCAAAAATAAATAAATTAATAAAGAGGTTAAATAACCTGGCCAAATGAGATATTTACGTATATGAGATGTTAACAATAAACAGAGTGAATTTCACCATTTTTCACATCCATTGCAGCTCTTTAAAACTTACAGCTAGCTTCACGTGGTATTTAGTACCCGGGAAAAGCTGCTGGATACTGTAATCCCGAAAAAGTTCTGTGCTGTTATAGATTACATTCCAATTTGTAAAATTCTGCTCATCGCTGGCCATATACAATATATAGCAGTTCAAAATTCCATTTACTTCTACTGGTTCTTTCCATCTGGAAATAAAAGCAACACGCCATTAAATTCAATCATGATTCACATTATTATTGAAATGTGGAGATTTTTAAATGAGTTTGAACATATATTTGTACAACAGTAAAATGAAATCAATTTAAAAGTACTGAAAATGATCAAGCCACACATTAAAGCCTTCTTCCGTGTATCTGTCTGAGAGAACAAATGCTATTTTTAAAAAAGACTTCTTTAATGCCGTATTTGTGCTCACTAGATAAATGATTACAACAACATATGTAATGCTAGAGCTACAAAACTGTCATATGACTAGCACATTTTTCCTGCACTGAAGTTTGCACTGAGGCTATGCCCACATGTAGGTTATCCTGATTGCGTAAAGACAAAATGGAAATTAAGTTGGCAAGTGATAATCAAAGGTTCACAGAACCACTAAACTAATCACTTCTGTGCATTTAATCATAATAAATTTAATTTTATGTCACAAACCCTTTCCCTGATTGAACTCACTGGGATTCTTGCATAAACGGATACACCATTGTGCTGTCAGGAAAGAGAAAATCTGTACTTACTGTACATATATCGTTCTGGAATCCAAAGCAGTCAGGACTGGGGCATCTACGTGAGCTGGTGGCAGCTGTGCTGTACACAAGGTGACCTGGGAACTGTTTGTACAGCCAACAAGCGTGCATGCAGTGAGAAAGAACTGGTGTGGTGTAAAAACTGCTAAATCTATGAAAAAGGAAAATAGGAATTTACTTTAGGCTGTACTTTTTTAATGTTTTTATTTAGATGAATAATGTATTGAATAAAAAATATGGGGGTCAGGGAGAACCTTCCCTTTCTAAATGTCTCCGATTTGATATTTGTTCTGAATGTCAGGCCATTGCAAATCCGGACTAATAACATCATTGCAGAACTCAGTTTGCTTTTGATGGCCCCATTGAACAATGCAGACACTAACTACACTGGTATACAGCATGAATACAAAGCAAAGCAATCTTATATTTCTGAGATGATTAAATCATATTTTTCTTTCTCTCTTTCTCTCTACACACACACACACACACACACACACACACACACGAACACACACACACACAAATTAATACACACACAGATTGATTGATACATTCAGGATTTTTCCCCACAAGAAACTGTGTTATTCAACATGTGAGTGTTAAGTATCAATAAATATGATGATTCATCCTACAGAACATTTCACGAAATGAACTTCAGAAAAGCATGTTTTCAGCCATCATTAACTTGTAAACTAGCATAGGCTCTATACATTTATATTTCGCTTCATGAACATAATTATAAAATGTACTTTTTTTAACCCAAGCCTCTCTGACTAAAATAACAAAACAGTTGCAAAAGTTAGCTCTAAGGTAGATTTCAATTGCTTTAGAAAGAAGCCTGAAAAAATACTTAGCATCATTGTTAATTAAATGTTATAAAGGTATTCAGTTTTACACATCTGGCTGCTGTAATACAACTGGCTTTACTGAGAATTCTATGTTTGACAAGGAAAGCTTTGTTAAAAGAATATTTAAAGATTCTAAAAAAAAAGATAATATACTGAAATTCTATTTATTTGTTAAAAAGAAATAATAATAAAATTAATAATTATATATTTTAGTCAGCAAGTCCTTCAATGAAGTGTGAAAAATTGAGATTTTGGGAATAGTATGATGCACATGAAAATAAAATCATGTTTTGTGTTAATGTATATCTTTTAAAATCCCAGAAAAATTCTGACTTTTTTGTACATAAGACATAACAAATACAAGTTTTCCCAGAGTGAATTAAACATATAACATGGACTAAACATAAAATAAGAACTATTATTTTTATACAAATATTTGTACACATGAGATAAATGAAAAACAATAAAAATACTTCAGAAACATAATATCATGGATTTGTATTTCCTCTGATTCCGGTGTTACACTCATGTAATTTCACTGGCTGCACACACTGGAATTATTTCTGACTTACATCAATGAAAACGAGAGAAGAACCAAGTCCTGGGGTTTTTACTGCCAACCAAAAAAGCATCAACTAAGCTACCGGTAATATGATTCCTGTAATGCACATAGCTAACGCGTGAATTTTTAAAAAATCCACAACGAAAGAAAAAAATAATCAGAAATGTGTACAATGTTGGGACATATTTAATCAACATAAAGGGTCTGATTCTTCCAGGGGTAAGCAGTGGGCGAAAGAGAGAATTGCACCCCAGAGCAGGCTCACAGACTGGCTCAGTAGATAGAAAAGGTAAACTCTACAAACTATAAATTTCAACTACCCACCCGGAAAAATAAAAAAGCAAATTGAAAGAGCCAGACGAATACCTAGAAACCATCTACTTCAAGACAGACCCAAGAAAACCAACAACAGAACCCCACTTGTCATCACCTACAACCCCCAACTTAAACCTGTCCAACACATTATCAATAAACTACAGCCTATACTGGAACAGGATACCATACTCCAAGAGGCTCTGGGAGACAGACCCATAGTCTCCTATAGACAACCACCTAACCTCAAGATGATTCTTACCAACAACCACAGGACATACCACACTAATACCAACCCTGGTACCTACCCCGTTGCCAGCTTTGTCCACATATTCATTCTGCTGATACCATTATCGGACCTAACTGAGGGTATGTCTACACTACAGCACTAATTCGAACTAACTTAATTCGAATTAGTTAATTCGAACTAAGCTAATTCGAATTAGTGCATCTAGACCTAAAAACTAGTTTGAATTAGCATTTTGCTAATTCGAACTAGCATGTCCACATTGAGTAGACCCTGAACCGAGGTTAAGGATGGCCGGAAGCAGTGCCGGCAGGGCATCAGATTAGGACTTAGAGCGTGGAGATGCTGTCTCAGGCTAGCCGAGGGCTGTGCTTAAAGGGTCCCGACCCCCACCCCGGACAGACAGTTCTCAGGAGTTCCCCGCCTGCAAAGCAGTCCTGGCTTAGAGTGCCCTGAGTGCCCACACTGGGCACATCACAGCACTCGGCCATCAGCCCGGCTGCACTTGCCGCAGGCTGCCATCCGGGGGGGGTCAATCGGGGGGCTGCAGGAGAGCTTCCACCCCGAGGAGCCCGCAGAGCCACCCCAGTCCTTCCCCATCAGGGGCTCGTACCACATTCCTCCCTCACCTCCTTCCACTTACCCCTCCCTAGCCCCCCTTCCTGATGTACAAAATAAAGGACACGTGTGTTCAAAAATAGAAACTCTCTTTATTGAACAAAACTTGGGGAGACTGGGAAAAGGAGGTGGGAGAGGGGAAGAGAGAGGGTGGCAGAGGAGAGGGCAACTAAAATGATCAGGGGTTTGGAACAGGTCCCATATGAAGAGAGGCTAAAGAGACTGGGACTTCTCAGTTTAGAAAAGAGGAGACTGAGGGGGGATATGATAGAGGTCTATAAAAGCACGAGTGGTGTGGAGAGGGTGCATAAGTAGTAAACAGCTCAAGACAGCAGTAGGACATGACCTCATTAACAGCCCTGCCTCTCCATTTTGAGGCATTGTTGTAGAGCTAGTCTCCATGGACTCTACAGAAAACACAAAATCTCAGTGGACTGGTGGTTGGGAGGACAAGCATATAGACCCCTTTTCTTTCCTGTAAACCAGAAGAGCATGATTGTTTTGTGTAGATGTTGAGGATATTTCTGGTGCCTGCTCCCATCCCTCATTTTCTTTGGGGGAACTGCTTTAGCAAAATGGTTCACATCATTTAATCTGGGGGTGAGCTTTCTTTCTTCTGGCAAAGAGCCCACAGCTAGTAGCCTGCTGCCAAAAATGCTGTGGTTCCAATACCTGGTTTTTGAGCCTATTCCGATGCTATGTCACTGAGGAGTTTAGTGAGGAGTTGTATGTCAGGAAAAGTATATGTTTTACTATTTAGTTTTAGAAATTGTTGCAAATAAATGATTCATGTTTTTGCTATCATTTTGAAAATAATCCTGCAACATACACGCATTTACCTTCTTGCTTTTGCTTTCTGTTGAAGCAGTCATGTCATCTTTATTTGTGCAAATTAGTCCATTCATACTAATGTTAATTAAAGTAATTATATGAGTGAGGGTTGCAGAATGGAAGAAGCATCTAAAATATGAATGGAAGTTTGGTCATCATAAAAACACATGTGGAGAAATGTTCTCCTGAATAAATACATTTGCTCATCTCTTCTTAAAGTTAAATAGACATGTGAAGTTCCCAGAATGCCCATTGAGGTTTGAAGAAGAAGGTACTTTTGAAAGAATTAAGATACTGGGAGAAGGGAGATGCATTTATGTGGCGTCCAGAAATGTATGTGGGCCCCGCATCACCATCAGTATCAAAGACGTAAATTACATAGCTGGAGTCAACGTATCTTACATCATGTTTTCATGTCGTCCACACAGTGGGAGACCAAAGGAAGCAAATGCTCCTGTCAGCTTCCCTTACTCCTCATGAGGAGCAAGAATACTGGCCTTGATGGGGGTGCCCTTTGAATTCGCTCTAGTGGGTCTGTACTAGTCCCACTAAACTGAACCCCAGAAGATGGACCATGGCAGCGTCAATCTTCCTCCTAGTGTAGACATTCCCAAAGTGCCTGAATGGAAGTGGGCTGAATTTGTAATAATTCTAACTAGGAAGACAACAAACTTACAATTAAACTCAAAGCTGTCACAAAAAACTTGCACTATGTGATTTGTTAATACTAATAAAATCAACCAATTCAAGTCTTTGATAATGAATCAATAGATTCAAACAACTGGTGGTATAAACAGGCATTTAAATGGCGGGACCCCTAAACACCAAAGGCCATTGATTGTCAAGGCTCTCTAGTAGAAACATCTGGTTTTCCATTTGCTTGATTGCATTATTTGCATAAGATCAAATGTAGGCAGTTGTGGGCACGACAAACAGATCACTCTGAGATGCATCAGTAATGGATCCACAAACATTATCTGAAGATGTGTTACAGGGAAATGCATCCCAGTGCATGGACACCTCACCAATTAATGTCAAACAAACTATAATTTACACTATGGGTCATGAATTATATGCTATTTTGTGATTGATTTCAAGCTGTTATTGGAAGAATTTCATTGATCTCAATTTACGAAATGAATCCAATAAGCAAGGAATGATTTTCTTTTAACTCACAGCAGAAACTGAAGAGTTTTTATCATGTTACTGACTCCCACACTAGGAAATTATAGAGGTGCTATTGTATCTTCTGCTTTGGAGTATGTTATATATATTCACGTCTACTTCAGTTTAAAAGCTCTGTATTATTTTAAAATACTGACAAATGCTCATTGTGGCTGAAAGCATTCCTATAGTCACACCCTACACACTACTGTAATATTCTTTATACAAAATAAGCCTTGTGAGCAGTGGTTCCTATAAGCTGAGTGCCCGGACAGCCACCGAGGAGAGATTCAAATGCGGTACCACCTGTTTGTACGGGTGGTGCACCTCCACACATTCCTCAGAGCACATAACAAAATGTATTCTGCACACAGATGGAAAAAATTAGAGGGAACATTGCTTGCGAGATATTACTGAAAACTAAAAACTCACTATCAATAGCAGCATGGTGAAATGTGTATACATAAAATTATGCAGTTCCCTGGTATGATGTTCTTAGTTAGGGTGGGGACAGAATTTCTGTGGCCTTGGGCAAGGTTGGAGGTTGGTTCTGTGGTCCTGGAAGGGCTGGGCCCTATGTCAGAAGGGGCAGAGCTGGAGAACCCGACCTTCAGCACTGTTCAAGCCATGCCGTGCCCCACCAGGCAGCCCTCAGAGCTGCCCAGAGCAGGCCGTGTGGGGCTTCAGAGGAAATTTAAAGAGCACAGGGGACTCTGGACGCTGGTGCTGCTGAGTAGTGGTGGCAGTGACCAGGAGCCCCAAGTCCTTTTCAGTCATAGAATCCTAGAACACTAGAACTGAAAGGGACCTTGAGAGGTCATCGAGTCCAGACCTCTGCCCTCACGGCAGGACCAAACATCATCTAGATCATCCCTGAGAGATATTTATCCTGCTCTTAAATCTCAACAGTGATGGAGATTCACAGCCTCCCTAGCCAATTTGTTCCAGTGTTTAACCAATATGGCAGCTAGGAAGTTTTTCCTAATGTCCAACTTAAATTTCCTCTGCTACAATTTAAGCCCATTGCTTCTTGTCCTATGATCAGAGGTTAAGAAGAATATTTTTTCTCTCCTCTTCTTGTAACATCCTTTTAAGCTGCTTTCATGTCCCCTCTCAGTCTTCTCTTTTCCAAACTAAACAAACTCAGTTCTTTCAGTCTTTCCCCATAGTTTATGTTTTCAAGACTTTTAATAATTGTTGTTGCTCTTCTCTGGACTCTCTCCAATTTCTCCTGAAATCTGATGCCCAGAACTGGACACAATACTCCAACTGAGGCCTAAGCAGAGCAGAGTGGAGGAGAAGAATTACTTCTGGTGCTTTGCTCACAACGTTCCTGTTTGTTGTGATGATGTTTGCTGGGTTCTAAAGCAACTGCCCCTTTTCCACCCTCATTGCCTCGCATCCTGTATGAAGAAATGCGTGTTTACCTCAATTTACTTAGAAGTAGTAAACAAGGTCTTTGAGACAGCAGGGAGAAGAAACAAATTTGTATTTCAGCAAACAGGTCAGAAGAACAAACATGGAGTCTACAACACCATCAGATTCAATGCTGCCATCTTTACTGTTTGAATAAACTTTCCTTTGTGGAGCTCAGGGTATGTCTACACTTGCAGCCTATTTCGGAATAGGGCTGCAAATGTAGGCATTCGGAATTGCAAATCAAGCCCAGGATTTAAATATCCCGCACTTGATTTGCATCTTCCCGGCTGGGTGCCATTTTTGACATTTACAAGCCCGGAATAACTGCCTGCGTCTACACGCGGCAGTGAGACAGGCTTCAAAATAAAGCCCTATTTTGAGCTACCTGTTAAGCCTCATTGTAGGAGGAATACCAGGTAGTTTGAAATAGGGCTTTATTTAGAACGCCCGTTTCACTGTCGCGTGTAGACGCGGGCAGTTATTCCAGGCTTGTAAATTTCAAAAATAGCGCCCAGACGGGAAGGTGCAAATCAAGTGCGGGATATTTAAATCCCAGGCATGATTTGCAATTCCGAATGCCTACATTTGCAGCCCTATTCCGAAATAGGCTGCAAGTGTAGACATACCCTCAGAGGGTAGCCATGTTAGTCTGTAACTTTAAAAACGAGTAGCCCTCTAGCACCTTAGACTACATCTGCACTACGGTGCTATTTTGGGATACCAGAGGTACCTGAAATAACTATCCTGCATCTTAACAGCACACCTGTTATGTTGAAATATAACAGGCTTGTTATTCTGACATCCCTGTGAGCCTCATTCCACAAGGAATAAGGGACATTTCAGAATGGCGGGTTATTTTGAAATTTGGCGCTGTATAGACATAAACAACACAATTTTCATAGCTCAAATTGTGCAGTTTATTTTAAATTACAGGTGCAGCATAGACGCATCCTTAGAGACTAACATAAATATATATATAGTATCATGAGCTTTAGTGGGCAAAACCCCTCTTCTTCAGATAAGATGATCTGGAGTGGAGAAATATAGGGGGATCCTCAGAATAAGAAAGGAGAGGGAGAAAAAATAATACCTGTCAACTATAGTCCTGGTGCTAATGAGGCTAATTGAGTGGGCAGGAAGGGTCTCATACTCAGCTTTTGAGTTGTAATGTGTTGAATGTAAGGAAAGTTTGCCTTATAATATGTTCAAATCTTTGTTCAAGCCCAAGGAGACAGTGTCAAAACTTAAAGCTCATGATGTATTTGCTAGTCTTTAAGGTGCCACAGGACTGCTTGTTTTTCAAGTTTACCATGTTACGTTTTATATACTACAAAGTATTTTCTCTTTATTTTTCTTTAACTATTTCTGATTTTAATATCTTGATTCATCAATTTATTTAAAATCCCATCTACTTTTGTTAATAAACGAGTTTTATATTTTAATCTAAACCAATCCAGTGCTGTGTTTAAACTGAACGGTTTGGGTATAACTCCATTAAAATAGCAGTTGAACATTGATCCTTTTGTATCTGAACTGTCCAGGAGAGGACTGGCAAGTGCAGAATACAATTTTTTTGGGGGGGAAATTTGGGACTGGGAGTGTGTTGGGCATCACTCTGCAAGTAGTAATAAAGGCTGGTGGAAGCCAGAGTATGACTGGAGTGATGAAATGCTTCTGGGTTCAGAGCTGCTGCACCAGGATGCAAGCGCCCAGCCCCACCTTCAGTGCCGCCCCTTTTGCCCCTTTCACTAAGGTACCCCCCCACACATGGGGAAGGGAGGAGAGTGGGTGGGTAGGCATGCACCCTAGCCTCCCCAGCCCTGGGGAGGAAGGGGGTGGAGGGCACGTGGCATCGCCCCAGCCTCCTCAGCCCTTGAGGAGGGTATACCGCATGGCCCAGCCTTTTTCAGCCCTCTCCAGCACTGTTGCACAGGGGAAAGGAGGTCTGGCCCAGCCTTTCCAGACCCACAGCACCAGAAGGGAAAGCACTGTGGGCAGTAAGATGCCGCCCCCAGAACACCTACAGCAGGCGTTCTAGGGGTGGAGTATGGGTGGGGCTATGCCTGGTAGTTTGGGAGGGCAAAGCCTTCCTCTGCCTAGCATACTGTGCACCCATAACTCAGACACTCAAGAAGTCATCTTCATGCTGGTAGACTATTTGTGACTGGCCCAAGGTGAGAACTATATCTGCAAAACTTTGTTGAAACAAAGGACAGGACTATGAAGCACTTTAAAGACTAACAAGATGGTTTATTAGGTGATAAACTTTCATGGGCCAGACCCACTTCCTCAGATCAATATATGGAAGAAAATTGGCATGACCATATATACAAAAGTGATACAATCAAAAAAAAGCGAACACATATAAAAATGACGAATCAGGCTTAAGAACAGAGGAGTGGTGAGGGGGGAAGGTTAGTGTCTGTGAGGTAATAACATTAGGGGTGATAATTGGGGAAGCTATCTTTCTAATGGGGGAGATAATTAGCATATTTGTTAAGACCGGAACGTAAAGTGTCAAATTTAAGCATGAATGACAGTTCTGAGGCGTCTCTTTCAAGTCTGGAGTTAAAATCTCTTTGAAGCAATATGCATGGTTTAAGGTCATTGAGAGAATGGTCAGTCTGGTTAAAATGGTAAGCAAAACTTTGTGATGCTCTCAAGGTTGCAGCATAGTCCTCATTTTTGTACTCTACTGTACAATGAGAAATACAGGATCTTTTGAAAAAAGGTTTTTTTTCCTCAAAAGAATGACGTTTAGACAGCTGTTTCACTTTCGAAATACCCTTTTTTGAAAGAATGCTGTGTTGCAATTATGCAAACGAAGCACGGGATATTTAAATCCTCACTTCATTTGCACTTTCAATCTGCCTAATTTACATCCCTCTTTCGAAAGAGAGATGTAGTTTAGACATGCTCTCCGTGTTTCACAGGGAGTACACTCTCTTCCAAAAGGAAAGATTACCTCATATTACTTTCTAATATCTCTCCTCCTGTGACGGGGCGCCGAGACCCCGCACCCAACCCCTAAGACTTTGTGCCCTTGTAGAGGGGCAGCGAAGCACCTACTGCCGCTGTGCCGGCTGCTCGCACGCTGCGGCTCAGCTGAGTGGCACCGTGGCGCGGCTGAGCAAAGCCACGACTCAGCTGATTGGCGCCGCCGCCCAGCTGGAGAGGTGCGGCGCCACAGCTGAGCGAGGCGCGGCCCCGCCAGGGAGGCGGCGGGGAAAGAGGGTGCGCTGCGGTGGACGCAAAAGGGGGGCGGGGCGCGTAAGCCCCCCTCCCCCCGGGCCGGCGGGGATCTTTAAAAGCTGGCCGGTTGCCGGAAAAAGGGGGGGGAGCACGAGGAGGCTGGGGGAGTACCCCCCCGGCGGCGGAGGAGCCGCAGAGATGTCTACGGTCTCGGCAGGAGGAGTCGAGGGTGGAGCACCAACACCCTGGAGCCGGGGTAGGGGAGAGGAAGGAAGTAGCCCAGGGCAGGGCGGCGAAATATCCCGTGGGCTGGTGTGTTTAGGGGCACCCCCCCACCAGTCGGACAGAGACTTAGGGATAGTCTCCGTCCTCAGGGCCCTGGGCGGGGGCCCTGGAGTGAGGGCGGGCCCGGGCCCCCCTTCCTTCTCCCCTCCCGAGGGAACCCTAACCATAAACGGGCTCGTCGCCCGAGGCTAAACGAATTACCCGAAAAGACGAGTGACCGCCCCCCCCCCCAAGACGGACCAAGGGCGGGGGCATGGTCACACCTCCCTTTGCTGGCAAATAATTAACTTCAATGGATTCAGGTTTAAAGAAAAAAATTACGTGGGAACACTTCTTACTTAAGAAACTGATAAACGTACTACATCCATTGCTTACTTTTCTAACACAATTATTTGAATTCTCTGCATTATTGTAGAGCCAATCCAGTGAGCTGGGTTCTTTTCAGGCTCACATAGCCTCAGAATTGTTCATTAAAGTAAATATCAGTAAAATGTACAGTTAGCACACCACTGTGCTATTACATGGTTGAATTCATAGTACCCCTAACATTTATTTAATGTCTTAAATATCATAATACATCTAACTACGGTGATAGGCAAATATCTTATTTGTCAATATAAAAGCTGATAGTAAAATTAAAGTGTTATACTGAAAGGCTGTGTCTACATTGGCACCCCTTTCCGGAAAAGGGATGCTAATGAGACCAGTCGGAATTGCAAATGCCACGGGGGATTTAAATATCCTATTTCAAGTAGGAATAAGGGATCTTGCGGAAAAGGGCTTATTTTCTGCAAGATCCCGTCTAGACTGGCGCTTTTCTCCGGCAAAACCCCGAGCCGGAAAAAAGCGGCAGCCATGTTCATGGAAATGCCGCGGGGGATATTTAAATCCCCCGCGGCATTTGCAATTCCGAAGTGTCTCATTAGCATCCCTTTTCCAGAAAGGGGTGCCAATGTAGACACAGCCAAAGTGTACAAAATGGCCATTGGTTGGCAGGGTCAATAAAAACCTCTGTTACTTTACTTTTAAATTGATCACATTTAATGTGTAGTAATTGAAAGATAATATGCAACACTACAATGCTATGCTAGAAAGTCACCTGTCAGAATAAATAAAAATAATGCCATGGTAACTGATGTAATATTACTTGCCACCTAGTTTTGAAAAACAAAAGCTGTGGCTAGCGATACACTTTGCTATCAACTCTGAAGTCCACATTTTTCCATTCCCACTTCCCCAAGAGTTTACCAGCAGTTGTGAGGATCAGAACACATGAATAGAATTCAAGGGTATGTCTAGATTACATGGCTCCTTCGATGGAGCCATGTGAATTAGTTTACCCAGCATAGTCAAAGAAGCGGGGATTTAAATAATCCCTGCTTCATTAAAATAAACATGGTTGCTGCGCTGGGCCGACAATCAGCTGATCCGGCACAGTGCAGCAGTCTAGACATGGATCTGTCGGCTGGAGAAGCCTTTCCTGACTGATCCTGTAAACCTCGTTTCACGAGGCATAAAGGATTGGTCAGCAAAGGCTTTCCCAGCCAACAGATCCACGTCTAGACTGCCGTGCTGTGCCGGATCAGCTGATCGTCAGCACAGCGCTGTAGCCATGTTTATTTTAATGAAGCGGGGATTATTTAAATCCCCGCTTCTTTGACTATGTCGGGTAAACTAGTTTACATGGCTCCATCGACGGAGTCATGTGGTCTAGATATACCCCAAGAGAAGGGAAGATGGGCTTCATCAAAAGGCAAGCCCTGTGCAGTGTTTTGAACCTTGCAGAGAAATTCTAAAGCATGTAATGCCTGATTAGGGTCATTGCCATCAACCTGGATGATCCATCTCCTGCTTCAGCTATTGGATGATATGCTGTTCTGGCCATGTGCTCGTCCTCCTCAGTAAGAGCTTGGAAGTGAGCTTTGTCTTGTGTTGGTAGCTTGCCTAAAAAGCCTGAATTTTGAACAGTTGACACAATCTTATTTAGCCAACAGTTTTTAGTAGTCTAGAGTCTTAATAGAGTCTCATGGGTATAGCTAAGAGAAGAGCAGCAGCTATTACACTCACTGCAACATGTGCTTCCCTGAGACAGGAGAAGCATTTGACAAAATCACAGTCATTATTGACTGAGAAAGAACAGGGGACAAGATATACAATTCTTGGAGCCCAGAGTTCTAGGCATAGTCAGATGCTCATAATGAAATATTTGGAGGGGAAGGGTTTAACAAAAGCAGAGAATCTATCTAACTAAACAAGAAAAACTTTAGTAAAACTATTAATGATTCACATTGGCACTAATTGTTGGGATATGTAAAATGAATAGGGGACTGGGATAGTTCAGCCACAGCTCAAGCATTACTCTTGAACATGCTTTTTTCCTTCCTTTTTGCAGCCTAGAAAAACAGATATACATGCAGCTGCTCTACTTTGTTGTGTCTTTTTGCTTATCCTCATTGGCTTTGTATAAAATATTTTTAGGGTTAATTTTTTTGTAATCTTTGTAACCTGCTGTTTTAGAAAGTTTGTGGAGTAGAAAAGTGTTGATTTAATTAGAAATTCTGTAAATAGTAATTAGGGGTGAGTATAATTGTATTCATTATTTGTTTATTAATATTCATTTTATGGGAGTTAACATTACTAAATAAGCTTTAAGGAAAAGTAGTGATAGATGCATGAATTAACATACTAAAATAGATTAAAGGGTGCAATTGGCCACTCTGACATTGTGTTCAATGTCTGAAGTAAACGTGTGTAGGCAATAAAGTAGTTCCATTTACCACATCCGCTCCTGGGTTGCCTGTTTCTTCTCTAACACTAATGATACTACATTGTGGAATATCTCAGGGTATGTCTACACTACCCTCCTAGTTTGAACTAGGAGGGTAATGTAGGCATACCACACTTGCAAATGAAGCCTGGGATTTGAATTTCCCGGGCTTCATTTGCATAAGCGGGGAGCCGCCTTTTTTTTTTTAAACCCCGCTGGTTCGAACCCCGTGCAGCGCGGCTACATGGGGCACGAACTAGGTAGTTAGAACTAGGCTTCCTAGTTCGAACTACCGTTACTCCTCATTTCACGAGGAGTTACAGTAGTTCGAACTAGGAAGCCTAGTTCGAACTACCTAGTTCGTGCCCCGTGTAGCCGCGCTGCACGGGGTTCGAACCAGTGGGGTTTTAAAAATGGCGGCTCCCCGCTTATGCAAATGAAGCCCGGGAAATTCAAATCCCGGGCTTCATTTGCAAGTGCAGTATGCCTACATTACCCCGCTAGTTCGAACTAGCGGGGTAGTGTAGACATACCCTCAATTAGCTGAAAAAGAAGAATGTCTAAGCAATCTTCTTAGTTAGTCCATGAACAATGAAAAAGAGAAGAAAGAAGATTCTGGAAGTGAATTACTGGCTAGATAAGTGATTTAACTTTGTGAAGCATTAGTCCATCTTCTGTAAAGAGAAGTGGCTGTACAGTTTGGATGTTCTACACCTCAGTAGAAGGGGAGCCAATATTGTCAGGGAGAAGCTGGCTAAATTAATCAGGAGAGGGTCAAATCAATACCTAAAAAGGGAGGGGTAGAAAGGAAGATGTTATGAGCACTCAGAATCAAAATCCAGATGTTGAGAACTTAATCAAGGAGCCAGAATACATATATAGGCAGTTAAGTTCTTCTCTTCATCAATGCTAGGAGCTTTGGTAACAAACAAGAAGAATGGAAAGTGCTCATTTATGAGCATAAACTCAATCTAGTTGTATTATTGGGAATGTTAAAATCAATGTTTATAACCTATTTAGGAAGGATTGTGTGAGCAAGATGGGAGGGGAAGTGGCATGTTTCAAAGTGTGACTGTAAACAGAGAAATGTCATTGAGTGGGAACTGCTTCCATTTGGGTCCCACAGGGATAGATTTTTCACCTTAAAATATTTACCATCTTTAACGATGACCCAGAAAAAACAAAATCATCATTAATACAATTATTGGATGACACAGAAGTTGTGGGAGTGTTAAAAAATGAATAATACAGCTAACTGTTTCAGAATGATTTGGATCATTTAGGAAATAAGCCCTGATCAATCTATGTTTTATTATCAATGCAAATGTACACTCTAGGAACAAGGAATGTAGAGCATATTTAACAGGATGGTGGATTCTGTCCTGGGACATAGTGATTCTGAAGAACATCTGAGGGTTGTGGTGGATAATCATGACTATACTTTTGTAACAGAGTAATTAACCATTTGAACAATTTACTAAGCATTGTGATAAATTCTCCATCACTGACAATTCTTAAATCAGGATTAGATGTTTTTCTAAGGGTATGTCTACACTACAGCGCTAGTTCGAACTAACTTAGTTCGAATTAGTTAATTCGAACTAAGCTAATTCAAACTAACGCGTCTAGAACTAAAAACTAGTTCGAATTAGCGTTTTGCTAATTCGAACTAGCAAGTCCACATTGAGTGGACTCTGAACAGGGCTTAAGGATGGCCGGAAGCAGTGCCGGCAGGGCATAAGAGGAGGACTTAGAGCGTGGAGATGCTGTCTCAGGCTAGCCGAGGGCTGCGCTTAAAGGGTCCCGACCCCCACCCCGGACACACAGTTCTCAGGGGTGCCCCGCTTGCAAAGAAGTTCTGGCTTGGAGTGCCCGGAGTACCCACACTGGGCACATCACACCACTCGGCCATCAGCCCGGCTGCACTTGCCGCAGGCTGCCATCTGGGGAGAGGGGGCAATTGGGGGCTGCAGGAGAGCTTCCACCCCCAGAAGCCTGCAGAGCCAGCCCAGTCCTCCCCATCGGGGGCTCGTACCCCATTCCTCCCTCACCTCCTTCCACTTACCCTTCCCTAGCCCCCCTTCTTATTGATGTACAAAATAAAGATAATGTTTCTTCCAACATTGACTCTGTCTTTATTGAACAAAACTGGGGGAGACTGGGAAAAGGAGGTGGGGAGAGAGGAAGAGAAAGGCTGGGAGAGGGGAGGGCAACTAACATGATCAGGGGTTGGGAACAGGTCCCAGATGAAGAGAGGCTACAGAGACTGGGACTGTTCAGCTTAGACAAGAGGAGACGGAGGGGGGACAGGATAGAGGTCTCTAAAAGCAGGGGTTGGGTGGAGAGGGTGCATTCAGAAAAGTTCTTCATGAGTTCCCATAAAGAAGGACTAGAGGACACCAAAGGAAAGGAATGGGTAGCAGGCTTCAAACTAGTAAGAGAAAGTTGTTCTTGACAAAGCAAAGAGTCAACCTGTGGAACTCCTTGCTGCAGGAGGCTGTGAAGGCTACAACTAGAACAGAGTTTAAAGGGAAGTGAGATCAAGTCATGGAGGTTGGGTCCATGGAGTAGTCTTAGCCAGGGGGTAGGAGTGGTGTCCCTGCCCAAAGTTTGTGGAAGGCTGGAGAGGGATGGCACGAGACAAATGGCTTGGTCACTGTCTTCGGTCCATCCCCTCCAGGGTCCCTAGGGTTGGCCGCTGTCGGCAGACAGGCTACTGGGATAGATGGACCTTTGGTCTGGCCCAGGATGGCCATTGTAAGCTCAGGGCTCAGGGTCGGGGGTCTCAGTGGACCACCTTGATTTTCATGCACACCTGCTCCTGGGTGGCCAGGCTGGCAGCTCTCCTGCCCTAGACGGCCACTTTCCTGTGCCTAGTGCGGAGATCGTGGACAAGGTCCACGATGTCCGCACTAGCCCAGGCAGGTGCCTGCCTCTTGCGGTCCAGGGCAAGCTCCCGGGAGCCGCCAGCCTGGTCCCGGGAAGAGGGGGTGGGCTGGGGGACATCGGGTGGGTGGCTCAAGCCGTGCCAGGTGCAGGGTCTGCTGGCTGGGTGCTGGCAGGCTTGCACCTGGCACGGGCACCGTAGCCAGCCCGTGCCCCTTTAAGGGGTCCGGGGCGGGAAGGGGGCATAGAGTTTCCCTGGTGTTGGCCAGAGTGGCCACCAGGGAAACCTGGGGCGGGCTAGCCTCCCACTAGTTCGAATTAAGGGGCTACACACCCCTTAATTCGAACTAGCTAGTTCGAACTAGGCTTAATCCTCGTAAAATGAGGTTTACCTAGTTCGAACTAAGCGCTCCGCTAGTTTGATTCAAATTCGAACTAGCGGAGCGCTAGTGTAGCGCCTATTAAAGTTAGTTCGAACTAACATCCATTAGTTCGAACTAACTTTGTAGTGTAGACATACCCTAAAAGATCTGCTCTAGAAATCATTTTTGGGAAGTTCTGTGGTCTGTTGTGCAGAAGGTCAGACTAGAACTATCTCTACACTACAGTTTTTTCGGAAAAACAGCTGTTTTTCTGAAAAAACTTGACTTACATTCACTCTGCAATCGCATTTTTTCAAGAAGAAAATTTGAAAGAACAGAGTTTTTTCCGACATTGGTAAACCTCTTTCTATGAGGAAGAAGCCTTTTTCTGAAAGAGCTCTTTCAGAAAAAGATGTGTGTGGACGGGGAAGAGGGAGTTCTTTCGAAAGAAGAGGAAAGAGGAAAAAGCACAAGTGTCCTGGTGGACAGTCCACCCATAGCAATCACAGTTTAAATGCGAGATAGCATCCATTCAGTGTGGATGTTCTGACAGTGTGGACTTTGGCAATGTGGATGCTCTCTTTTGGAAGACGTTTTTTCAGAAGATCTCTTCCAAAAAAGCTACTTCTGAAAGAAGCCTGCAGTCTAAATGTACCATAGATGATCACAGTGGTCTGGCCTTAGAATTCACAAATCTGTGAACAAAGGAAAATATATTTTTCTGCAAGAAGTGTAATGAATTGCCTCAGGAAGCTGTTACAACCAAGAATCATATATACAGTAGCCCAGTGTCTGAGAGTCTGTAACGCTGAAATGCTGGCTATTCCCTCGGGGCGGCGCTGTTGCCTGAAATGCTGGCTGTTCCCTCTGGGCAGCCCATTCTGCATGGAGAGTGTGGGGCCCAAACAGCTGCTTGCGCCGCTTGCTCCCCCGCTGAGTGGCGCAGAAGTCAGCTGAGCGCCATGGTGGGAGGGGAAGGGGGCGGGGTGGTGACATACATGGCCAGGGGGTGGGACCTGGTCATGTACGTCACTGCCCCGCCCCCCTTCGCTCCCGCCACAGGGGAGCAAGCGGAGCAAGCAGCCGTTTGGGCTTCCCCGTGGCGGCCCAGCAGAGCGGCACAGAAGTCAGCTGAGCACCGAGCACCACGGTGGGAGGTAAAGGGTGGTGGGGCGGTGATGTGCAGCATGACAGCGGCTCCAGGCCCCGCCCCCTGGCCGTGAACGTCACTGCCCTGCCCCTCTTCGCCTCCTGTCATGGTGCTCGGCTGACTTCTGCGCTGCTCAGCTGGGCCGCTGTGTGGGAGCAAGCAGCGCAAGTAACTGTTTGGGCTCCGCGCTCCCCATGCAGCGCGGGGAGTGCAGAGCCCAAATGGCCATTTGGGCTCCGCAGTCCCCCAAGTGAGAGGCAGGAGGGGGAGGAGAAGAGAAAGAGAGAGACGGAAAGAGAGGCAGGAGGCAGAGGAGAGCTGGGGGGGGGGGCAATAGGAGGAGGAGGAGGAGAGAGAGAGACGGAGCGAGAGACGACCAATGTGAGGGGAGACCTAAAAATCCCGTCTTATGATGGGCTCATGGGCTAGTTTAACAAGATTCTAACAGGGATCAGACATTTAGATGGATGACAAAAATGTGCAGATTTTTAAAGTAATATTAAACTTCTTGTTTCAGGGCTTACACCAATGTCTAGCTACTACGTTAAGATGAGGCCGAATATTAAAGACAGACTGTACCATTGTCTACTGCAGGGTTCTTACACTTCCTGTGGAAGTGTCTAGTGATGACCATTTTCAAATACAAAATACTGGACTAGATGGTTTATAAATAGTGTAAATCAGAGCAAAAGAGCCTCTATTTCTTAAAGTAGCCACAAGCTGTACATTTCTAAAGCTAGATAAGATTGCATCAGTTCACATGGTTTCCACTGTGTCAGTAATGAAAGGGAGATGAGTTTTACCATTCACTTAGTGGTCTTCAACCTTTTTAACCCCAAGATCACTTTTTCAATTTAAGAGCAATGTAAGATCTACTTCAAACTCAAATACCCTGGCTCACCTTCTTCCTGCCCCTTTCCTGAGGCCCTGACTGTGATCCATCCCTTCTCCAAGGCCTTACCCTGCTCACTCCATCCCCTTTCCTCCCCCATCCTCACTCACTTTCACCAGGCTGGTCTTCGGCCAAGGAGTTTGGAGTGTAGGAGGGGCTCCAGGCTTAGCCCAGGATGGAGGATTGTGGTCCAGGCGTGGGTTCAGGGTGCAAGTTCTAGGAAGGAGTTTGGGTTCAGGGAGACACACGTCTGGGGCAGGAGGTTAGATGTAGGAGGGAGTTCAGGGATAGGAGAGGGGTTCAGGTTTCAGGATCTATCAGGGCACCATTTAACTGAGACGGCGTCCAGGTGGTGGAGCAGTGTGTGTGTGTGTGTGTGTGTGTGTGTGTGTGTGTGTGTGTGTGTGTGTGTGTGTGTGTGTGTGTGTGTGTGTGTGTGTGTGTGTGTGTGTGTGTGTGTGGCGGGAGAGTTAAGGAAGGCTTACTCCTGCCCTGGCCCTGCACCACTCCTGAAAAGAGCTAGCATGTACAGCAATGGATCCATGGTGCCATGGTCTGCCCCTGATCTACAAGCACTGTGCCCACAGCTTCTACTGGCCACAGTTCTCCATTACTGATCAATGGGAACTGCAGGAGTGGTGTCTGCAGGCAAGGACAGCATATGGCGACCTCCTGCTCTGCCTCTATCGGGGACTGCAGGGACATGCCAGTCACTTCTAGGAGTAGCAATTCCCACAGGAATAATGACTCCAGCCACATCAGGTTAGGCATTTTAGAACTAACTACTCACAGAATTAAATTTAAGCCTAAGAGAGAAATGAAACTTATGAAATGCACAGACCAGTCACAAACCAAAAATAAAACCCTTTTCAAGCAGTAAAAGAAGTAACAACAACCCCCCACATGTGTTGGGTTGGGAGATGAGAGTGAAGGACCGTGTGTGTTTGTGAGAATGACGGAGACACAGTGTGTGAGTGACCAAGATTTTCATTGCCAAGCTCCCTCCATTCCCTTCTTTCTGTGTGCAGATAGGGTACAGGAGTGGGGGGAGGAGGGACACTGACATCAGAGCTCTCTGTCTTGTCACCCCCATACCCTGCACAGCTAGCAGGAGGCTTTGTGGTGTGGGGGCAACTCCAAGGCAGAGGGCAGGAGCAGTGTGACAGTGGGTGGAGGGGCAACTGAAGTGCCAATGCTTGATAGCTTCCTGGTGAAACCAGTCAGGATCACCTGTCAGAGGCTCCAAGATCTAAAAATAAAGATTTAGGGATTCTGCTGATGGGAGATGTTCTATAGGAGGCATGCCACTCTTCCCTGATGCAGTGAAAAGTGCATCCTGAGGTATTGCTGGGAAGAAAGAGACATGGATAAAGAAAAACCAGTTGCACTAGTGAAATGGGCCCTAAGGGCTGGTCCTAGTCAGACCGTTTTAGAACGGCACTGAAGACATTCTAAATGGAACAAGAGCAGAGTCAGCCTCCAGCTGGCCCTAGGATGCGGAGGGAGATAAAAGTGTTGTAAAGCCACCTATTCCTCTCTCCTAAGCAGTGCTGAGCTGAATTCAGCTACAACTAAGGGTTCATTCCTAATATGTAGTTGGGAAAAGGGACCTTTTAAAGTTTTCTTCGTCTTCAACATAGAAAAAAATATTCTGCAAAGGTTTAATTCCTTTTAGCTGATGTGTTGTACTACCTGGTCATGTCATATAGCACCACTAATGTCATCAGATAACATAACTGCCACAATCTTATGTGATATATTAAACTAGGATTACCAGAATAAATCACATTTGTGAGTACATAGATAACAGGTGGTAGAGTCAGACATTTTGTATTATTGTGTAGTTGTAGGATGACCAGGTTAGGATATAAAGTTCACAGGCCTGTTGTCATATGTGGAATGTGTTGCAACCATAACTCAATAGTAAAAGACCATTAAACAGTTATTGTGGCAAAAACTATCATCAGGAAAAACCACAAATTGATCAGTGTTGGATACTTATAAAGAAAGAAAATCACCTTTCCCTGATCTCATATATTTAGTATTTGTTGCAGGCATTCCCCCACATCCATACAGTTTATGTAGTAATGGTAACTAAAATAAATAATAATAATGCAGAGTAGATTATTTCCAGATTAATTCTTATTTTCTGTTAATTGTCTCCCCTTTCTCTCCCCTGTGAACTGGGGGCGAGTAAGTTTAATTTATCATTAGAAGTTTAGGCCATTAAATTGGAAACTATGTGGGAAAGTTGTCTGTATGCTCCTTGAAATATCTGCATCCCTAAGTGGCATGTGCAGCTTGTACAAAGGAGGCATAGAATTTACATTCTACTGGTGTGTTATAAATAAGTAATAAGAACAGATTAGAATTATGCATTTACGCCTAGTAGTGAGAGTGAGATGCATAATTCAAAAGTGGTGAACCCTTAGGAGACTTCTAAAGTCCCCACACTCAAGCGTGCAGAACAAAGTATATTATTCACTCTCCTCAGTCCCATAATTTTCCTATTTTCACCGTACCCTAGATCCACATTTCAGATTTTCCATATCCTACTTTCTAGAGCACAGAAAGGCTACAGATTAGTAACCATTAAGGTTAATGCTTATTAGCGCTCATTAGCATTTATTGAGCTGTCATTTGCATATCTCTGCCGATGCTTTTTGCGCAGAAGGTTTTTTGCGCAAAAACAAGCAGTGTAGATAGGTCTGTTTTGGGCAAAAATACTCCTTTTGCACAAGATCCTGTATACAAAAAGCATCCGTAGAGATATGCAAATGACAGCACAACAAATGCTAATGAGCACTTCATTAACATACTCTCTGCCGACAAATACCTGTAGTGTAGATGTAGCCTTAATGGTTAATAATCTGTAGCATAAGTGTTGCTGGTGAGAATTTATTTCCTTTGCTTGCTGAGGCAACCCTTCTGGAGTTGCTTGTGACAGATTGGCTACTGTAACAGACACTGAGACACAGAAAGACACTGTAGTACTGCAGTAACAACAAAAGGAGGGGGGAGAGAAGAAAACTGGCCAATCCTATGACATGCACTAAAATATATTAAAACACAGGAAAAACATGAAAAGCAAGGGGCAAATATTGAAATTAATTTCATCATATGAACCTCTGGACACCTGCAATTCTCCGTCATCAGTGGGAGTTGCAGTGCCAGGCAGAATGATTCTACCCTCTCCAGGTTTGGTCCTAGTCTCTGTAGAGTTGTCACTCAGAATGGAGGTTTAAGTTTTCTCTGGATACTCATAGCCCCTGTACTGCTAGGGAAATTGCCCCTCCTCCATGTTGTACTCAGAGATGGGAAGGAGTGTTTGTGCGGGTGGGTCATCAGTGTTCACAAGCATTTTTTTGAACATCAGTGGGTTGTCCAGCTCTGCTCTGGACAGACTTAGACAACAAGGTGCTAAAATGTGTGACGACTTGCCTATAGTATAATTCCCATTATAGCCAGTACTGGTATGAACTGCCTCAGTGTTGCAGCAAATTTTAGAGATGTTCCAAAAGAAGTCTGCTGTAGACTCAGTCAGACTATAATGAAAGAACTGGACAATTATTTCAGAAAGAAAAGCGTTCGGGTAAGTTTGACTGGACTCTGGAAAACTACAATCCTCTGTTTACTTAGAAAACAGACACACCATAGCCAGCAATGCTGCAACCTTCCTCACACACTCCCTTATCGGTGTGTCTTGCCTCTTTTCTAGAGAGACTATCTGCAGGGATACTGCCAATTTTGATGAGGTTTTGCATGATGGGAAAGGAAGGCCACATTATCAATAGATAGTCCTGAAGCTTCAGCTACAGTGAATTTGCCTCCACAAAACAATGCTGCCTAACTGTAAAGTAGGGGAAAGAGGAACAATTTCAGTAGCTCTGGATTTCATTTGGGTTCTGTGGGTGGAGCACTGTAGCATTGATTAATGTGTCTCCCAAAGAGGAATCACCTGGGGCAGCCTATTTGATAAAAGTAGTTTTCTTGTAATTTCTCTGAACTGCCTCAAACCAAATCAGTCCATTTAGTTCCCTGGAGTTTCCCTTTGCTCTGTATGCAAATATTGTCAATCACGTTCTAGTTTTAGCTACCATCTGTTTCCACTGCTTCTTTCTTTCTCTCTGCTCCGCTAGAGACTTTTCTAGTTAAGCTAAGACAGGAGTACCTCTTTTTTTGAGAACTTCCATACATTATCTTATGTAGCATTCTTGTAGCCATGTTGGTCCCAGAAAATTAGAGAAACATATATAAGGATATTCTGATATTTTTAAATGCATTTTACATTATTTTGAGTATAGTTTGGCTAACATTCTATGTGTTTTATATTTTCATATATATTTAACAGAAAAGCTTCAATTACACATATATTCATGTTCCCTGTACAACTTAACAGTTTGAGAAAATGAATTGGAGGCATTCAAATAATGCTATTAAATTCCACCAGACTCTCAACAGGAGCTCAAAAACATTTCATCTGACAAAATGGAAAGTCCCTTTTTACCCTAGTTTTAAAGACATTAGCATGTGTCTCAATTATCCCAAATAAATGAAAACAATGTGCCTAGCAAACTTGTTTCTATGGGACCAGCTTTCCAGGGCACAGAACACAGGGATGTGAGAAAAATGTCCAGACATATTTTGTTAAGCATATTAGTTGGACTCCTCAACTGGCCCATATAGGGCTGATCTACAGAATAATCAGCAGAGCAGAATGGCAGTATAAAACCACCTGCTCCTCCCATAAGACACATACCTGGGTAATTCAAGCATTAAGCAGCGTTAAACAAGAGAAGTAACAGATTGAAATTTCTGCTCTCTCTGTGCCAGGAAAATAAAGATTGCAGTAAGCTCCCATCCTGGGACATACACTGGACTACCGCAGCCACTAGTCATCTCATCTGCCTCCTCCTCTTCATCTCTAAACTCAAACACAAGGTCTACAGATGAGGAATTGATTTAATCTCCTTCAACTCCACTATTCTCAAGATCACTCTTAGGTCTCTTTTGGTGTTATACTAGGGCTCCTACTCCATCTTCATTCTCTTTGTTGTCTCTGTGGCTGTGACACTGTATGTTATTCTCTCCTTCTTAACCCCCTATCTTTATGGCAAGTGTGTATGTTCTTGATATATAAATGCAAAACCTCCTTCCTTTTAGGTATGTAAATACCCCTTAAAAAGTTAACCAGTTAAATGACATTTTTTTTAATTGCTTAACTGATTAACTGGCATCTGGACAGCCTGTTGGGGATGGGGGTGGGGGTGGGGCTCCTCCAGCCTGGCCCTCTATGTGCAGGGGGTGCTCCAGCCTTCTGT
This sequence comes from Pelodiscus sinensis, assembly GCF_052426305.1. Taxonomy (NCBI): domain Eukaryota; kingdom Metazoa; phylum Chordata; order Testudines; family Trionychidae; genus Pelodiscus; species Pelodiscus sinensis. The sequence goes on from NC_143054.1 coordinate 152,440,701, forward strand.
GGTATCACCGTGCTATGCCTCGGGGTTGCTCTGGCCAGCTAGGGTGCTGCCATGCCATGGAGCTGCTCCAGCCAGCCAGGGACCACAGCAAGAGGGGGGGCCACATGCCCTGCTTGGCCCTTTGTTTAACCGGTTATGGTGTAAGCAAGCGGATAAGGCTAGTATTTACTGGGTAACTGGTTAGCTAGTTAACTTTTTACTTCCCAACTTCCTTTTCTCCCTCTAAACTGATATTCCAGTCATGAGATTTATCTCACCAATGAACAATGGCAATTGAGTCCTAATTTAGCTTAGGTATTCGTACTCTCCATTCCTCCTGTTTATTCCCCATGTTCACTGCTTTTCCAAATAGACAAATATATTGAGCAGTCTTCCCTCATGTTTCTCCCTATGACTCTACTCTAATCATCCATCCTCCCCCAAATATCCAGATGTCTGTTAATGTCACCTTTACTTATATCTACATATAGGATTTTGTCGCCTTTCTCTTGTGAATGTTACTTATACATTCCACTCTTTCTAGCCTTCTGTGTCACTATAGGTTCAAAACCACGGAAGAGGAAGAGGAGGGGAAGCCCTCTTAAAAGGGCACTCCAACTCTTTTACTGTGGTCATGAAATAGCTCTGCTGATCTGATATCATGTAAAGGCCAGGTTGGTAACATGTATTCAAACAATTATTTTCTTTTAATAAGTAGAACTACCTATTTTTATCACAAAATTAATATGTTTGTAGCAAGTATCAGAGGAGTAGCTGTGTTAGTCTGAATCTGCATAAACAACGAGAAGTCCTGTGGCACCTTATAGACATAGGGTATGTCTACACTACAAAGTTAATTCGAACTAATGGACGTTAGTTCGAATTAACTTTGATAGGCGCTACACAAGCGCTTCGCTAGTTCGAACTTAATTCGGACTAGCGGAGCGCTTAGTTCGAACTAGGTAAACCTCATTATACGAGGACTAAGCCTAGTTCAAACTTACTATTTCGAATTAAGGGGTGTGTAGCCCCTTAATTTGAACTAGTGGGAGGCTAGCCCTCCCCAGCTTTCCCTGGTGGCCACTCTGGCCAACACCAGGGAAACTCGTATGCCTCCCTCCCGGTCCCAGACCCCTTAAAGGGGCACGGGCTGGCTACGGTGCCCGTGCCAGGTGCAAGCCTGCCAGCACCCAGCCAGCAGACCCTGCACCTGGCACGGATTGAGCCAGCCACCCAATGCCCCCCAGCCCTCCCCCTCTTCCCGGGACCAGGCTGGCAGCTCCCGGGAGCTTGCTCGGGACCACAAGAGGCGGGCACCCGCCTGGTCTAGTGCGGACATCATGGACCTCATCCACGACCTCCGCACTAGGCACAGGAAAGTGGCCGTCTAGGGCAGGAGAGCTGCCAGCCTGGCCACCCAGGAGCAGTTTGGCATGAAAATCAAGGTGGTCCACTGAGACCCCCAACCCTGAGCCCTGAGCTTACAATGGCCGTACTGGGTCAGACCAAAGGTCCATCTAGCCCAGTAGCCTGTCTGCCGACAGCGGCCAACACTAGGGACCCTGGAGGGGATGGACCGAAGACAGTGACCAAGCCATTTGTCCCGTGCCATCCCTCTCCAGCCTTCCACAAACTTCGGGCAGGGACACCACTCCTACCCCCTGGCTAATACCACTCCATGGACCCAACCTCCATGAATTGATCTCACTTCTCTTTAAACTCTGTTCTAGTTGTAGCCTTCATAGCCTCCTGCAGCAAGGAGTTCCACAGGTTGACTATTTGCTTTGTGAAGAACAACTTTCTATTATTAGTTTGAAGCCTGCTACCCATTCCTTTCCTTTGGTGTCCTCTAGTCCTTCTATTATGGGAACTAATAAAGAACTTTTCTGTATGCACCCTCTCCACCCCACTCGTGCTTTTATAGACTTCTATCCTATCCCCCCTCAGTCTCCTCTTTTCTAAACTGAAAAGTCCCAGTCTCTTTAGCCTCTCTTCATATGGGACCTGTTCCAAACCTCTGATCATTTTAGTTGCCCTCCCCTCTCCCACCCTCTCTCTTCCCCTCTCCCACTTCCTTTTCCCAGTCTCCCCGTTTTGTTCAATAAAGAGAGATTCTATTTTTTACCACAATTGTCCTTTATTTTTTACATCAGGAAGGGGGGATAGGAAGGGGTAAGTGGAAGAAGGTGAGGGAGGAATGGGGTACGAGCCCCCGATGGGGAGGACTGGGCTGCCTCTGTGGGCTTCTGGGGGTGGAACCTCCCCTGCAGCCCCCCAATTGTCCCCAGATGGCAGCCTGCGGCAAGTGCAGCCGGTCTGATGGCCGAGTGCTGTGATGTGCCCAGTGTGAGTACTCCGGACAATCCAAGCCAGGACTGCTTTGCAAGCGGGGCACCCCTGAGAACTGTCTGTCCTGGGTGGGGGTCATGTCCCTTTAAGCACAGCCCTCGGCTAGCCTGAGGCAGCAGCTCCACGCTCTAAGTCCTCATCTGATGCCCTGCCGGCACTGCTTCCAGCCATCCTTAACCCCGGTTAAGGGTCCACTTAATGTGGACATGCTAGTTTGAATTAGCAAAACGCTAATTCGAACTAGTTTTTTAGTCTGGATCCGTTAGTTCGAATTAGCTTAGTTTGAATTAACTAATTCGAACTAAGTTAGTTTGAATTAGTGCTGTAGTGTAGACATACCCATACAGATTTATTGGAGCATTACCTTTCGTGGACAAAGACCCACTTCATCAGATGCAACAGGCTTGTTCAACATTTATATGAATTCTCATTAAAATATTTTGAAGTGAAACGTAGAGGGGCCAAGTGAATTAAGCATGACAAGGGGAACCCAGACTCCTGTGTTCTTCATTCATCCTTAAATTTGACACTTTACGCTGGGGTCTTAACAAAGACACTAATTATCTTACCCATTACAAAGATAGCTTCCCCAATTTTCACCTCTAATATCATTAGCTCACAGACATTTACCTTCCCTCTTTCATTCCCCCTCTGTTCTGAAATTTGATTTGTCCTTTTTATATGTGTTCACTTTTTTTTTATTATATCCCTTTGGTATACATGGTCATGCCTATTTTCTTCCACTATTTGATCTGAAGAAGTGGGTCTGGCCCACAAAAGCTCATCACCTAATAAACCATCTTGTTAGTCTTTAAAGTTCTACATAGTCCTGGTTTTGTTCCAGTATGTGACCTTAGGTAAGTTGCATGTAGCTTGATTTTCAGTGGTCCCAAAGGAACTGTGAAATATTCAGCATCTCTGGAAATCAGGCCATTAGACTCTCTGTACTTCAGCATTTCTGTCTGAAAAATGGGGCTAACACTAACTGCCCACTTTCTTCTCCAAGTAAATTGTAACTATTAATGTTTTTAAATTGCTTTGAATACATAAAGTGCTAAGTCTTATTAATATTCCCAGGCCGGAATCAGATGGAGTCTCAAAAGGGAGAGAAAGCTAGCTTCAATTACTTTAGAGGAATACTGAGAGAGAGAGAAATCTTAAGTACTGCTGGGTCTAGAATATTATGCATTTTAGGTACTATCTGTATTCTTGTATGTCCAGAGTAAAACAACTTCTGTACCCTCTGAATCAGTTACAAAAGACACAAAAAAGAAAGATTCCAGTGCACCACTAACATTGCAGCAATGTGCAAATGATCATTAAAATACTAGTTTTGTGAGCACACTTTAAATGTACAATGAAATGTACAGTGTAAACACAGTGTTCATATTCAATTAAACATTTATTTCTTAAGAAAAATGAGCTCTCTCCTCACTAGAAGTGGTATATTTATTTGCCCAGTAAATTCTATCATATAACCTATTTATACTTCAATTCAGAATAAATCTTTCTAATGTAAAAACCAATATGAAAGGTCTTCATTGCAAGATCAAATATTTCCATTCGGAATGTAACCACTCTGATGCCATCCTAAGTTCAAACAAGGAGTATTTCATCTTCTACTGCTCTTTATCAAGTACTTATTCCAAACCACTCTAATTTATATTGCCCCAATAAATCGCAAAATAAAATGTTAAATGTTTCCATAAGGATATTTGTACAAAATTACACATTTTCAGTACCTACACTGATGGGACCTTCAGGCACTCACAATAAGGATCATTATAGAAAGATCTCAAGTTTCACTGATTAATAGCAAATTAGAATAAAAAATGAGCAGAGATATACTCCCTGATACAGGACACAAGGCTATAGATTATCATCAAAATGAAAATTCACTTTTCTCAGTGAACTCTTTCCCCCTTATGCCTGCTGACCTTGCGCTCTGCAGTATATTACTGAAATGATTAAACAACAACAGCATTTTAAAATTATGAATCCAGATGTTGATTTACATGCCATCATATACATTGCAAGCAATGGCAGAAAAAGAAATCAATATATGAACATTTAAGTTGCATCTGCAGAAATGGAATATAGTATTTGCAATGCTACCATCACTGAAATAGTAATGAATTCTGTTTCTCATCTGACTCATGATAGTCATCTTAAAAGATTGAGTTTATGCATTACTTATAGAATGCTAATCTGATATTTTCTTTGCATGCCATGATTTATGTTCACTTAATAGTAGTGCTTTTATGCACTATTTATTTTCTTTGTAATACATCATATTAAAGTGTTACTATATTTATATGGCATGAATCTGTGTGATGGGTATGAATATATCTGTCATATTAAAAAAACTTTTGAAGGCAAACTACAATCTATAAAAATGTTTACATCAGAAGTGTATTATCATAAAATACTATATTTTAGAAAGGAATGGTGAAAAGTATGATGAAGTTTAGTACCCACTAATTGGCTATAAAGTTTTATGTAAACAATTTGAGTGATGGGTATAAAAATGTAGGTTAAATCATTGCAATGATTCAACAGGAAAAGAAATCTGCCACAATTCCTTTCATGATCTTTGTGACACATCAAGCTGAAATCTGACTTGATTTATGCCCTGCATTTTTATTTCTGCTTAATATAGGAGAGTGAGCAACAGATTTGAACAATACAAGAATCTTCCTCCAACTGTTCAAATTGTATATTTTTATAATATATAAATTTTATAAGATATAATTTTATAATATATAAATATTGTTCATAAATCTAAGTTTAAGACTCTGCAATGTTCAGATATGTATTGTTCACTATGAACAGATAAGAACCTCAGGTATAGAGAACTATGAATGAAAGGCCTCTCTAAACCTAAATAGTAATAATTTAGTGCTATTAACTAGTAAAATTATCTGGAACTATTTTAAAAAAATCACTTAGTTTTTTACCACAAATTTACAGAAACAAGAGGCCTAAACAAGCACCCAGGTGTCTGGATGCTCATCCAAAGTTTACCAAAGATACAAAACTCGGAAGTTTGCTGTATGCTAAAATTGACAGAAAGCATATTTCCAGTCTCTCGAACCATCACATTAATCTTCAGACTAATTACGTTATTAGGTATCCACTATGTTCTGGGGGGAGTTCAACTCCAAAGAGGGATGGAATATATGAGAGAGGAGGATCTAGCACAAATACTAAATATTAAAATATTAAAGAAAGAACCTAACCCTTCTCCTATGGGGAGTGAGAACTGGCTCAGATCGACCCTCATGTAAGCAGGTGTGTAGACACATTTTATCCTAGATAATTTCATAGTCCCAAAAGTTCATTTAAAATATTGTTCATAAAACTGAAATTCTCTCACTGTTCCATGGAAAATTTTAAAAAGTTTCAAAGCAAAATTAATCTTTGTTGAAGGAAAACAAATTTAAGACGTCTAAACAATGTAGAGATTCTTGCTGTTCCTCAGCTTTAATTTGTTATTTCAAATTAACTTTAACAGCGTCTATACATAGAAACTGCTATTGCGAAATTAATTCGAAATAGCGGAGCCCTTATTTCGAATTTGGTAAGCTTCATTCTACAAGGAGTAATACCAAGTTCGAAATAGCTATTTCAAATTAAGTGCTGTGTAGACACTTCATTCGAAATAGGGGGCCTCCAGCCCTTCCCAGGGAGCCCTGGTGGCCACTCTGGGCACAACCAGGAACACTTACTCTCCTCTCCCCCAAACTGGAGCAATTAAAGGGGTAGACCCTGGCCACAGTATCTGTGCCAGCTCCAAACCTGCCAGCCCAGAGCCAGCAGTGGCCACTGGGGTCCCTGACTGAGTGGCCCCAAACCATGAGCCAGCAAGCCACTGGCAGCCAGCCCTTCACCACTCCCCAGGAGCAGTCTGCCAGCTTCCAGGAGCCTGACAGGGGCTGGAGAAGGCAGACGCCTTCCTGGTTCAGGGTGGAAATCATGGACCTTATTCAGGTTTGTGCGGGGGATGCACCTAACGTCCATGATCTCCGCACTAGATGGAGGAATGCGGCCATCTATGGCAGTAAGCTGCCAGCCTGGCCACCAACATGCGAACCCAGGAACAGATTTGCATGAAAATCAAGTTGGTCCAGGGAGAACCCCAACCCTGGGCCCTAAGCCCTGAGCTTCTCCTTCCCCTTCTTCCTCTTGCTTCCCCCTTCCAGCTCCCTCCTCCCAGGTTTCCACCTCCCCTCTCCCACCCTCTCTCTTCCCCCTCCCACTTCCTTTTACCAGTCTCCCCAGAGGTCCATCCCCCTCCTCCCCTGTTTTGTTCAATAAACCCAGTTACTATTTTTGAACATACGTGTCTTTGTTTGACATCAGGAAGGTGGGCTGGGGAGGGGTAAGTGGAAGGACATGAGGGAGGAATGGGGCACGAGCCCCCGGTGGTGAGGTCAGGGGTGGCTCTGAGGGCTCCTCGGGGTTGATGCTCTCCCACAGGGCTTCCTGGATTCTGACAGCCCCCCGATGGACCACCCGGATGGCAGCCTGTAGCAAGTGCAGCTGGGCTGATGGAAACGATCCCACAAGATGCACCAGCGTGCCCAGGAGCAGCTTTGGCTCCATGTGGCCGAGTATTGTGGTGTCCCGAGTGTGGGCACTCAGGGTATGTCTACACTACCACCCTAGTTTGAACTAGGGTGGTAATGTAGGTAACCGGAGTTGCAAATGAAGCCCGGGATTGGAATTTCCCGGGCTTAATTTGCATAAAGCCAGGCGCCGCCATTTTTAAATGTCCACTAGTGTGGACTCCGTGCCGCGCGGCTACACGCGGCACAGACTAGGTAGTTCGGACTAGGTTTCCTAGTCCGAACTACCGTTACTCCTTGTGAAATGTGAAACGAGGAGTAATGGTAGTTCGGACTAGGAAGCCTAGTCCGAACTACCTAGTCCATGCCGCATGTTGCCGCGCGGCACGGAGTCCGCACTTGCGGACATTTAAAAATGGCGGTGCCCGGCTTTATGCAAATGAAGCCCGGGAAATTCAAATCCCGGGCTTCATTTGCAACTCCGGTTGCCTACATTACCACCCTAGTTCAAACTAGGGTGGTAGTGTAGACATACCCTGAGTGCCCACACTCGGGACACCACAATACTCAGGAAGCAGCCCCACACATTAAGTCCTAACCTGATGCTCTGCCTGCACTGGTTCCAGCCAGCCTTAACTTCTGTTCAGGGTCCACTCCGTGTGGACTTGCTATTTTGAAATAGTTTTTGTGTATAGATGCATTATTTCGAATTAGCTTAATTAACTATTTCAAATTAAGTTAACTCGTATTAAAGCTGTAGTGTAGACGTACCCTAAAAGAGTTAATGGGAACATAACACATTAACTGAGGAAAAGACTAAACTATGTTTTTTCTAAGTCTTGATGTCATATAGAACTGTGCAGACCACTGTGAAGATAAGTGCACATTTTTGAATTTGTGTACCACACTCAGGCATCTGAATCCATGTCTAGGCATCTAAATAAGTGGTCCAGTTGACTTCAAACTGAGTGAGGGTACTCAACACATCAGAAATTCTAGGAGTAGAAGAACCTAAGGGTAGTCATATTAGTTCAGACCACAGTCCATATTTCCCAGTGTTCTGTCTCAAAGTGGCCTATACCAGAGCTTCGGGGCAGAATACAGAACACAGTAATTATGTAGTGATCCATCCTATTTTCCACACCCAGCTTCTAGTAGTCAGAGATTTAGGGTCACCCCAATCAGGAGGTTGCATCCCTAATCATCTTGGCCAATAACTAAGTGTCGCCCCCCCCCCCCCCCGACGGGGGTTGCCACCCTCCTCCGGGGCATCATCCAACCAGCTTGGGCCTCGGCCCGAAGCGTGGTGCCCCTTTTTAGGGGAAATACGGTCTCCCAGCCTAGTCCAAAGTTCACTGCCCCTGCAATAGGGGAAATACGGCCTCCCGGCCTACTCCACAGTTCGCAGGCCCAGAGGCCTAATCCAAAGTTCGTTATCCCAGCCCCCACTCGCCAGGGTCTCGGGCAGCAGGGGTAGGGGGGCCCGGGCCCTCCCTCTCCACCAGGCCCCGACCCAGGGCCCTATTAGTGCAGGTGACTCCCACCACTGGCTCGGCAGGGGCTCCTCCCTGCAACGCACCGAGCCCTCAGGGGCTTTTACAGCTCCCTGCCCTGGGTCGCTTCCTACCCCCGGCCCCCGGCTTGTCGCGGTCCCACCTGTCGGCGTTAGTCGGGTGGCTGTAGCGACACTTCCCCTGGCAACGTCGGAGTTGGCAGAGTCTGGTCCGGTGCTCGGGTCACGGGGGATTGGTCGGCGGCTCCAGCGTTGGGGCCGAGCCCGGCTGAGACCCGGCAGCGGCGCGTTCAGCCCTCTTGGCGACTCCCTCTCTGGCCGGTGGGCGCTAGCTCCAGCTCAGGCCGCAGTCTGTCCCTTCTGAGCAGGCCAGCAGCCTTTTGTACCTGTGCTCCCCTTGGAGCATGCCCAGTAGGGCTGTGTGGGTGGGGCCCTCTCCGCCCCCGGCACTAGGTGGTTTCCCTGGGCTTGAGTGCGGGACGGGGCCGCCCCATCACACCCCCCCCCTTAAGTGGGTACCTGCCCCCTCGCTCATTCCCGTCTCCTCTTCCCCCACCCGGGAAAGGAAATCGGCATTCTTGTGCGCCTTCTTTGGGTGATGGGTTATACTGAAATTGTACGGCTGTAAAGACAGATACCATCGCATTAAACAGGGGTTAGTCTCTTTCATGCTATTTAACCATTTCAGGGGGGCATGATCCGTTACCACCTGAAACGTGTTTCCCAATAAATAGTATCTTAGGGCGTCTATAGCCCACTTTATTGCCAGTGCCTCCTTTTCTATGGTAGCATAGTTCTGTTCTCGCGGGAAGAGCTTACGGCTCAGATATACTATCGGGTGATCCCCTCCCTCTGCCTGTTGGGACAGCACTGCCCCCAAGTCCCTTTCTGAGGCATCCGTTTGCAGTAGAAAGGGCTTTGAGAAATCTGGGTGGAACAAGATGGGGGCTTTAGTAAGCTTGCCCTTCAGGGTCCTGAAAGCCACCTCGCAGTCTGCTGACCATTGTACCTTATTTGGCTGGGTACTTTTCGTGAGGTCAGATAGAGGGGCTGCAATGTCCGCAAAGCCTGGGATAAACCGGCGATAGTACCCTGCGAGCCCCAAGAACTGGCGTACCTGCTTTTTGGCTGTAGGTGTCTTACACTCCTGCACAGCTTTCACTTTGTCCACTAGTGGTCGGACTGTCCCTTGCCGGACAGTGTACCCCAAGCAGGTCACTTCCCGGCGTCCCAGCTGACATTTTCGCGGGTTGGCAGTGAGGCCAGCCTCCTTCAGGGATTTCAATACGGCTTCTACATGCTGTAGATGGGCCTTCCACGTTGGGCTATAGATCACCACGTCATCTATATATGCGGCTGTGTATGCGTGATGGGGCGGCAACAATCGGTCCATTAATCGCTGGAACGTGGCCGCCGCTCCATGCAGTCCAAATGGCATGGTCACGAATTGAAACAGTCCAAAGGGTGTAGGGAAGGCCGTTTTCTCCTTAGAAGCTGGTGTCAGGGGGATCTGCCAATACCCTTTCGTCATGTCCAGGATGGAGAAGTATTCCGCTTGGCCGAGCCGTTCTAAAAGCTCCTCAGTCCAGGACATCGGGTAGGCATCAAACCGCGAGATGGTGTTAACTTTGCGGAAATCGATGCAAAACCGCGTCGTACCGTCCGGTTTTGGGACTAGAACTATGGGACTCCTCCACTCACTACGGGATTCCTCCACAACTCCCATCTCTAGCACTGTCTGGAGTTCCCGCTGGACCGTTTCCCACATCTTCCTAGGTAGGGTCCTGTGTTGGTCTCGTACTTTATGGCCCGGCCGGGTAGCGATGTGGTGATGTGTGGTACGGATGCGGCCAGGTTGGGTGGAGAAAAACGGTGCGAACTTCTGGACCACCTGCTGTAATTCTCCCTGCTGTACCAGATTTAATTCCGGGCTCACCGTTACCTGCGCATCCCCCTGGAGGTCTTCTACGGCCGGCCCGAGTTCTGGATCAGGGGGATATGGAGTGACCAGTAGTCCTTCTGCAGTCTTCCACTCCTTCAGGAGGTTGATGTGGTATATTCGTACCTCTCTCCTCCTCCCCGGCAGCCTCACTTCGTAGTCCACGGTTCCTATTTGCCGGACCACCTCGAAGGGGCCTTGCCATCGTGCCAGTAGCTTGGACTCCCGGGATGGCAGTAGGACGAGTACATGGTCTCCTGGTTCAAAAGAGCGGAGTTTGGCCCCTCGGTTGTAATACCGGGCTTGGATTTCCTGCGCCTGTAGGAGGTTAGCCTTGGCAAATTCCCCTACCTTCTGCAGGCGCTCCCGCAGCTATAAGATATAGGGTACCGTTCCTTGGACTCGTGATTCCTGTTCTTCCCAACTTTCTCTTAATAGGTCGAGTATTCCCCTCGGTTGACGTCCATACAGGAGTTCAAATGGGGAGAACCCCGTCGACGCCTAGGGGACCTCCCGAATGGCAAATAACAGGGCTGGTAGGAGCTTGTCCCAGTGTCGAGGGTCCTCAGTCACAAACTTGCGCAACATCATCTTTAATGTTTGATTAAAATGCTCCACCAGGCCGTCTGTCTGGGGATGGTAAACCGTTGTCCTTAGAGGGTGGATGTTCAGTAGCCGAGATAGTTCTGCCATCAATTAGGATGACACATTGGTCCCCTGGTTGGTCAGGACCTCTTTCGGTATCCCTACTCATGCAAATAGTTTAAAAAGTTCCTCGCAAGGGTGCAGGCGGTGGTATTGCGTAGTGGCACCGCTTCCAGGTAACGCGTGGCATAGTCCACTACCACCATGATATACTGACAGCCCGAACTGGCCTTCTCTAGGGGTCCCACCAGGTCCAACCCGATCCTTTCAAAGGGGATTCCTATCACAGGCAGTGTCACCAGTGGGGCTTTCGGCACCCCCTTCCTACTGGCGAGTTGACACTCGGGACAGGATTCACAGAAGGCTCGCACTGCGTGGTGTATGTCTGGCCAGAAAAACCTCATCCCTATCCGTTGCAGGGTCTTTTTTCGCCCGAGGTGGCCAGCCCAAGGAAGCTGGTGTGCCAGCTGGAGTACAGCATTCCTAAATTTGCAGGGGACCAGGAGCTGCCAGATGTCTTCCCCCCTCTGAGGGTCCTGGACCACCCTATATAGCCCATCCGCCCTCACGCAAAACCGTGGGCCTTGGGGCTTACGGGGGTCTTGGCTTGTCTCCTCTCCTGGGTCTTGTACCTGCTCCCAAGCTCGACTCAAGGTCTGGTCCTCCCTCTGCTCTCTCATGAAGTCGCCCTCCACCTCCAGGGTTTCGACTTCATCCTCCCAGGCCGGGTGATCTCCCCTGGTCGGTGGCAGGTCCATCGCTTGGCCCGGGATCGGCCTCTCCTCCCTCCCTAGACTCTTGCCTTGGGCGGCCTCCTCCCGGTTGGGTGGAGGGGTGCCAGGCCCTGGCACTGACTGCTGATCCCACTCTCGCAACACCCTGCCTTGGCCTCTCCAGTCTCGGCCTAATATCACGGGGTAGGCTAATGTCGGGACCAACCCCATGCTGTAGATCCCAACATCCCGGCCATCATCTAGCCGCACCCATGCTGTCGGATACGCCCGTACGTCCCCATGTACACACAACAACTGGATGGGGGTCCCTGCTGGCTCTGGCTCGGATATTAGGTCGGCCCTAACTAGGGTCTGGCTGCACCCTGAGTCTACCAGAGCCACTGTGGGGTTCCCTTCCACCCTGAGTCTCACTATCATTTTAGCGGGGTCCATTGGCCCCATTCCGGGCTCTGCAGTCAGTGCTTGCCCAAAGGGGCAGACCCTTCGTGGCCCCACCCTTCCCTGGGCCCACAACTGGCCCGGAACCTCCCGCTCCCAGCGGTCCTGTCGCTCTCATAACCCTGCCAACTGCCTTGCAGTTCGGTCAGGTATCCTTCTTCCTGCTGTTGCCAGGTCAACAACCCCCTCCTCTGTCTCCAGGGCCCTTTTTGCCCTGGTTTACCAACCCCCTTTTCCAGCCCCTCTGCCCAGGGGCGGGGACGAATGCCCACGTTGCCACCCTCCTCCGGGGCATCATCCAACCAGCTTGGGCCTCGGCCCGAAGCATAGTGCCCTTTTTAGGGGAAATACTGCCTCCCGGCCTACTCCACAGTTCGCAGGCCCAGAGGCCTAGTCCAAAGTTCATTATCCCAGCCCCCACTCACGGGGGTCTCAGGAAGGAGGGGTAGGGGCCCCAGGCCCTCCCTCGCCACCGGGTCCGAACTACCTAGTCCATGCCGCATGTAGCCGCGCGGCACAGAGTCCACACTAGCGGACATTTAAAAATGGCGGCGCCTGGCTTTATGCAAATGAAGCCTGGTTGCCTACATTACCACCCTAGTTCGAACTAGGGTGGTAGTGTAGACATACCCTTGGCGACTCCCTCTCTGGCCAGTGGGTGCTAGGTCCAGCTCGGGCCGCAGTCTGCCCCTTCTGAGCAGGCCAGCAGCCTTTTATACCTGTGCTCCCCTTGGAGCATGCCCAGTAGGGCTGTGTGGGTGGGGCCCTCTCCGCCCCCGGCACCAGGTGGTTTCCCTGGGCTTGAGTGCGGGGCGGGGCCGCCCCGTCACACTAAGGTTAAGGTTTTGTGAGAGTTAATTTTAATAAAAGCTATAGACAGGCAGTCAATAAACAAAAATATACAGACGCACACAGCTGACTGCGGCAGTCAGATGAATTGGGGCGAACATGGGAAACTGACTACCAGTGGGACTGAAATCCAAGCTATACAAGTAGGGAGGACTGACAATTCCAGCCCCTGCCACTGCCACAGCGGGTGAGGCAGGGGACTAAAGCCAAAGAAGTCATAGAAATTCACTGAAGTTATGGAATCTATGACCAAATCATAGCTTTACTAATAGCCAACAATGGATTTACCCTCCATTAATTCATCCAGTTCTTTTTGTGAACCAGTTATATTTTTGGCCACCACAACATCCCATTTCAATGAGTTCCCCAGATTATTATATGCTAAACCAAAAGGTACTTTCCCTTGCCCTAGATTAATGAGGTCTCTGTTCCCTGGGTAAACTGCAGGAGCGGGCCTAGAGCCAGCAGGAATTTTCCAGAAGCAGTCTGGACAATCAGGCCAGTTAGAACACATGGAGCTAATTAGGAGCCTACCAGAACAAAGGGAATAAGAACCTAATTAGACCACCTGGGGCCAATCAAGAACCAGATGAGACTGGTTTAATAAGGCTCCTCTTTGGTTAGTAGGTAGGCACATGAGGAGGGAGGAAGGAAGGAAGGAGCCAAAGGGTGTGGGTGTGGGTGTGGGTGTGGGTGTGGGTGTGGGTGTGGGTGTGGGTGTGGGGAGAGAAAAAAAATCTGGGTGAGAGCTGGGTGCTGAAAATCAGGCAGATTGTGTTGGAGCATGCTCAGATACCAGAGGAAAGGTACTGGGAGGGATCGTTTGGGGAAGTGGCTCAAAGAAGTAATTGCCAGATAGGGAGTAGAACTAATCCCATCTGATCCTGATGCCTTCGGGTCCCTGGGCCAGAACCTAGAGTAGTGGGAGGGCCCAGATTCCCCCCACACTACTACAGAGTCTGTGTCTGGATAGGGAGATAAGAACTACAGAGGGTTTTCACCCCTCATATTATGGAATAAGCTATGACGAGTATGGCTCAGTAGGCTGTGCACCCTGCCTCTAGTAAAGAGAAAGAGGCCATATGGTGGGACCCAGCGAGCCTCTGAGGCTGAACACAATCTGCCAGAAATGCAGGACCCGGGGGCACAGCCACAGCTCTGCCATATAACATACTGTTGGCCTTTTCAAATGCTGCTGGACACTGAATGGATGTTTTCAGATAATTATCCACGGTGACTCAAAGATCTATTTTTTATGGGAAGAATTATGTCAGAACCCAGCATTGTATCTGTGTAGTTGGGATTATTTTTTCCAATGTGCATTATTTTGCACTTAACATTGAATTTCATTACGTTATTTTGTTTCCCAGTTTTGTGAAATTCCTCTATAACACCACATAGTCTGTTTTGGACTTAACTATCATGAATAATTTCATATCATGGTCAATGTTTTTCACTGCTCTAATTACCCACTTTTCCAGATTATTAATTAATATGTTGAACAGCACAGACCCCAGTGTAGCTCCTTGAGGGAACCCACTGTTTACCTCTCTCCACTGTGAAAAGATGATTTTTTAAAGATTATGAGATTATTTGTATTACCGTTGTTTCCTATCTTTCAGCCAGTTATTGATCTATGAGAGGACTGTCCCTCTTATCCCATGACTACTTTGTTTCCTTACAAGCCTTTAGTGAGGGATTCTTTTCAAAGGTTTTCTGGAAATTCAAGAACACCTATCAACTACACAACCTTTATCCACAATCCCTTTTGTGTATTGAAGTGCCTACCTTTAGGCACTCAAACTATCAGAACCCAAACTATATTTTCCATAAACTTTGTTCATCTTAGTGGCTGCTTTCAGAAGAATCAATAGATGCAGTATAGTTATTAAGGAATAAGTGCTTAGAAGAACCAACATCACAATTGAACCATTGTTACCAGAGAGATGTACAAATGAATGAGTATCACCAATGGTTCTCATAATCTACAGTCATTTAAATGCAAAATGCATGGGATGTGATATGCCCCTCGCAGCATATTTGACTTGCTGAAACTCCACTGATTTCTTTGGAGTTACTCTTAATTTACAAAGGTGGAAGAGACAGGAGAATCAGCTCCATGATTTGCAAGATAACTACTATATTTAATTTTACATATATAAATAAACTGCAGTCAGGTGGAAACACTTGCGTTCTCTCTCTTAGAATGCAATATCAAATGCTGTTTGAGTGATAAACTCTCTTATCCAATCTACATATTTGTAAAGGAACAAATTAAACGACTAGTGTCTTACACATCTCTTCTTGTGACAAACTCTTGATCACAAGATCATAGGGAAAAAAAAGAATCATTTTCAGTTTTTTACATTTTTGAGTGACTTTAATTCTTGTAAAGGCTTGAGAATGATAGACGCTAATGCCTCCCTTCTCTTGATTCACTGAACAAATCCAGAATGGGAAGCAGCAATGCAGACTTTCCCTACATTGCTTTATAAACATGCTGTTTTTTTCTGTTCTTTTGTCTAATCCATTGGTATTAGCTTTGGAGAAAGCTATTTGTTCAAAAGAGTTTGTGTTTGTATATGTGGTGGATTTAAAGGTGCCAATCCCTTTACTTTTATAATCTGAGTTTTATTTTATTTTAATTTCAATTTCTGGAAAGTGGTGCCCAGATAACCAGAGAGCTCAGCATTCCAAGCAGGGTTAACATGAGTTCTCTCCTGGCTTGCTGTATTACCCAAATCTGATTGAAGGACAAGGATTCCAAAAGCTTGTCCAGCTGTGGTTTTATAATGACACCATTAGGTTTTGCTCCATAATCAAGGCCCCTAAAAGTCTGTGTAGCTCCAGGCTTAGTATCTGCGACAAGGTTAACTGAAATCTGCAGCAAGGATAACTACTTTAGCAGATTGTATCAGCAGGAAATATTTAAACACTATTTAAAAGGATTTTAAATAAGCAGATTTTATTTAACACTGCACGAATGCACTGCAACAGAAAATGATACAAGAGAGCAGCTACAAATAAACATAATGCTTTCCTTTCTGACTCCAGATCTGTACAGTTAAATCCAATGAGTGGACTTGTACCTTCCATTTGACGGTGAAACACAGAAATGACAAGACTCAGTCCCAGTTGCCCTTTGGTTTTGAGCCTGCTGAATCTGCATCCTGGATCTGAAGCATTAATTACTCTAGTACCTGTCACCAGCAATGTCAGTGTTTGTCAATTCAGGTGTATCAAATGTACTTTCTTAAATATACATATAACTTTAAGAGACGCTGACTCCTTCAATAAGCCTGGTGCAATCTGCCCTCCTCCAGTGCTAGGTGTAACATTATCTATTCTGGGGTATTTTTACAGTGTTCATGATAATGGTTGAGTATTTTGAACTTCATGTGTATGTCTGCAATGTACGGCTATTTCGAAATAAGCTGTTCTGGAATAGTTATTTCGAAATAGCGCATCTACACTGCAGGGAAGCCACAAAATCACTTTGAAGCAGGCTTCTCTACTGTAGACATGCTATCCCAATTTAGAGCCTCAGAGGGCACTGAGGAGGAATAACTTAGAATGGCCCTATTTCAAAATAGCAGCAGTGGAGTGTCCATACGCACCTTATTTCAAAATAGCTATTTCAGAATAGGCCTTATTCCTCAAGGAATGAGGTTTACAGAAGTTGGAATAAGCTGTCCATTATTTTGAAATAATGGAATGGCTGTGTAGATGCTCTTAGTGAAATTTTGAAATAACACTACTTATCTTGAAATAACAGTGCAGTGTAGACACACTGGGGTCTTAACTCAGCAGGGCTGAACTCAAAATAAGCTACACAAATTGAGCTATGTCAATTGTGTAGTTAGAACATAAGAACATAAGAACTTAAGAATGGCAGTATTGGATCAGACCAAAGGTCCATTTAGCCCACTAGCCTGTCTGCCGACAGTGGCCAACACTAGATGTCCCAGAGGGGTTGGACCGAAGACGATGATCAAGCGATTTGTATCTTGCCATCCCTCTCCATCCTCTGACAAACAGAGGCCAGGGACACCATTTCTATCCCACTGGCTAATAGCCTTTTATGGACATAACCTCCATGAAATTATCTAGTTTCTCTTTAAACTCTGTTAGGGTGTGTCTAGACTACAGGGTTTTGTCGACAAAAGTGGACTTTTGTCGACAAAACTATACCTGTGTCCACACTGCCTTTGAGTTATGTCGACATAACATCGACAAAATTCATCAGTTTTGTTGACGTATGTAAACCTCATGCTGCGAGGAATAATGCCTTCTATCGACAGAGTTCTGTCGATAGAAGGCATTATTGCATCTACACTGTCCTTTGCGCCCACACTGTTATGTCGACAAAGCAGCTTGCTTTGTCGACAGAACTGGATGTAGTGTAGACGCTCTTTGTCGACAGAAGCTTTGTCGACAGTATCTGTCGACAAAACTTCTGTCGACAAAACCCTGTAGTCTAGACATACCCTTATAGTCCTAGCCTTCACAGCCTCCTCTGGCAAAGATTCCACAGGTTGACTACACGTTGTGTGAAGAAGAACTTTCTTTTATTAGTTTTAAACCTGCTACCCATTAATTTCATTTGGGGTGTGTCTAGACTACATGGCTCTGTCGACGGAGCCATGTAGATGAGGCAGGACGACAAAGGGAAATGAAGCGGCGATTTAAATAATCGCCATTCATTTAAATCAAAATGGCCACTGTGCTGTGCTGATCAGCTGTTTGTCGGCACAGCGCAGCAATTTAGACGGGGATCTGCCAATCCCAGAACCCTTTGTCGGCAGATCCTGTAAGCCTTGTTTCACAAGATCCCCGTCTAGACTGCCGTGCTGTGCTGACAAACAGTTGATCGGCAGAGTGCGGTGGCCATTTTAATTTAAATGAAGCGGCGATTATTTAAATCCCTGCTTCATTTCCCTTTGTCAAAAAAGTAATCTACATGGCTTTGTTGACGGAGCCATGTAGTCTAGACGTACCCGCCGTGTCCTCTAGTTCTTTTATTTTGGGAACTAATAATTAACTTTTCTTTATTCACCCTTTCCACACCACTCATGATTTTATATACCTCTATCATATCCCCCCTCAGTCTCCTCTTTTCTAAAGTGAAAAGTCCCAGTTGCTTTAGTCTCTCTTTGTATGGGACCCATTCCAAACCCCTAATCATTTTAATTGCCCTTTTCTGAACCCTTTCCAAGGCCAAAATATCTTTTTTGAGGTAAGGAGACCACAACTGTACACAGTATTCAAGATGTGGGCATACCATAGTTTTATGCAGGGTCAGTAAGATATTCTGTGTCTTATTTTCTATCCCCTTTCTTAATAATTCCTAACATCCTATTTGTCTTTTGACCGCCGCTGCACACGGTGTGGAAGTTTTCAGAGAACTATCCACGGTAACTCCAAGATCTCTTTCCTGATTTATCATAGCCAAATTAGCCCCCATGATACTGTACATATAGTTGGGGTTATTTTTTCCAAAGTGCATTACTTTAGACTTATCCACATTACATTTCATTTGCCATTTTGTTGCCCAATCACTCAGTTTGGTGAGATCTTTTTGGAGTTCTTCACAGTCTGCTTTTGTCTTGACTATCTTAAACAGTTTAGTATCATCTGCAAACATTATCACCTTACTGCTTACCCCTTTCTCCAGATGATTTATGAATAAGTTGAATAGGATTGGTCCCAGAACTGACCCTTGGGGGACACCACTAGGTACCTCTCTCCATTCTGAAAATTTACCATTTATTCCTACCCTTTGTTTCCTGTCTTTTAACCAGTTCTCAATCCATGAAAGGACCTTCCCTCTTATTCCATGACAATGTAATTTACACAAGAGCTTTTCGTGAGGGACTTTGTCAAAGGCTTTCTGAAAATCTAACTATACTATATCTACTGTTTATTTTGAAATAGAAATTGGGAGCATCTACAAAGCACTTATTTTGAAATAGAGCACTCTTCCGCTGACTTCCTACACAGCTGTTATTTCAAAATAACTTTACCAGCATCTACACAGCCAAACAGCTATGTTTAATGGAGGGCTTATTTCAAAATTGGTAAACCTCATTCCATGAGGAATAGCGCCAGTTTTGAAATTGCTATTTCGAAATAAGCGCTATGTAAATGATTATTTCAAAATAGGGGGCCTCCAGCCCTTCCCAGGGTGTCCCGGTGGCCACTCTGGGCACCACTACAAAACTCCTCTCATTCTTCCCCTCCCCAGAGCCCTTAAAGGGGCAGACTCTGGCCACAGTGCCTGTGTCAGCTCCGAGCCTGCCAGCCCAGAGCTAGCAGTCACTGCACCTGACCCAGTGAGCATGAGCCAGGCAGCCAGTGCCAGCCAGCCCTCCACCACTCCCCAGGACCAGTCTGCCAGTTCCCAGAAGCCTGCCAGGGGCCAGAAAAGGCGGGTGCCTGCCTGATCCAGTGCGGAGATCAGGGACCTAATTCAGGCTTGGGGGGATGCCTCCAGTGTCCATGATCTCCGCACTAAACAGAGGAACACAACAGTCTACAGTCGGATGGCTGCCAGCCTGGCCATCAAAGGCCACATGTGAATCCAGGAGCAGGTTCGCATGAAAACAAAGGAGCTGCGGCGGGCATGTGCCAGGGCCACAGGGAGCAGCTCCCAACCAGGGGCAGACCCAGACTCCTGCCCCTATTTTGATGCCATGGACTGCATCCTGGGGGGGCAGGATGGTCTGTGCCCCCCCGGTGGTAATCGACCCTGGGGCAGAGCTTGCAGCCTCCTAGTGCTCCAGCCCCTGCTGCCTTCCCCAGCTACTGCTCCACCTGCCACTCCTTCTCCCTGTCTTGCTTCTTCCTCTCCACCCTCCCAACACCCCCAGAAATGCTGAGGCCCCCGCACCCGTGGTGCTGGGAGACAGTTGGGCTGGCAAAACCCCCAACCCTGAGCTTCTCCTCCCCCTTCCTCCCCTTGCTTCTTCCACCCTCCCTCCTCCCCTCTCCCACCTTCTTTCCCCAGTCTCACTTCAGTTTCATTCTCCCCCACCCCAGTTTTGTTCAATAAAGAGCCTTTGTTGTAATGAACACGTCTTTTATTGTACAGCAGGAAGGGAGTTAGGAAGGGGTAACTGTAAGGATGTGAGGGAGGAATGAGGCACAAGCTCTCAGTGGAGCACACCAGGAAGACTGTTCCTGCCTGCAGAACATGCTGGCAGGTTTGCAGCAACATGTCCAGGAGAAGCACCAGAGTGCCCAGGGGCGGCTCTGGCTCCTTGCTGCAGAGTGCTGTGGTGTCCTGAGTGAGGGCAACCAGAGCGCACACAGAAAAAATGCTTTGCTGTTCCTCAGCAAGGTAGGCAAGCAAACAGGGAAACCTTAGAACCGGTGTCCGGGGGAGGAGGGTCCCTTTAAGCACAGGCCTCAGATAGCATCAGGCAGGAGCCACACATGGTAACTCCTGACCTGATGCCCTGTTAGAACCAGTTCCAGCCAGCCTTAAATGCAATTCAGCATCCTATCAGTGTGGATGCGCTATTTCGAAATAGCAAAATGCTATTTTGAAATGCATTTTGTGTCTAGACGCATTATTTTGAAATAAACTATTTTGAAATAACTATTTTGAAATAAGATATCTCAAAATAAAGCGTAGTGTAGACACACCCTTACTCTTTGTACAATGAGGGTACAGGAGTTGGAGTAAGAAGTCCTCCAGCTTGATAGTATTTCAACATTATTTTGAAATAATGTTGCTATGTAGATTTACCCTATGAAACCTTCAGTAGGAGTAATGTTCTTGGTACATTTTTGGGAAGTATGTTACTTGCTGTACTGCCTTATGATTTGGATATGTTATTCAGTCTTGCAGGAATGATGACTATACAACTGTAGCTTAGTAGAGTAAGACCTCAGGTCGAGGTAAATATTCTATTATTCACCCTAATAAAGCAGATGTCAATGCTTTCAGAACACATTAGAGTAGGGGTGGGGTGGACATAATAAGTCCCGTGGGCTAAATTGGGCCTGCCATGACTTATTCTCCAGTCCTGTGGCTCAGCAGGGCACACAGACTGGCTGCCTGCCTGCCATGTCCCCACATGCTGCACAAAACAGCTGCTTGCTGGGGCAAATGGTTTTCTACATAAGTCTCTCTTGTGAGTATGGAGGCAACAGCGACTGCACGCAGTCTCTGCCCCCTCACATCTCTCATTGGCTGGGCTTGGTGCCATTGTTTTATTGGTGTTGAATCATTCTTTGAAGTAGGTTACTCTAGGACTTAGTAGAACAGAAAACTTGGTTCCTGCAGGTATTATATTATATCTCTGAAGATAGTAAATACCTCACTGACTCCCATATAAATACTGCAGTATTTTTTAACTGTTAACTTTCAGGGCAAAGGTTTTTTCTTCTATATTTCTACAGCACCCAACACAATGGGGCTTCAATCCTAACTGGGGTGCTACTATATTATTAAAATTTAATTAGAATAATAACCATAACAACAACAATCATATGGTCTAACAGACCTTTTTCCCAGACTGGCAATCAAATTCTGCAGTTCAAGTATTTTCTGGATTCATGTTTAATTGTACAGTAAGAGTGTTGACCACAGTGATGGATTCCTAACGATAAACAGAAAATCAGATATTTTATTAAGTTATCTTTAGAATGTAATAGTTGTGGAAAGCACAAAGGAAAGTGTTGCAAAGTGTTTTTGAAGAAGTATTGCATTAGTGCAATAGCATATATTAAAGACTGTTTATCCTTAATTTCAAGAAAAAAATCTAATAAATGTTGATTAATTTTGGGTGCATCAGTTTCTGAACATTAGGCACAGCAGGCCTGATATTTAGAAATGTTGAACTCCTGCTACTCCCACCACATCCCAGTTATTAATCATTAAATTTAACAAGTCTCATCATTCTCTTCTCAACTCTGAACAAAATCTGCTTTTCAGCATTCAAGTCCAAGAACAACTTGAGCCAGACAAAGCATTGCCTATTCGTACAGGCTATCTTCTTCTAAGGATTGCTCTCGGTTTTATTCTCCAGAAGAACGAAATGATAAAAAAATGGCATAGCACAAACACCAGAAAAGATTGATAATGTATCTGTAGAAATGTGAGTGAATATGAAGCCAGATCCATAGCTGTTGTAAACTGGTGCAGCTCTATTAAGCAAGTTGAAGATCTGTCCCTGTGACTTGTTGGGGGGGGTATCTCTTTCCTGAAATGCTGCAATCACTATTCTTTCTTACTGCGTGACAGAGAAAGCAACAGTGTCAATCAGATGTGTATGAATAAGAATATTTTTAAAAATATTCACTATCAGAGTCATCATTATATGCAACAATTAAATGAGCCCAATTTGTTAGCAGTGTCAAGTATGCAGTACTGAAGAAAATGCAGACTTGTGCATTCTCAGTGTGCTGAGTGCCAATGTTGGAGATTACACTCTACAGGGACAGAAACATACACATTTTGTGTGTCAGATATCTACAAGTAATGCTTTTCTTAGCCTCACCAGGTTAAACAATCAACTGTGTTTCAATCACTACTGAAATTAAGTCTATTTTCACTACAAGCTTTTGTCAGAAACTTTTCTCATAGAGGTAGCTAGCTCTCAGATGACATGGGAGGGATACATTTTGTTCAGATTTGACAATCAGCCATCACTAGCAATCTCCTCAGAAAAGATTGTGTTACATTAATATTTCTTTGCCCATTATAAGCAGTACTGACAACAATGACTAGAATTAACATTGTTTGACACTTTTCATCATAAGACAAAGTTTTCAGGTTGTATACAACTTTGCCAAACTTTAACCACTTGGTCTGAAACTATTCATGCTGAGAACCTGCCTTGAGCTGATTTTTTAAAAAAAACAGATCAACTATTTATGAGACTAATATTAAAGAAAACTACATTGTTTTGCTAATGTGAGAAAAAATTTTACAGATATTTCATTAAGAAGTTCTAGAGACTCTATGCTTTGGCAAGGGATGTTCATTTGGTGTCAGAGAAGTGCATTGCTGTTCTTAGAAACATCTGCCCAATGTGGTTTAATTATAGGCTTTTGAAAAAAAGAGAAGCCAACAGCACTAAACGTCACACCCAAAGGGAAAAACAAAACAACAAAAATAAACAAAATAGGCAGACAGGAGAAACACACAACACTGAAGAGCCCTAGAATTTGACTTTTAAGCCTTTAATTTTTATCACTGTACAGATATAGGCAGGGGAGAAGAAAGATTCCCTTTTATCACTTTGTAATGACTCCTCCAACCTACAATGGAGCTGACTATGGGCTCTGTAAGGAAACATTCTTCAGCTCTAGCAACAATGACATTTCTTTGGATTAAAATTAGAACCATGAATAAATCTGGGATAGAAATCTGAATAGTCCTGAGACAGAATGGCTTTGATTTCTGATGACCCAAAACCCAACCTTTTAACTCAGATCAGATTTCTTACCATGGGTGCCTTCCCATTTATAGAATCATAGAATCATAGAACATTGGAACTTGGAAGGGACCTCAAGAGATCATCAAGTCCAGACCCTTGCCCTCATGGCAGGATTTTGCTCTGTATATATCATCCCTGATAGATGTCTATCTAAAGTGCTCTTAAATATCTCCAGTGATAAAGATTCCACAACCTCCCTAGGTAATTTATTCCAGTGTTTAACCACCCTGACAGTTAGGAATTTTTTTTCCTAAACCTCCCTTGCTGCAATGTAAGCCCATTGCTTCTTGTCCTATCATCAGAGGCCAAGGAGAACAATTTTTCTCTCTCCTCCTTGTAAACATCCTTTCAGATAATTGAAAACTGCTATCATGTCCCCCTTAGTCTTCTCTTTTCTAAACTAAAGAAGCCCAATTCTTTCAGTGTTCCCTCATACCTCATGTTTTCTAGGCCTTTAATCATTTTTGTTGTTCTTCTCTGGACCTTCTCCAATTTCTCCACATCTTTCTTGAAATGTGGTGCCCAGAACTGGACACAATACTTCAACTGAGGCCCAATCAGTGCAGAATAGAGTGGAAGAATGACTTCTTGTGTCTTGCTCACAACACTAGATGTTAATGCATCCCAGAATCATGTTTGCTTTTTTTGCAACAGTGTCACACTGTTGGCTCATATTTAGCTTGTGATCCATTATGACCCCTAGATCTCTTTCAGCAGTACTCCTTGCTAGACAATTGCTCCCCTTTCTGTATGTGTGAAACTGATCCTTCCTAAGTGGAGTACTTTGAATTTGTCCTTATTAAACTTCACCCTATTTACCTCAGACCATTTCTCTAGTTTGTCCAGATCATTTTGAATTATGACCCTATCCTCCAAAGCACTTGCAACCACTCCCAGCTTGGTATCATCTGCAAACTTAGTAATTGTACTCTCTATGCCATCATCTAAATCGTTGAAGAAGATATTGAACAGAACCGGTCCCAAAACAGACCCCTGTGGAACCTCACTTGTTATGCCCTTTCAGCATGATTGTGAACCGTTAATAACTACTCTCTGAGAATAGTGATAGAAATGTAGCCGAAATGTAACCAAAGGATACAATTTAAAAAAATGAATACATATGAAAAGGACAAATCAAATTTCAGAACCGAAGGGGAATGCGGGGGGGGGGGGGGGGGAGGTAGATGTCTGTGAGCTAATGATATTAGAGGTGATAATTGGGGAAGCTATCTTTGCAGTGGGTAAGATAACTAGATTGTTTGTTGAGACCGAGGCGTAAAGCATCGAATTTTAGCATGAATGATAGTTCAGAGGATTCTCTTTCAAGTGCAGATTTGAAAGGTCTTTGAAGCAGGATGCAGGTGAGTAATTCGTTGAGACAATGTCCTTTCTGGTTGAAATGGCAAGAAACTGTTTTTTCTTTGTGATCCTGTCTAATATCTGTTTTATGGGCATTGATCCTTTGGCGAAGTGTCTGAGACGTTTGTCCAATGTACATAGCAGATGGACACTTTCAGCACATAGCATAAATTATATTTCTGGATGCGCAGGAATATGTGTTCGTGACCTTATCACTCACTTGGTTAGGTCCAATAATGGTATCAGCAGCGTGAATATTTGGACAAAGCTGGCAACGGGGTTTGTTGCAAGGGAAGGTACCAGGGTTGGTATTAGTGTGGTATGTCCTGTGGTTGTTGGTAAGAATCATCTTGAGGTTAGGTGGTTGTCTATAGGAGACTATGGGTCTGTCTCCCAGAGCCTCTTGGAGTATGGTATCCTGTTCTAGTATAGGCTGTAGTTTATTGATAATTTGTTGGACAGGTTTAAGTTGGGGGTTGTAGGTGATGACAAGTGGTGTTCTATTGTTGGTTTTCTTGGGTCTGTCTTGAAGTAGATGGTTTCTAGGTATACGTCTGGCTCTTTCAATTTGCTTTTTTATTTCTCCGGGTGGATAGTTGACGTTTATAAATACTTGGTAGAGATCCTGAAGTTTCTGGTCTCTGTCAGTGGGATTAGAGCAGATGCGGTTGTATCGAAGGGCTTGGCTATAGATGATGGATCGTATGGTGTGTTCTGGATGGGAGCTGGAAGCATGTAGGTAACTGTATGAGTCAGTGGGTTTTCTGTAGAGAGTGGTGTCTAATTTTCCATTGTTGATTTGTACTGTGGTGTCCAGGAAATGGATCTCTCATGCAGAATGGTACAGGCTGAGGTTGATGGTGGGGTGTAGGTTGTTGAAATCTCTGTGGAATGTCTCCAGTGTTTCTTGGCCCTGCGTCCAGATCATAAAGATGTCATCGATGTAGCGTAAGTAGAGAAGTGGTAAGAGGGGACGGGAGTTGAGGAAACGTTGTTCTAGGTCAGCCAGAAAGATGTTAGCATACTGTGGGGCCATGTGTGTACCCATGGCTGTGCCGCTGATCTGGAGGTATAAGTTGTTCTCAAACTGGAAATAATTGTGGGTGAGAACAAAGTTACATAGGTCTGCTATCAGGTTGGCAGTGGTGTCCTCTGGGATAGTGTTTCTAATTGCTTGTAATCCGTCTTCATGTGGGATGTTGGTGTATAGACCTTCTACATCCATGGTGGCAAGGATGGTGTTATTGGGGAGGTTATCGATGTTTTGTAGTTTCCTTAGGAAGTCAGTAGTGTCTCAGAGATAGCTGGGGGTGTTGGTTGCGAAGGGTTTGAGAAGAGAGTCTATATAGCTGGATAGACAAGTAGTGAGCGTGCCAATACCAGAGATGATGGGACGTCCGGGGTGTCCAGGTTTATGGATCTTGGGAAGCAGATAGAACAATCCTGGTCAGGGGTCAGAAGGTGTTTCTGTGTGGATTTGTTGCCGAGTGGCTGTAGGGAGGCTTTTAGGGAGACAGTGTAGTTTCTTTTGGTATTCCGAGGTGGGATCAGAGAAGAGAAGTTATCCAGCCAGTTATGCACCCACTTTATAGTAGCCCCATCTATTTTGTATTTCCCTTTGTTTATTGATAAGAAGATCATGTGAGACTGTGTCAAATGCTTTACTAAAGTCTAGGTATCCACTGCTTCTCCCTTATCCACAAGCCTTGTTATCCTATCAAGGAAAGCTATCAGATTGGTTTGACGTGATTTGTTCCATGCTGGCTGTTACCTATCACCTTATTATCTTCCAGATGTTTACAGATGAATTCCTTAATTACTTGATCGGTTATCTTCCTTGGCACAGAAGTTAAGCTGACTGGTCTGTAGTTTCGTGGGTTGTTCTTATTTCCCTTTGGGCACTATATTTGCCCTTTTCGGGGTATGTCTAGACTACCCTGTTTTTTCGAAACAACTTCACCTACATCCACACTGCAATCGCGTTCTTTCAAAATTAAATCAAAAGAATGCAGGGTTTTTTTTTTTATATTGGCAAACCTTAAGGGTACATCTAGACTACAGGCTTTTGTCAATAGAGGCTTTGTCGACAGATACTGTTGACAAAGCCTCTGTCGAAAAAGAGTGTCTAGACTACATCCAGTTCTGTTACAAAGCAAGCCACTTTTTTGACAAAGAGTCTAGACGCTCTCATTTGAAAAAGCACAGTATGGATGCAATAGCACCTTTTTTCAACATAACTCCGTTGAAAAAGTCTTTATTCCTTGTAGAATGAGATTTACTGCCGTCGACAAAACTGCCACGTTCTGTTGACTTCCTGTTGACAGAACTCGGCGGTAGTGTAGACGCAGGTACAGTTTTGTCAACAAAAGTCCACTTTTGTTGACAAAATCCTGTAGTCTAGACACACCCTAAATTACAATAAAGATTGCCTTTTTCAAAAGAGGTCTTTCAAAAAAAGGTGTGTATGGATGCAGAACAGGGATATTTTTCAAAAGAAGAGGCAATCGAAAAAAGCACAGATGCCCTGGTGGCCATTCTGTGAATAGCAATCAGGGTTTTCTTTTGAGAGAGCATCCATGCAGTCTGGATGCTCTCTTTCAAAAAAGCAGATCACTTTTTCAATCCAGTTTTGAGGTGTGGATGCTCTTTTTAGAAAGAAGCTTGCAGTCTAGACGAATCCTTCCAGTCTTCTGGTATCTCTGCTCACTTCCATTACGTTTCAAAGGTGATAGCTAAAGGCTCAGATACCTCTTCTATCAGCTCTTTGAGCATTCTAGGATGCATTTCGTCAGGTCCTGGTGACTTGAAGACATCTAACTTTTCCAAATAATTTTAAACTTGTTCTTTTTTATTTTAACTTCTAAATCTACCCCATTTCCACTAGCATTCAGCAGGTTAGTCATCCCATCACCATCAATCTTAACAAAAACCAAAACAAAGAAGTCATTAAACACCTCTGCCATTTCCAAGTTTCCTGTTATTGTTTCTCCCTCTTCACTGAGCAATGGGCCTACCCTGTCCTTGGTCTTCTTCTTTGGTCTTCTTCTTGCTTCTAATATATTTGTGGAACGTCTTTTTGTTACCCTTTATGTCTCTAGCTAGACTGAGCTCATTTTGTGCCTTTGCCTTTCTAATCTTGCCCCTGAATATTTGCATTGTTTGCTTATATTCATACTTTGTAATTTGACCTAGTTTCCACTTTTTAAATGACTCCTTTCTGATTTTTAGATCATGTAAGATCTCCTGGTTAAGTCAAGGTGGTCTCTTACAATACTTTCTATCTTTCTTATGCAGTGGTATAGTTTGCTTTTGGGCCCTCAATAATGTCCATTTGAAAAATTGCCACCTCTCTTCAGTTGATTTTCCTCTTAATCTTGCTTCCCATGGGACCGTACCTACCAGTTCTCTCAGTTTTCTACAATCTGCCTTCCTGAAATCTATTGTTTCTATTTTGCTCTTCTCCCTTCTACCATTCCTTAGAATCATGAACTTCATGAATTCATGATTATTTCATAGCATACCTCAAGAACATTTATGTGAACATTTCAGTACCTTAAGGTAAGTTTGGTTTCCCTTTTTTTTTTTTTTTTTTTTTTTGATTACTGCAGAAAATATGATGATAGATCTACAGGGAAACTTCCTACATCCCAAGAGATGGAGAATCCACTATTACCAAAATGGGCTTAACTCATTGCAGCTATGATAGGCTCAAAAAACAAAGGGAAACCAAACTTACCTTAAGGTACTGAAATGTTCATATAAATGTTCTCAGGAGCAGAAACAAAAATGCCACATTACAGTGAGAAAGTTGGTTATTTCCAGATATAACCACAAAAATGAGTACTAAAAATGTAATTAAAAGTCTGTTCTTTAGTCGAGTTTTACAGAATCAGGTCTGGCTTGAAAAGCCTCATATAAGCATCCAGCATTCTGGATGATGAGCCAAATCCTGAACCTTTTGAGAGTAGCTTACCCTTAATTGCTGCGAGGAAACTTTTAAAAGTTATATTGGTTGCAGTTTCAATAAGTAACCCTTCATTACAGCTTGGATAGTAATAATCAGTCAGGGTGTAGCCTACTTTAAAAAACCCCACTAGCATGGTGAACATATCCCAGAAATATTTTCCCCCTCTCCAATTCATGCCCATTTTGCAAACATATGCTATGGGGCAGAGCACAACCTTAACATTAGCACAGATCTTTCAATATTGCTTTTAATAAGAAGACTGGAAACACATGTATTTCTGCTTTCAAATTTGTAAAAATAATGTTATGGGACATCAATAAGAGATTAATGGAGATCTTGAAAAAAAAAAAGATAAATGGCACTTCAAGAATACCAGAAAATGGGGGGGGGGGGGGGGGTGAGGAGGGAAAAGGTGTTAAACTAATTGAACCTATACCTCTGATAAATATTTATTTTTTGCAGAAGAAAAATGCATACTGGTTTAAGCTGTCATTATGCTAACCTATATCCTATTTTTCATATTATTAGTAATACATAATGTGGTAGTTTATATTCAAAAATAAAACCAGAATGTATATATCTCATGTATTTATCCAGAAATACAACAAGGTTACTATGGTTACAAAAATCCATTACCTTTGAATACAGAATGAAAAAGTTTGACTTAAAGTGTGCACTATTTATTATAGCAAACATCAACAGCCTTCAGGAGGTTCTCTAACTGGATTCATTTTTCAGTGTCACAACTGACCCACCACACGAGTAGCTTATGGCCTGTGCAATGCAAAAAAAATTGAACTATGCATTTTTAAAAATGTTTTGCACTAACTCAAAATGCAGAAGTGCCTTTGAGCGTTAAGGTTTTATATTAAAAATAACCAAAGACCCTGACTCCCCCACCCCATCCCCATACCCTGGGTAAATTTCTATTTGAAAAACATTTTTTGTTTTACATCTATCCACAAACATGTACAATGCTGAGACTAGACTAGATTTTCCTTTTGTTTCACAAGGCTACACATAATTCATGATTTTTAGTGTATGATAATCACAGTGCAAATGGTTAATTTATGGAATCTTGATGAGAGAAACAATTGAAGTGAAAGTAAGATTTCAGATGGCTCTACATCAATAGAAATAGCCCAAAGAGATCTTGGAGCTGCTACGTAATAATTTAAGAATCCTGATACATAACTTAGACATTGAGACTATACAAGTTGTATCAGAGATAGTGAAATGTTTATTATATGCTCAGATTCAGTGGGGCTATGAAGGCAGGCAACATAGATTAAGCCATCCAAGCACGCACTTGACGAATAAAATAGAAAACTACTATCTTTTGTGGATACTGCCTATCTCCAACAAGTTTCAAGCCTTGTTTTGCCTAAGCTGAAAGTTACTTAATCAAAGGATGATAAACAATTAAAACCTGACTTGATTTTTGTAAAAGGGGGGTGATGAAAAGACTGGGCAAGATTTAAAGACTCCCTGAGGTAGGAACAAAAGACAGAACTATGTAGCACTTGAAAGACTAACAAGATGGTTTATTAGGTGATGAGCTTTCATGGGCCAGACCCACTTCCTCAGATCAATATGTGGAAGAAAATCAGCACAACCATCTATACCAAAGTGATACTATCAAAAAAATGAACGAACGTGAAATTGACAAATCAAATTTTAGAGCAGAGTGGGGGTAAGGGGGGAAGATTAGTGTCTGTGAGGTAATGACATAGGGGTGATAATAGGGGAAGTTTCTGTGAGGTAATGACATTATGGGTGATAATTGGGGAAGCTATCTTTGTAATGGGTGAGATAATTAGAGTCTTTGTTTAAACCCATACATAAAGTGTCGAATTTAAGCATGAATGAATTTAAGCATGAATGACAACGCTGAAGCTTCTCATTGAAGTCTGGAGTTAAAGTCTCTTTGAAGCAATATGCATGTTTTAAGGTAGTTGAGGGAATGGTCAGTCTGGCTGAAATGGCAAGCAACAGCTTTCTCTCTGTGAGAGAGTCTTATGTCTGTTTTGTGTGCATCGATTCTTTGGCTAAGTGTCTGAGAAGTTTGTCCAATGTACATAGCAGACAGACACTTTAGGCACATGATGGCATAAATTATATTTCTGGATGAACAGGAATATGAGTTCTTGATCTTGTAACTGGCATGGTTAGGTCCAATAATGGTGTCAGCAGAGTAAATAGTAGATAAAGCTGGCACCGGGGTATGTTACAAGGGAAAGTTCCAGGGTTGGTATTAGTGTGGTATGTCCTGTGGTTGTCCGTAAGAATCATCCTGAGGTTAGGTGGTTTTCTATAGGAGACTATGGGTCTGTCTCCCATAGCCTCTCAGAGTGTAGT
Organism: Pelodiscus sinensis; assembly: GCF_052426305.1. Taxonomy (NCBI): domain Eukaryota; kingdom Metazoa; phylum Chordata; order Testudines; family Trionychidae; genus Pelodiscus; species Pelodiscus sinensis. The sequence continues at coordinate 152,471,847 of NC_143054.1, forward strand.
ATCCTGTTTCAGTATAGGTTGTAGTTTATTGATAATGTGTTGGACGGGTTTAAGTTAGGGGCTATAGGTGATGACAAGTGGTGTTCTATTGTTGGTTTTCCTGGGTCTGTCTTGAAGTAGATGGTTTCTGGGTATTCGTCTGGCTCTTTCAATTTGTTTTTTTATTTCTCCGGGTGGGTAATTGAGGTGTAAAAATGCTTGGTAGAGAACCTGAAGTTTCTGGTCTCTGTCAGTGGTATTAGAGCAGATGTGAGTCCAGACTTCAATGAGAAGCTCCAGAATTGTCATTCATGCTTAAATTTGACACTTTATGTATGAGTTTCAACAAAGACTCTAATTATCTCACTCATTACAAAGATAGCTTCCCCAATTACCACCCCTAATGTCATTACCTCACAGACACTAACCTTCCCACCTCACCCCCACTCTGTTCTAAAATTTGATTTGTCAATTTCACATGCGTTCATTTTTTTGGTAGTCTTGTTAGTCTTTCAAGTGCTACATAGTTCTGTCTTTTGTTTCAGCTAGACCAGACTAAAACGGCTGCATCTCTATCCCTGAGGTAGGGAGTGAGTGTACTGGTTTATGAGTTAAGGGAAGAGATGGTCACCTGGACAGAGAGAGACTCTCTGGAGGACTCTATAGGATCCCAGAGCCACTAGTATCATCATGTGGAAGATAGTTAGGTAGCTTATAAACTAGACATGTATCTAATAAGCTTTACTATTATAAGATCTGTTTTTTTCTCTTAAATTCTTTTGTTCTAATAAATACTTTGCTATAAGAAAGGTGTCTGGTCCCTGGTGTCATTTTTCCCAAAAGGAACAGAATAGCACGTCCTGAAGACACATCAGGCCTGTTGAGGCAATCACGGTTAGGACCTGGGGATGGCAGTGTATAATGCATTCAGAGAGCCCAAGAACCCAAGGTTTCCATCCCAACATAGGTGACAGCTACAGGCATGAGAACTAAGAGGAGGGTACGCTTAATGGGACCACGAAGGGTAACATGTACAGTTAGCTCAATATATCCATCTTAGGAGTCACCTCTATACAACTCACCTTTGACAATATATTTGGTTCCATTTGCAGTGTAGATGGATACAGCATCCATGTATAATGTATACTCTGTTATAATACCATTTGGTCTCTTTGGAGGACTCCAACTCAGTACTAAGAAAGTGGGGAAGGATATAGCTGTAGGTGGTTGTACATCTTCAGGGGCTGGGGAAACAAACAAACACATAAAATATTATTTATCTGTAACTACAAGAAGATTTATCTGGTGTCTCTTGGGTCTCGCAAGGCAGGACATTAGGAGGTAGAGACATGGGGGGAGAGGGTAGAAATCTCAGGGCAGTGGTCACATAGGTGCAGGAAGTCTCAGGAGAGGGTAATGTACTCAGAGGAGGCAGTGGGGGTGCAGAATTCAGGGCACGGGTAGGGATCAGAGGGTTGGGAGGTATGGGGGAAAATCATGGTGGGTGGGGATGACTGGTAGCTGCTCCCTGGGGCGGGACCAGAGTGGCAGTGGGCTGATCTGCCTGTCTGGTGGCTGCTCTCCAGGGCAGGCAGGGGTAGTAAGAGGCTGTGCTGTCCAGCTCGCAGCTATTTCACAGTTCTCTGGGGCTGTCAGGGGAATGCTTGCTTGCTGCCCCTTGTGGTCATTCTGAACTATAACTGTCCCTGCTATCACTGTTCTCCCTTTCCATGTGATGAGAAACAATAATATTACACACACACATCCCATTGTCCGTGCACACTGACCTTGCTTTAAGTTAGGAGAAGTGTAAGCTTTCTACCAAATTTGATGGTCCTAATTCTTACTATTTAAGAAGAGTTCTTGAACAAATGGAATCACAGACAGACAGATGCACAAACTCTGGTATATTGTAATATTTTGGGATACACAGATACACATCCACTCACTGAATTATCAGTGTCTATAGATAAAAAATCCTCCAACCTTCACAATTATAAATCAAGTTTACAGACTTGAAAACAACATAACATAGTGGTATTCTAGGGTATGTAGCTTTTAGTGATTGATTGCTATTAGAAGTATGCTCAGTTAACATTATATATTCACGAGGGGCTCTTATGGATACAAGACATCAACTACTTTTTTGAAACTGTGCTACTAAAAGAGGGTGTTCTTCAGCACTTGCCAGGAGGAGAACCGGGCATGTTTACCAGAAATGAGTGTTTAGGTCTACTGAGTGATTTATTCTCTGGTTTTTACTTTTTCTTTTAGCGAAAATCACTTGTGTGTGTACATCACCACTTCTCTAGAGAGTTTTAAGAAATTCCCCAGACATTGTTTAGAGCAATGAATCTTTTATATAATTGGTCAGCAAGCCAGTTTATGGGAAGGAAGAAAGACGGGACCTAACAATTATTTACAGGTGGGAAAATGGGTGCCAGTTCAAGCAGCTTTTCGTTTTAAAGGATATTCACCGATCTTAACAAAGATGTTAGAAACGAGTTACTCGAGACCAAAACACTTAAAATTGAATGTCTAAAGCTAAACACCTAAATCTAAATTTTTCTTATTCTCACAGATACTCAGCATAAATTTCAAAAAGAGGCTAAAACATTTTACACTTTTGAAAATTAGGCCACTATTTAAATGCCTAAATAGGCTTTTATGTGCCTAACTTTAAGCACTCTCAAGTGGGAACATTTAAACTGAAGATATTTGTTGAGATACTTGTGACATTTTTCATTAAAATTAACCATATGACCAGGACCTTTAATTCCTCTCTTCTTGACTTCATATCCTGAGCCACAATAGATATTTTTTAGTCACAGATGTAGTTATTATATTATTATGCACACATAACTTTTATTCTGGCACATCCTAACATTTGAACACTTGACTGTGCAACAGTAATAACAATATTTTAACATTGTGTGTGTGTATGTGTAATAAACTTGACATTGGCAATGGCTTATCATAGAATCATAGAGCTGGAAGAAACCTCAGGATGTCATCAAGTCCAGCCCCCTGCCCAAAGCAGGACCAATCCCAACTAAATCATCCCAGCCAGGGCTTTGTCAAGCCAAGGCTTAAAAATCTCTAAGGATGGAGAATCTACCACCTCCCTAGGTAACCCATTCCAGTGCTTCATCACCCTCCTAGTGAAATAGTTTCTCTTAATATCCAACCTGGACCTCCTCCCCTGTAACTTGAGACCATTGCTCCTTGTTCTGCCATCCGTCACTACTGAGAACAGCCTCTCTCCATCCTCGTTGGAACCTCCCTTCAGGAAGTTGAAAGCTGCTTCAAATCCCCCCTCACTCTTTTCTTCCGCAGACTAAACAAGCCCAAATCCTTCAGTCTCTCCTCATAGGTCATGCGCTCCAGTCCCCTAATCATTTTGGTAGTTTAGGTCAGGGCTACTCAACACGCAGCCTATGGGCCGCATGCAGCCCGCAGCCCGTTTGTTTGTGACCCACGATTGCGGGGCTCGACATGCGGCCTGAGGGTGGGACCCTTTGAACATGGCCTCCGCTAGGGACACGCTCCACAACAGTGAGGCATCTTTCAGGCAGGATGAGCATTGAAAGATGCAAGTGGACGGGCTGCCTGGAACAGACAGGTACAGGGTGTTAGCATTTCTATCCCCCAGGGAAGAGATGCCGGGAGCACTGGGGCATTGTGTGAAATAATCTATTTGCATATATTTGCATGTACATGCAACCACACTTAAGTTGCGGCTCTCAGCATGTGCTGTGAGAATCATTGTGACCCCTGGGGATTCCAAAGTTGAGTAGCCCTAGCTTAGGCTATGTCTACACAATTCACGGTAGCAAGCTTCCTCACCCAGGTTGACAGATTTGGGTTTCCAGGACTTTTGCCAGCAGTCTAAAAAATAGCTGTGTAGTTAGTTCATTGAAGCCACAGGTTGTGGCTTGAGCTGGAGTTCAGCCCATTTCCCCCCATTTTGGCTTCAGGGTCTGAGTTCCAGCCCAAGCTTTATCTTCCAAGAACTATCCACCCAGTTATTTGTAGAATGCTAGCCTACTCTCTTCCTGAGCTTGGAGGCTCATTGCCATAGCCTGAACAGGCACACTCTCAAAGGCCCAATTGTACCTCCCTTACGCTAAGTTAAACCTTAGCTTCACAGCAATCCCTTTGGCTATCATAAGGTTGGCAGAACTGAAGCCCTACTCTGGCAGGAATATCTGGCAATTTGAAAGCTCTATGTTGGCAATTTAAAATAATAACCAGGATTGGCTGGCAGTATGCAAACAATACAAAGTAATCTATGTTTCAATAGGGAAAGAAGGATAGCTGGAAAACTAGCATCAGATTATTTTTGCTATGAGAATCCAACCAACCAGACACCTAGAAATTGAAACTCTACACATTGACTTTGTGACTGGTCCTTCACAGAGATAAAACACAGGTTTCCCATGACCTTTTCTAATTTCTCTGTGGAGAAAAAAACCTCTATTCTTATGTAAGTGCTCCCCCATAAAAGAAAGGAGCGGGGAGGGGGTGTTTCTAAATCACAAAAATGAGCATTTTTTTCTGATTTAAATAAAAATTCCTGTATTGGCTAGTACATATAACTAGGCTGAGCAAATAAGAAAAATAGTGCTAAGGAAAATTGTAATACACAATAAAGCAAATATATGGCTCCGTTAATAATTTTCTTCCAGGGGAACCCACAAATAATGTAATTTTGAGTCATAATGCCACCAGAGTATTAAGTTATCAATTCACTAAAATATCAGTTTGTGTATTTACAATATCCTAGAAGACTACATTTGTATTTAAGGATTTAGAACTGAATTGGTGCTCTTTGTAGATATCAAAGAATTCACATAAAAATAATGCCCGAATTGAAGGTAGAAATAGTTTTCCAGATAAACCTAGCAGACCTGATTATTTTGGTAAAATTTTCTCTCATTTAGCACACAGGCAACTGGAATTTCCCTCATACTTATCAGTGTGATGACTCTCCATGGGACATCACTAGCTGATTTATATGTATAGGGGTGTGTCTAGACTACATCCCCCCTTCGACGGAGGCATGTAGATTAGCCAGATCGGAAGAGGGAAATGAAGCCGCGATTAAAATAATCGCGGCTTCATTTAAATTTAAATGGCTGCCCCGATTTGCCGATCAGCTGTTTGTCGGCACATCCGGGGAGTCTGGACGGGATGCCCGGACAAAGAAGCCTTTCTTCATCGACACAGGTAAGCACGGGGTTCGAAGCAGCAGGGATTTAAAAATGGCGGCTCCCCGCTTATGCTAATGAAGCCCGGGAAATTCAAATCCCGGGCTTCATTAGCAAGTGTGGTATGCATACATTACCCCGCTAGTTCGAACTAGCGGGGTAGTGTAGACATACCCTGAGAGCTTTAAAAAATATCGCCAGCCTAACTTAGGTTTGGTTTCAGTTAATAGCTGAACGAACTATTTGATTCTACAAAATTAGGCTAAAAATCTCAGAAGAATAACCTCTGTCAAGATAGTTCTGGAATAGGTGAAAATCAGAAAAAAGTTATTTGAAAATTAAAATTAAAAGAACTAAATTAAGGGCAAAATCTACCCTTATGCAGAACAACTCCAAGTCAATGGACATTCTGATGTCAGATTTTCAGCTTTAGAATGTAAGAATGATAATATTGAGTCAGATTAATGGTGCAAAGCCCAACATTCTGTCTTCTGATAGTGGCCAATGTCAGGTGTGTCTAAAAAAATTAACAGAACAGCATTTATTGAGTGATACATCACCGGAGCTCGGGTTTGCCATCTAGTTTCACAGTTCCACAAGAGCCTCATTGATGGAGAAGACTACCCCAGAGGTTCAGAAAGAGGGTGAGATGTCAAGGAATTTGTGACAAGTGTCCTTGACTTCAGCCAAGGGTATCTGTGGTGTTTCTTAAACCCTTTTTTGTCAAATCCTGGAAAAGCTGGAAATCATTGGCTAAAGATGGGAGAGGGAAGAACAGTGCCTCATCTGGGGAGGAAGAAGAGATGCTGGTTCTCAAAGGAACCTCTTCCTCAACACTATCCCACAATGCCTCCATGATCTCTTCTGAGGGTTCCAATGTGCAGGATGAGGGGGAATGTCTCAGGGGCTCACAAATAAGTCTGGACGCCTGAGAAGTTTGGCTGTGATATGCCACCTAGGAATCCCAATATAGCTGCTGGGGTGGTGGAATGGAGCCCATGGCAGGTCAGACCTGTGTTTGGGCAAATTTGGGCAAATTGTACCCAAGGAGCCTCTTAATGACAGACAGGCATAAAACTTTTCTAACATTGATGGAAGAACTTATCTCACTCTCTGGTGGGGAGAACTGAGCAAAACCATATCCTGAAAGCTAGTGAGCCAGGCATACCTTGCAGCTGTGTATAATCCACCAACAAAAAAACAGAGAAAAATAAAGTTTGGTTTGTTTGGCTCTGGTTAGCCTTGTGTCAGGGCACATGCAGGCCTAATGGACATTGCTACCAAAGTTCATTAAACAGCCATTCAGGGTCACAAGCACATCCATAGGGTCACTATGCAAAGAAGAAGTGTTTCCTTATGTTTGTTTTTAACATGCTGCCTATTCATTTTATTGGGTGAATCCTGGTTCTTGTGCTATGTGAAGGGGTAAATAAAACTACATTATTCACTTTCTCTACACCATTCATGATTTTATAGATCTCCATAATTTCCTTTCATAATAATTTTTTTCCAAGATGAAAATTTACAGTCTTTTAAATCTCTCTTCCTCTAGAACCTGTTCCATCCCCTTAATCATTTTTGTTGTCCTTCCTTGTACTGTTACCAATTCTAAAATATCCTTTTGAGACGGGGTAAACAGAACTGCATGCAATATTTAAGGTGTGGAAGTACTATGGATTTACAATATTTTCTGGCTTACAATTTATTTCCTTATTAGTCCTAGCATTTGGTTAGTTTTTTTGACTGCTACTACACAGAAAACTATCCACAAGGACTTCCAAGATCTCTTGTTTTGACTGGCAACAGCAAATTTAGATCCCATCACTTTATATGTATAGTTGGGATTATGATTCCCAACGTGTATTACTTTTCATTTAGAGCACTGAATTTTATTGTATTTGTGCATTCACTAAGTGTTTTTGAGATCCCTTTGTAACTCCTCATAGTCAGCTTTGGATCTTACTACAGGTTGAACATCTCTAATCCAGAACTCTCTCGTCCAGAAACATCAGTCAACTAGAATAATTTAAGTTAGCTGAATGTCCACTTTTAATGGGTGTGGCCAAGTTTCCCATGATCCCATAAAGTTTGTTAACTGCCACCAGTACTAGTTCTCAGTAATCTGTGCTGTTATTTAGCTCTAATGTACCCCTAAGGCTATGTCTAGACTGCAGGCTTCTTTCGAAAGAGGCTCTTTCGAAAGCATCTTTCGAAAGAGCCTCTTTCAAAAGATCGCGTCTAGACTGCAGGCGGATCTTTCGAAAGAGAAATCCGCTTTTTTGAAAGAGAGCACCCAGCGAGTCTGGATGCTCTCTTTCGAAGACAGCCTCTTTACATTGAAGAACGCCTTCTTTCGAAAGAGGAACTTTCGAAAGAAGGCGTTCTTCCTCGTGAAACGAGGTTTACCGCCATCGAAAGAAAAGCCGCGTTCTTTCGAAATAATTTCGAAAGAACGCGGCTTGCGTCTGGACGCAGGGGAAGTTTTTTCGGGAAAAGGCTACTTTTCCCGAAAAAAACCCTGAGTCTGGACACGGCCTAAATGTCCTCTAACAGTACAGTAAGCACTGAAAGTGTTGGTAATGCTGCTAGACCAGGGGTGGGCAATATTTTTTGATGGGGGGCCACTCCAAGAATTTGGAAAGAGGTCAAGGGTTGCATTCTTCCATGATATTAATGGAGGAGGTGTGGGGTCTGGGATGGGGATTGGGTGTAGAAGGCAGCTTGGGGTAAGGTAGGGAGTTTGGGTGAAGGAGGCAGTTGGACTGCGGTGCAGGGGATTGGATTGTGACCGAGGTCAGGGAATTGGGCTACAGGAGGGGATGCAGGGGACTGAGGTGCAGGGATTTGGGTTGTGAGCTAGGGCAGGAGGGGACTGTAATCTGGGGCAGTGGACTGAGCTGCCAGATCTAGGAGGGGTATGGGTGAAGGGGGGGCAGAGATTTGGGTATGTGGAGTAAAGAGCAGTCATAGGGGGGCATAGGGTTGGGGAGGAAGGGGCTGAGGTGCCAGAGGCAGGCTTTGGCCAGGAGTCTTACTAGTCAGCAGCTCAGCGCTTTCCTGAAACAGCCTTCAATCCCTGAACAGGCTGCAGCTATGTGCTCTGAGAATAATTACGAACCTTGGACTGGAGTGGGTGTGTTGCTTCTTGGCTACCAATTACTGAAACAAGCAGCTCCCATTGGCCACTATCTGGCCAAAAACCAGCCAATGGGATTGTGCTGGGGTGGAAGCAGCTCCTAAAGCCACTCAGTGTGCAGTAGCAGTCAAAAAAGTAAATAGAATGTCAGGAGTCATTTAAAAAGGGACAGAGCATAAGACAGAGAATATCTTATTGCCTCTATATAAAACCATGGCACACCCACATCTTGAATGCTGCATATAGATGTGGTTGTGTCATCTCAAAAAAAGATATTTTGGCATTGGAAAAGGTTCAAAAAAGGGCAACAAAATGATTAGAGGTTTGGAATGGGTCCCATATAAAGAGAGGTTAAAAAGACTTAGACTTTTCAGCTTAGAAAAGCGGAGACTAAGCAGGGATATAATAGAGGTCTATAAAATCTGGTGTGGAAAAAGTGAATAAGGAAAAGTTATTCACTTATTCCCACAATGTAAGAACTAGGGGTGACCAAATGAAATTAATAGGCAGCAGGTTTAAAACAAACAAAAGGAAGTTTTTCTTCACTCAGCACATAGTCAACCTGTGGAACTCCTTGCCAGAGGATGTGGTGAAGGCTAGAACTTTAACAGGGTTCAAAAAAGAGCTAAATAGATTCATGGGGGTTAGGCCCATCAATAGCGATTTGCCAGGATGGGTAGGAATGGTGTCCCTAGCCTCTATTTCTCTAGAGGTGGGTGACAGGGGAGGGATCACATGTGTTCCCTCCCTCTGGGGCATCTGGTATTGGCCACTATCAGCAGAGAGGATACTGGGCTAGATGGACTTTTGGTCTGACCCAGTATGGCCATTCTTATGTTCTTCCTCCCTCCCCTCCAGGCTCATGGATTTTAAAGCGAAACCTCCTGGCAGCCATGTTTCTGAGTGGCTTGCCTTAGGGGCAAGGGGTGAGCCTGCCTGGGGCTCCCCACTCCGTCTGCGGGCCGGATCCAGTGGTTCTGTGGGCTGGATGCAGCTCACGGGTCGTATTTTGCCCAGGCCTGTGCTAGACAATATTGACCTCCCATTCTCTCATTCAGAACCAGTCAGGTCCGGAGGGTCCCATAGTAGAGAGGTTCATCTTGTACCTTGAATAATTTTGCATAGTTTGAAAATTTTGTCAATTCACTATTTCCCCTTTTTCCACATCGTTAATAAATATGCTGCACTATTTACCTGTCACTGTTCTGAAAACTGACCTTTTAGCTAAAACCTAGTTCTAGTTGCCATGATGACTGAACAATCCTTCAGGGACCTCAGCAAACCCTCCGGATCCATCAGCCTCCGAGGGCAGATCATCTTAATTGGTCCTCCGCCTCTGTGGAGGGGAAGGTCAGCAGATAGTCTAAACTTGACCAGGTAGTGATCAGTCCATGACAAAGGGAGTGTAGACACAATCCTTATCCCAAGAACTCTATCACCCTTAGTCCAAAAAACTAAATCAAGCATATGACCTGCAACACGTGTTGGGTCAGTTATTTCTTGGGATAATCCTAGGGTGGTCATGGTAGCCATAAAATCTTGGTCTGGACCAGACAGAACAGCCATGGCATGGATATTAAAGTCCCCCAAGACCAAAAGCCTTGACGTCCTCAATGCCACGTCCAAGACCACGTTGGCCAGCTTGAGCAGAGCATCTGCCATAGAGCAAGGTGAGTGATACACAAGCAGCATACCCAACCTATCCCGGCCACCCAACGTCAAGTACAGACACTCGAATTTGACACTTTGTTGGACCACAACCCCAGCCAGTGAGGGTATGTCTACACTACCACCCTAGTTCAAACTAGGATTAGGCTTCCTATTCCGAACTACCGTTACTCCTCGTGAAATGAGGAGTAACGGTAGTTCGGACTAGGAAGCCTAGTCCGAACTACCTAGTCCTTGAAAGTAGGAATAAGAGATCCTCTGGAAAAGGGCTTTATTCCTGAGGATCGCGCCAGTCTAGATGCTTTTTTTCCGGCTTTTCCCCAAGCCGGAAAAAAAGCGGCAGACATGTTTATTTAAATCCGCGGGGGATATTTAAATCCCCTGCGGATTTCCCTATGCTGACTTACCTGATTTGCATCCCTTTTCCGGAATTTGTGGCCAGTCTAGACGTAGCCCTTCAGTTTGGGTAGCTAAAGGGACTTCCTCTCACCAAGAACCCTTGCCTGCCCTCCCTGCTTTCACCAGGGACTGAATAAGCCAACACTCAACCAAGTGTGCTGCTCTCACCAGCACACACAACATAAAAGCCAAATTACACATAAAAGCCATTTTACACATAAAAGCCAGTTACATTGGTGTAAATCTGGAGTAACTGCTGATTTCAAGTGGATTACTCTAGCTTTAGACTGATTTAACTGACAGATGAATTTGACCTGAATCTTATGTTTAACCGAGATAAGAGTTGCATGTGCTTCAGATCTTTTGGGACCGGTTCCTCTAGTAATTGATGCACAGTAGTTATTGAGCTGGTCTTTAAAGTTAAAACTCTAATATATTTTCTCTTTCTTGCTGCTCTGGATCTTCATGGAAGCTTAAGAAACATTAATTTATGCTTGCAACTTCTAAGTTCCAAGTATAACAAAAATGCATAGGAGTTAAGAAAAACAACAGAAAACTGAGCAGTGATTAATACATGGCTCAAGTGGCATTTGGAGGTTCTATCATACTAAAATAATTGTTGCCTATGCTAGTGTTTAGCAGTTAAAAGAGACCATGGAAATCAACCGTTTGATTCTCAATTTCATACTGTGCCATACAATCAATTCTTTTTAGTCAGACTGTCTCTAGATTTACTTCTGAGCCATAGTAAAATGAGGAAGCTTTCATTAATCTTTCAGATGCTTCATATTAATGACAAGGCTCTTGCATGAACAATGTAACAGCAATTAAAAAGCCCATTAATCTGCATTACAGCTATTAAAGATGCATGTCATTAAAGGGTATGGAGTTTGATTCATTTTCGCACCCCCCCAAAAATGGAGCAATTATGCTCTGGCAATGCACTTTGTCATCAAATTAGGTTGGGGTTTTCCAGCAAATGGCTTTGCAGCATTTAGCTCTTCTCCTATTTTATTATTCATGACTGAAATGTGGAAGTCAAGACCTTTGAAATTACTTTACCTTCTTGTGGAGTGGAGATGTTCAATGCATGTGAGCTCTCAGTACAACCAGCCAAAGTGCAGGCAGTTAGGGTTACACCGTAGTTTGTAAAGGGTTGCAAGCCAGTCAACATGCCTACAAAAGAGGAAACTGTTATGTATGTACTGTATGTGGTCCCATGTATGTAGATATAGAGTCACAATGCAGTAATTACATTATCCAGCAATACATATTCACATAAAATAATATACTTAATAACACAAGAGGAAAGGTCTGAGCACATTTGGAATAGTTTCTGCTTTAAAAATAAATAGCATTTTGTTCAGAACAATATGCTAATATTATCAAGCTTTCAGAATCTTACTTTAATGCATATAACTATTGACAGCTTTTCGTCATCTCTTCCCCCATCAAATTATTTTACTTATAGGTTTTGTTTTTCCCAAGCAATTTCTAACTTCTTGAGCAAAACTCAAGAGATCTTTCTCTTAGGCATTAACACTGTTCTACAAAGTTTCCAATTTTAAGCCAAGATACCAAGCTCCTGGAAAACTATGAAATATACCAAGAGTTACATTATTGTAGTGACATTGTATAATCCCCATGTTAATACACCACGCCAGTAATGAAACTCAGTTGACACAGTACCCAAGGATTCAAGAAGGAAAGAGTTGTATAATTGTTCATTTTCAGAACCTAATGGTGTTAGTGAAGAGAGGTGGGTAGAATCCTGCTATAAATCAGCCATTTGTGATATCAATTTGATTTTACTCCTGGATGCATGCCTCAAAAAATGGTCATCCTAGTACTCAAAATGTCTATGGCTAGGTATAATGATTCAGTGAGAAGCACTGGAGTAGGTAATCACACTATTATTTGAAATTGGAAAATATAGAGAGGCCCCAATGGAAGTTACCAAACATTCAAGAAATTAGTCAAAACATTAGTCATTCATATTTCAAAGCACGGGGAATAATTAAATAATGCAAACAGAAACTTTAGAAAAAAATAAAAAAAATAAAAAGGAAAGTAAAAGAAAGAAAAGGAAATATAAAGTCTTTCAGCTTGCCCCATAGTCTGATATCCAATACATATAGATGGGCTTGCAAGTGCAGAATTTCACTTTGGGAGCCATAGTTTGCTATTTAGGTATCGGGGTGATAAAAACCTATACTTCTTCATGAACAGCTTGGGAAAGATATTGCTATCGGAAGCTGTGAATTTATATTTAATAGGAAAATACAGAGGTAAAGAGTTTGCCCCGAGATCTCTTGAATGCAGTTGGAGTGCCATGACACTGGCTCCTTCCCCCTTTCTGCTTCCTTTGGGGTAATGTGTGCATCTGGAGATAGAAGTAAACTACCAGTCCCTACCATTAGTAGTCAGTGCAGAAAACGTCCCCTGTTTTTGCACAGGACAACAAAATAAATGTCAAAGTTGGTGCCATTTTTCCTTTATATTTACAGGTGACAATAAAAAGGGAAATGACAGATTCTGTCTGCTAGTATTTGCTAGGAAGCTTGTAGACACTATACTTTTCCAGAACAATCTTTTACTGAAATGGAGATGCTTGCTCTACTATTGTACTTGACTGAAAAATCATGAATGTTAGGCATCTACAAGATCTTCCAGTTTGCCTCTTTGAGAGGGTCTAATTCTCCTTTCCTTTACAACAGTTTAAACCAGGAGTACATTCAAACAATGTAGTTTCACTTCAGAGCAAAAATGGTGAAAGATCAACACCATCCTTCTATGATCATAGTTCTTGATTCTGCTAATCTTCAGTTGATAATGGAAAGCTTCACTGTCACCTCTGAAACTAATGTAAAAATGCTACAGTAGATACACAAAAGGCAAAGCCAGGTCAACAGCAGAAGACACATTGAAGGAAAAGCCGAGTCAGCAGCAGTACCAACAAACTTTGCCTATTATCTTTTGATGAAGGAAGACACCAATATGAAATCATGTTGATAAGCACAAAGTAGGTATTATTGATGTTTTTTAAAGTTTTAGCATCCCAAGTAATGCAGGAATGCATCTGTATTAAACTATTTGGCACCAGTGTCTCCAGAGAATTTCTCTACTAGCACGAATGCATTTTGCATTAATGCTCAACACTGACACACACCTTGTGCGTGGGTGGAGAGGGTGGAAGAGGAAAGTAAAATCACACAGTTTGAATTACCTTGAGCCAATAAATGGGTACATGAGCCTATGCATCTAAATGTGACAGCTGCATGTTCTCTGCTGAGAGAAGTCCAAAAGCACAGCTGAATACAATTTACTTGTATTTTATATTTAGCAGCCATAGCCTATTCTCCTTATGAGACAGTGAGCATTTCTTGTTGGAAGAGATTCCGTAGGGTTTCCAATGGCTTCAGGCACTACCAACAGCAAAAGTACATTCAGAAAGATGCCCAAAGCACTGGTTGAATGTTTATTTATTTAGTTTACAAAATGGAAAGATTTTACATGCTGGATCTGCGCTGCATTTGATTATACTTATTGAAAAACGCATATGAAGGAGATTGGGTTTCTAAAAAAAAATGCTTATTTTTGTAAACCTGGTTTGTTTCGTCACCTAAGGCTTCTACAGAGAAATTCTATTTTGACATTTTATAATTTACTCCTTGTCTTTACACGTACATAAACACTGTTTTGCCAGCAACAAGGAGACAGATGAACTGAATACGTAGGTAATGGAAGGTGCAGTTTTTATTTATGAACAAACTATTTTTTTCTCAGCTGCCAACTTAGCTATTTGGCCAGCATCCGCTGTAATCTGTTCTCCTTCATTATGTTAATCTGTGGGCGGAAAGATTGCTGTCATCTTCAAATCGCTTGTACAGCAATGGTAAACACCTTGGCCTGTCTGTAATTGGACAGGTGTCTGCTTTGGTGTCACTCGGCTTTTAATTCAATTAAAGAACTGGCTGCTCTTCTCTCATTACCCACTCATTTCCTCTGCACTTTTAGTCATCTATTGAAATTTACACCCGGTGCCTGCCTGTCCTAGCATACAAAGTCAGCAATCCCATAACCAAGAGCATTTTGAGATACAGGCTTTAATTTATAAATAGAAAGTTGTGTAATAATGTTATAAAACTGCCCCAAGGCCCACGTGAAAATGGGAGAGAGGTTTTAAAATAGTTGGGTTTTTTTAATCCTTAATTTGTACAGTATCCTATTGTCTCTTAAAGACAATAATTGACATTCAGGTGGCTAGCTTGTGTGGCTGCCTCAGGAAGGGATGCTAACAGCACAAAATTCTGCCCTGAGATGTGTGTACGAAGCTACCATTGGAAGTTATCAGGAGCTGTGTGTAGAATGGGATGCTGAGTAAGTGGCACAGTCAAATCTGCTTGAAATTAGAGAACATCATCTCTGCAATAGAGTCGTCCTCCCAACATTTGAGTTATGAGATCCCCAGTCTTGTTCAGCTCAATATGCTACTGAACTGCAGTTGAATTCTTTCAGATTTTAAATTTACATCACAGAATAAGTTCCAAGCTTTAAAACCCACATGGTGGATTAGAGACAGTAAATCAAAGCAATGCACCACTCTTCCTGCCCACTAAAAGGAACCTCAGGAAATAAATTAAAGTCCTAACACAGACATTTTGACGCAGTGACCCCATGAAACTGAAAAATGTCATTTGTTAAATATGGATGTAAAGTTAACAGTCTAGCAGAACTGGAAATGCATACCTAGAACATTAAGACCACTTGGTATGCACAACTAGTATTTAATTTTCTATACTTTTATTAAAATGACTTTAATTTTAATATTTGTAATATTTAAAGCTGGGATATAATAACTGTTTGGGAAGAAAAAGCATGAAGTTTAATCTCACATTATCTGCAATGGGGGAAACATGTGTAGCCCAAGGTCCAGTGTGTTTCAGCAGCAGCCCTGGGAACTACAAGTTGTGGACTACAAACTGCGGCATGTTGGGAGAACTTCCTGGTTCCTGCCAGGATGTGCCCTCTGCCCCCAGGAGGGTCTCAGCAAGGACTGTGCTAGAAGCAGCACACAGGCTGCATGCTGAGAGAAGGGGCTGCTGAACTGTTTTCCTGTTCTATGTTTTTTACAGAATAAAGCCTGTTCCTGGTGATTTGTCGGAGTGGGTCTGGTCTGAGGTGCACTCACACATACACAACGCAGAGCACACCAAGCAGCCTCAGGCCTAGCTCTCCCCCCACAGTGGTGTAAGAAGTCACAAGCTTCCCCTATGCTGAATAACCTCACACTGGGCTAGCCAACAGGAGGGGTTACACATGCATGGAACTGAACAGTAGAAAAGGAGCCACAACAAATGTATGGTCAAATGGAAGTCTGGTAAGATGATAAATAAGTGACACTGGCAGTAGAATGAAATGTCAGTGAAGTAAAGCAGCAACAGTTGTCTATACAACTATACAAAATTACCACATCCAAATTGTGAGTCAAACTCAAAGAACTTTATAGGACTAAACTAAGTGGTGAGCTTGGATAAGTCTCCTTACTAATATATTAAAAGAACCAGCACATGAAATTACAAACCAAATAGCAAGGACTTTTAATTAGTCTTCAAACTCAGGATTCATATCCTATGGCTGGAGAATTGTGACTAGCATATCTATTTTTTAGACAGGTGAAAAAGTGATATGAGAAACTACACACCTGTTAGTTTGACTTCAATTGTATGCAAGGTTTTGGAACAAATTTTGAAAAAAGAAAATAGTAAAGGACAGAAGCAAACAGTAATTGGGATAAAATACAATATGGTTTTACAGAAAGTAGAGTGTGCCAGACTAACCTGATCTTCTTTGAGAAAATAAATGATTTCTTTTAGACAAAGGAAAGGCAGAAGATCTAATCTATTTGGATTTCAGTAAGGCATTTGATATAGTTACTCATGTGGAAATTAGTGGTTAAATTAGAGAAGATGGTGATTAATATGATAATTGAAAAATGGATAAGGAACTGGTTAAAGAGATGACTACAGTGGATCATACTGAAAGGTGAACTGTCAGGCTGAAGGGATGTTACTAGTGGAGTTCCTCAAGCATCAGACTTGGGACAAATCTTATTTAACATTTTTCTTACTGAGTTTGGCACACAAAGTGAGAGTGCAAATAAAATCTATAATGACACAAAGTTGAGAGACTCCAGTATGGAGAAGAATCAGAATATCGTACAGGAAGAGCTGGATGACCTTGTAAACTGGAGCAATAGAAACAGGATAAAATTTAATAGTGCAATGTACAAGGTCATGCATTTAGAGATTAACAACAATTTGTGCTATAAAGTGGGGATTTATCAGTTGGAAGCAACAGAGGAGGAGAAAGGCCTTGGTGTATTGGCTGATCCTAAGATGATTATGAGCTGCAGTGCAATGCAACAATGAAAAAGGTGACTGAAGTATTTGGATACATCAGGCAAGGTATTTGCAGTAGAGACAGGGTAGTGTTAGTATTCATGCCCCATTCAACAAAATTAGAAAATACATTTACTGCTGACACCTTTTAAATTAGGAGTTTTGTGTGGTAGCTCAGCTGTTCCAGACTGTTGTAAAGCATTCCAGAAAGGTGTTTCTCTAAGCAGGTTCTCGTCTTCAGAGATAGGAATCCATGCTGTTATGATTATTTGTGTAAGTTTTATTCAGAATAACGGACTGGCTAAATGACCCGATGAAGGCCTAAGCTTTAAGTTCTAAAATTCCGCAAAAGGAGTTTTACAAAACAGTCAGAAAGTAATCACCAACCTAGACACAAAATCTGTTTGCCTTTACTGTCACAATCATGCAAACATTAATGACTGCACCACAATTACAGTGGGAGAAGGGGTTGTTTGGGTATGCTCTGCTTTCTGCTGTGAGGAAAATGAAGTCAGACTGCTGCAGTGAGGTGGACGGTGACTCCCTCCCTCAGGAATGTGAGGTTTGAAAGGTATAAAGGTACAATCCCAGAGTGAGGGAAGCCTCTGTTCAATGCAGCAAGCACTATGTAGCCCACTGGAGAGGATGGTTGATGCAGTTCTTAGGTTATGGAGAATGCACTGACTGGAGCCCCTTTATGATCCTGCAAGGGAAAATGAGTTCTTTCAGGGCTACTGTGCAACAGGCAATTGGGAATTTTCTGGGAACCCGCTTGGGCTGGGGGAGAGGAAGCCAAGCAAATTGCTGGCACCTCTATGTGGCAGATGTCTAAAGTAGGTATTCCATAGGGAAGGAATCCAGGGACCAGCTAAATGACCTGCTAAAAGATTTAAAGAAGGTGCCAGATAAAGCAACAGAATGGGGTCAGAGTTTAGGGACTCTTCTGCTTGGTACAGCAGGGAGCCAACCTTCACTACCCCCCATTCTCATAGCCTACATTAACCTTCCTATGAGTGTGTTGGATGGTAAGGTCCAAGCCATGGGTTGGTTGGGAGACCTCAATGTAAATTAAGGGAGGCTGGTGGAGCCTTAGGTAATTATGTGAATAAACATGGATTTGCCTGCACTGTACATTTTATCTGCCAGGTAAGTACCAGAAATCTGTATAATGAAGTAGATGTTTGATTAAAATCCATATCAAGTGTCTTCTGTTCTTCTTTCAGTATACTTAGACAAAGATACTTTTTCCCTAGCTGCCAAAAATGTATTCATCTCAGACTAGTATAAGAACAGAATTTTATCAGGTTGCATTAGCACAATTTTGTCAACACATTTAGAATTTTATGTTTATGGCATACTCATTTGATGCATTTCACCTTTACTTTTTGCAGTGTATGAGGTATTCAAAATCAACTGCAGGATTTAGCCATAGAATTACAACTACCAGTTAAATTAATAGGAGTTGAATGGGTATTTCCTCTAGCTTACTTTAAGAATCTCAGTTGTTTTCTGTAACTCATTTTTACGTTGTTTTTCCCCTTGTAGCATTAATTCATGACGACCCATTTTAAAGTCATTGCTTATAAAAAATAGAAACAACACTGATCACCTCCCCACCCCCATAGTGGTTATGAAATATTTGTAAAAGAAAAAGTTATAAAATAAACCAAACAAGATTTTTTTAAAAGAGATTATATCAACAGTTAGTCATTAGAGAACTTAAGTAAATACAGTGTAGAACAGCTTCAAGAGACAGACCTGCACCATAATTCCTCAGAGCCTAGCTGGGAAAGCACTTTCTTCCCATATGGGATATTCAAGCTCAAATCCCTTCACATCAGACAGAGATGGGAATTAACACAAAGTCTTGGATAAGTGTCCTAACCACTGGCCTATAGGTTAAAAGAAACTCCCGCTGCTAAAACCCCCTTCTGTCATTTTGTGAATGGCACTTAAATCACAAAAGAAACTGAGCCAAAACTATTCAGCAAACTAAAGGAAGATTCATGAATAATTTGGGGTTCACCAAAACTACATTTGTTGGAGAAGAAACTATTTATTTGAAAAAATTGCACCTCCAACACCAATTTGTACCCCCTATCCTGCTATTCCGTGTGTAATTTCCTTTGCTTTTGATTTAAACATGTCTGTGAAAAAACGAAACTGTTTATTCAAAATGAAATTTGCCAACTTTTTTATTTTACAACTATTTTTGTAATTTTTGGTTTGTATTCGACCTGAGCTCAATTTTTTATTAGATTTTTCAGAACTACCAGAAAATTGAAAAAAATCAAATATTCACTTAGGTGCATACATATATCCACAACTGGGGCTTCATCAAGATAATGACAGAAGAAAATCACACAGTTTATACCTTATTCCAAGTCAGATGAGTACATAGCACCATTCATATTTTTATTCTTTCTTTGCTCTGAGCAATGTTTTTATAATTGATGCCATGGGCAAATCATTCAGACCAAAGATTTCCAAATAGCAAGGATAAAGAAAGAGTTGATTTCAGAGTGATATATATGCATTCTTGTATTTAAACACAGTCAATCAGCCAATAGAGTAAAACTTCAGAAAAAAAGTCTTCCCTTGAAAGTGCTAATTAAAAAAAACTTCAATGATTAATAATTATAAAAACATGCAGTCTGATTCTAAGCTATGCAATCCCACTAATGTGGGACTCAAATTTGCTCTACAAAGTAGAGACAATATTGTATTCAAAACAATTTGTGAAGAGTTGTTGTGAGGGCTTATTAAATCAATATCTTTAAAAAGTTTTGAGATATCTTTAAAATACTATCTAGTTAATGGTATTATGTGACAATATTGATGGGGAGATACTGGCATAACACTTCCGTGATTGTTTACAGACTTAGGTACTTGAGAATATGATGACACATACTAACCACCATGAAGTAAGGCAAAGCACTTTTTCCGCTTGTCTGACTACATTTCTGGTTTACTGACGTTTGAAACATCAGTTGCAGAGTAGCAATGTTCAAATGAACGAAAGGCCTGAACCTGTTCTCAGGGGAAACCAAGTTTCCTGTTGTGCACTGAAGAGTAATTTTCATGGTGCAGAACTCTCAAAGATTTGCAGGTTCCCTTTCCTTTTTAAATGTATTGCATTAGACAGAGAAGTATCTTCCCTGGTGTTTTTTCTCCAAACACACAGGATTGCTATTGCAACTATGGATATTGCTTTGCTCTGAAGTTCTCAGGAGGCAGATTAGATCCATTGGTTAAGCAAGTAGAATTAAAGTCCTCGTCTGAGAACAGCCCACATTAGATAATTTCCAAAACTGAATACTTTATAAGGATTTTGATTAACTATATTGTACCATTAGACTAACAATTTCTGATAAATCCATATGCAAAGGCCTAAACCTGGGGGGAGGGAGGGCATTTTTGGGCCAGGGGCCACTGACCCACAGAAAAAAATCACTCTGACACAAGCTAGTAGATTTTGTGCACTCCAACCCATGCGGGGGAACAGCAGGGGAGCTGGAACACCAGCATGGGTTCCCCAATCTGAGGGAGAGCCCCAAGCCTCAGGAGCTGGATTCATTCAAGCCTTAGGCTCCCCACCCCTGGCCTAAAGCCGTTACAACAAACGCATGCCAAGGGAGAAATGTAATGGCATCCATAGATAGCTGGAGAAGAAAAATCAGACAACACATTTCTCTTTTTTCCATCACATTCCAGGTTAAAATTCCAACACTATGGTTTTTGCAGCAGTGAATCCTCATGTGAATGACCATAACCAGTGCTGTGTTATACAACCAACAACAACAACATCAAAGCCTGATTGCACCAAGCTTTATTTTTTTCCCAGTCTCAGAACAGGCACAACAAATAAGCATGCCTGAACATTTCCTGAACAAGTTTGTCCTGATGAGACTAGTTCTAAAATAGGACTTTGCTTTTCTGTCCAGTGGACTGTCTTAGGGCAGAATTTTCAAAGGATGCAATCCTAAAATGATTTTAGTTTTGCATTTGAGAGAATGAGGGGTTTTTAGCATGAATTATTTAATAAAGGTGATGTGAAAAAGTCTTGCTGGAATAATTCTGTAATAGATGGAATTTGTAGAGGCATATTTGAGCAGTGTTTGCCTCAAGGCTGAGTAAGCTCACCCTGTGAATAACCAGGGAACAGTGAGATGTGGCTGAACTTAATCCATTCCAAACCCTAGTATACTTTAAGTTAGTGAATAAATGTCTTAGAGAAGGGAGTATTTCATTCAATTTCTGAAAATAGCCTCTCCTCCTTGGGCACAGGAATGGAAACATTCTTATCTGATCCTTTCCTTTCTGCTTAGAGGGAACTCCCACAATTCTGCCAAGCATAGCCTGCAGTCCTTACTCTTCAGCTTCCATAGGCATCTGAAAGCTCCAGCATGGCTCATGTGGTCACACTCTTTTCTCTCACTTGCCACTAGATAAATCATTCCATAACTGCGTGAAAAACTCATACAGGAAATTACTTATCACCGTAACATCAATGTTCAACTCGTTATTTATGTAAATCTGGTCAATTCTCAGATTGACCAAATAAAATGCTGACCCTCATGCCACTCAAAGTGGGCAGAATTACAAAAGACACTGCTAACTGAAAGGACGTCATTGAGTAAGAAATTTTCCATTTGTAACCCAGTGCCTCTCACCTCAGTTTTGCTATTCAGAGGAAATAGTAAGTAGTGAGCAGGAATGGGGAGGAACAAGAAAAGGTAAATGGAAAAAGAGATTGATAGAGCTTCTCTTGAAAACTGTCCAAAAGGCAAGGCCATTACTAGACTACCACCTGCAGCATCTTTCTGCTTTAGGAGGCTTCTGTGGAGGACAGAAAGTTCACTTTGTAATGTTTGATAAAGTTGTTAACCAATGACGTTGGGGCTACTCTGCACATCTCTACAATGAAGGCACATGCCCATAGATGTTATAGAGCATGCCCTGATTCCTTCTGGAACAGAAGAATCTGGTACTCTGAGACCTTGACATTTTAGAGGAAAGCAGTGAAAAAGGGTGCCTGATTCTCCCTTTGGACTGTGCACATTTGAGGGAGATTTGCAGTGCTCTTCTGACATCAAATATGCCACAACTCCTCAGACCGGGTAGGGGGGCAGGGCAGGGGCTATGTCTTTGGGCAGAAAGATGGAAAGAATCTCCTGTGAGGCACAGAAAGGAGAGTTCACCTTAGGAAGAAACAACTCCAGAGTTCTTAAAACCACCATCTTGGAACATGCAAAACACTTCTAGCTCTGAAATGTGCCTAGTAAATGTGAGGGTATGTCTACACTAGTTCGAACTAGGGTGGTAATGTAGGCAACGGGAGTTGCAAATGAAGCCCGGGATTTGAATTTCCCGGGCTTCATTTGCATATTGCCGGGCGCCACCATTTTTAAATGTCCGCTAGTGCGGACTCCGTGCCGCGCGGCTACACGCAGCACGGACAAGGTAGTTCGGATTAGGCTTCCTATTCCGAACTACCGTTACTCCTCGTGGAAGCCTAATCTGAACTACCTAGTCCGTGCCGCGTGTAGCTGCATGGCACGGAGTCCGCACTAGCGGACATTTAAAAATGGTGGCGCCCGGCAATATGCAAATGAAGCCCGGGAAATTCAAATCACGGGCTTCATTTGCAACTCCGGTTGCCTACATTACCACCCTAGTTCGAACTAGGGTGGTAGTGTAGACATACCCTGATGGTGGTAAGAAAACTAGTTTGGAAGGAGAGATAAAACAATGATATAGAAGTCAGAATCTCTTATGGGTGAGTAGTTATGGCCTTCAGATCTTGAGATCTTTATCCACACCTTTTTGGAAAACGTGTAAGATAGCTAATATTTCAATTAGCATCGTGTTTCTGGCATAAAAAGCTGAACTTGATCCAGATTACAGAATAGGCTTTTATTATGTAGATTCACCTGGCTGTGAGCAAAGTCCTGATCACTCTGGAAGACTGTCTAGGGCTGGCATCACCTCCCTTGCAGACAGCCTTGGAGAAGAATGTCTGGTCTGGGTGAGAGCTATAATGGTGATTCCAATGTCAGTTTTATCAGATCAGAGAGTGGAGTTATCAATCTCTTTTCTTGCTCGTTTTTATTTTTTGGCTATTTGCCTTGTGAGAGGGAAGGGTGGGACTGCATATAGCAGACCATGTAGCTTATGCAACAGGGCATCTGTTCTTATGAACTTGGGATGTGTTTCCCAGGTGAAGTTTTTCATCTCTTTGATTTTTTTTTGATTTTTTTTTCAACTTACAAACCAATCAACTCAGGGTAAACAGACTAGCTTTGAGATCAGATTGAAAAATGGCTGATTCAGGTACCTTTCTGATTCATTGAATATGAATCTGCTGAGCTAGTCTACTTTCTCATTTAGCTCTGGTTTTTGTGTGTATTGCTTTTGGGAAAGTAGTATCTTTTTCGGCAATTTCATTAGCAATATCAATTCTGCATGCTGAGCTATGCTCATTTTTCCTCCTTGGTTGTTTATCATAGAATCTTAAGGTTAGAAAGGATCAAAAATGATCACCTAGTCTAATCCCCTGCCAACATGCAGGATTTGTGGTGTCTACACCATCCAAAGCTTTTGAAAACCTCCAGTAAGTAGCTGTCTGTACCATTGTCCTACTGGTCTTAAAGTTAGGAAGTTTTCTCAGAGGTTTAATCTAAGTCTGCTAGGCTGTAGTTTGAACCCATTGACTCTTGTCTTGCATTCTGTGGCAACAGAGAACCAAGTTTCTCCATATTTTATGGCAGCCTTTCAAATACTGGAAGCCTGCTATCCTGTTCCCCCTTACTCTTCTCTTTTCTTCACTAATCATACTCAACTCCTCCAGCCTTTGCTCATATAGCTTGCATTGCACCCCTTTGATCCTCTTTTTCACTCACCTCTGGATCATTGGAACTGGACAGTATTTCAGCCAAGGCATAACCAGCACTGAATTGAGTGGTACTATCATTTCCCATCACTTGCATGATATGCTTTGGTTAATGCAACCTAAAATTGCATTTGCTTTTTTTCACATTTCTGGGTCATGCTGAGATTGTGATCCACCACAATTCCCAGATTTTTTTCAGCAGTGCCACTGCCAACCCAGTTATTACCCATTGTGTATTTGTGCACTTGGTTTTATACTGAACTGCAGTTATATTGTCTGAATGGATTAAGATTTGATTATCCTAGAGGTACTCTGAGATCTTCTGAGAGCCAAGGTAATGGGTCTGAGATCCAGACTGAAGCTGTGTTCCCTTTATTTGTCATGTCAGGTCCCTGAATCATTTTGGGTCCCTGATGTTCCTCAACCTAGCAAGCTAGCATTGGTTGTGAGACCCACAAGTTCTGGAAGATATAATCGAAGTCCCTCCCCAGGGAGTGTCCAACATGCTACTGTCTCAAGAGCACCACCTGATCTTTCATGCATTCTGGGGAGTAGTCCTGCATTTAAATAATGAAAGCTCAAAGTTGCCAGTTGTGGAATCCTGCCAGTTGGTAACACCAATGTATAACACCAGGGAAGCCATCAGCTGAAAGCCCTGAGCTATGACTGGTTTGGTGCACTAATGCAGGATGGGGATAACAACCTGAACTTTTGGGAACATAAAAAAAGCAGTCATGTAGCACTTTATTAGGTGATGAGCTTCTGAAAAAGTGGGACTGCCCCAGGAAAGCTCATCACCTAATAAACCATCTTGTTAGTCTTTAAAGTGCTACATGACTGCTTTTTTTGTTTTCAACCAATATCAGACTAACACGGGTACCCTTCTGTTACTTTTGGAAACATGTTATGTAATGGGTAGTTCTTTGCCAATGAGTCTATGTTCACTCTCCGATGAGTGATCAATGGGATCGAGGAACTTTTCTTCAGGTTTTTCAGAAAGCTGTGGGACCACAGGTGATCCAGAGTTTGCATGACAGTGGTGTACACCACAGCTGGGGTTGTAGGGCTGATCAGACTGTCAACCAGAAAAGAGTATAAGTCAGTCCCCTTGCATAAGAGTCTGCCTGTGGCTACTACCATCATCTTTGTTAAGACTTTTGGTGCCAAAAAAGACACCTAATGGGAGGTTTCAGCCCAGACAGTGCTGTTGTCCCAAGCAATCTCAAAAGACTGTAGTGGCATAAATAGATGGGAATGCAGAGACAGATATGCATCCACCAGCTCCACTGTGGTTAGGAGAGATCCTTGGCACAGGAAAAACATTGTAGAAACTGGGGTCTCCATCCAAAAGTTTGTTTTCTTAACTCACTTGTTGAGGCATTTGAGATCTAGAATGACTATGACTCCGTGTTTGTGGATCAAAAGGATGGTGAATATAGAGTAGAACCCTGTACGCTTTACTTATAATGGAATTCCTTCTGTCACTCTTCTGGTATAGGAGATGGGATATTTTCTTCCAGATCAAATTGCACTTGGTGAGATCAGTGGAGATGGAGGACTGGATGAAGAAAGGGTGGTGTGGAACCAATAGCTTATGTGAATATTTCTGACTTCTTATTTTTCCCACCTATTTTTTCCCACCAAAGGTCCATCTAGCCCAACAGTGGCCAGCACCAGGTGCCCCAGAGAGCGTGGACCGAAGACAATGATCAAGCGATTTGTCTCCTGCCATCCTTCGCCAGTCTCTGACAAACAGAGCCCAGGGACACCATTTCTATCCCCTGGCTAATAGCCTTTTATGGACCTAACCTCCATGAAATTATCTAGCTTTTCTTTAAACTCTGTTATAATCCTAGCCTCCTCTGGCAAGGAGTTCCACAAGTTGACCACACACTGTGTGAAGAAGAATTTCCTTTTATTAGTTTTAAACCTTCTACCCATTAACTTCATTTTGGTGTCCTCTAGTTCTTCTATTATGGGAACTAATAAATAACTTTTCTTTATTCGCCCTCGCCACACCACTCATGATTTTATATACCTCTATCACATCCCCCTCAGTCTTCTCTTTTCTAAACTGTCATTTTAACCTCTCTTCGTATGGGACCCGTTCCAAACCCCTAATCATTTTAGTTGCTCTTTTCTGAACCCTTTCCAAGGCCAAAATATCTTTTTTGAGGTGAGACCACATCTGTACACAGTATTCAAGATGTGGGTGTACCATAGTGTGACGGGACGCCCCCGTCCCGCACCAAAGCCCCCAGTGGGCAAGCCCTGTTTGGGGAGCAAGGCGCAGGGCACCGGTGGCGCGCGGAGTGCTTCCACACAGTGGTGCAACTGGCGAGCCCCGGGGCTGCAGCAGGCAACGGCCCAGACGTTCCAGAAGGGGCAGGCTTCCCCCCCGCCAGACTTCAAAATGGCCTAGGCCCTCCCCCGGAGAGTGCCAGAAGTGGTGATGCATTTAAAAACGCCGCCGCCATGGTGGCAGGGGGGAGAGGTGCAATTGATGCAGCTCCCAGGAGCCGAATCCACGGACCGGCACCCACTCCAAAGGGGCACCCTGACCACGAGGGGCAAGGTGAACCTCGAGGCCCCGGGCCAGGAGCGGCAAGTGCGGGGAGAGGAGGAGGACTCCCAAGTTCCTTGCCCCGTCTGGAAGACTGGCAGGAGTGGATGGGGGAGAGGAAGCCGCCCAGGGCACAACCAGGAGGGGGTGGTGGGCTGACGCATTTTGGCTCTACGCCCCGTCAGCCGGACCGGATCGCGGTGGATCTGAGTCCTTAGGGCCCTTTGCTGGGGCCTGTGAGTGAGGGCGGACCCGGACCCCCCTCTCCCTCTCTGCCCTGGAGAGCAACGGATGCTTTTTGCCCACACTGAAAACGCGTCCAGCAACAGGCACCAAACACGAGTCGCACCTGGGTGGGGTGTCGGGAACATTAGTAGCCAGGGGGCGTGGCCCCGGACCTGGACACGCTCACACATAGTTTTATACAGGGGCAGTAGGATATTCTGTGTCTTATTTTCTATCCCTTTCTTAATAATTCCTAGCATCCTATTTGCCTTTTTGACTGCTGCTGCACGGTGTGGAAGTTTTCAGAGAACTATTCACAATAACTCCAAGATCTGTTTCCTGATTTATCATAGCCAAATTAGCCCCCATCATACTGTACGTATAGTTGGGTTTTTTTTTTTTGCCAATGTGCATTACTTTACACTTATCCACATTAAATTTCATTTGCCATTTTGTTGCTCAATCACTCAGTTTGGTGAGATCTTTTTGGAGTCCCTAACAGTCTGCTTTTGTCTTGACTATCCTAAACAGTTTGGTATCATCCTCAAACTTTACCACCTCACTGCTTACCCCTTTCTCCAGATCATTTATGAATAAGTTGAACAGGATTGGTCCCAGGACTGACCCTTGGGGGACACCACTAGTTACCCCTCTCGATTCTGAAAATTTACCATTTATTCCTACCCTTTGTTTCCTGTCTTTTAACCAGTTCTCAATCCATGAAAGGACCTTCCCTCTTATCCCATGACAATGTAATTTACACAAGAGCCTTTGATGAGGGACCTTGTCAAAGGCTTTCTGAAAATTATGTATGCTATATCTACTGGATCCCCCTTGTCTGCATGTTTGTTAACCCCTTCAAAGAACTCTAATAGATTAATAAGACATGATTTCCCTTCACAGAAACCATGTTGTCTTTTGTCCAACAAATTACATTCTTCTACGTGCCTCACAGTTTTATTATTTACTATTGTTTTGACTAATTTGCCCAGTAGTGAAGGTAGACTTACCGGTCTGTAATTGCCAGGATCGCCTCTAGAGCCCTTTTTAAATATTGGTGTCACGTTAGCTACCTTCCAGTCATCAGGTACGGAAACCGATTTAAAGGATAGGTTACAAACCACAGATAATAGTTCTGCAATTTCCCATTTGAGTTCTTTTAGAACCATTGGATGAATGCCATCCGGTCCCGGAGATTTGTTAACATTAAGTTTTTCTATTTGTTCCAAAACCTCCTCTAATGACACTTTAATCCGGGACAGTTCCTCAGATTCATCACCCACAAAGGATGGTGCAGATTTGGGAATCTCCCTAACGTCCTCAGCCGTGAAGACTGAAGCAAAGAAATCATTTAGTTTCTCCGCAATGGCTTTATCGTCCTTGAATGCTCCTTTTATATCTCGATCGTCTAGGGGACCCACAGCTTTTTTAGCAGGCTTCCTGCTTCTAATGTACTTAAAAACATTTTGTTATTTCTTTTTGAGTTTTTGGCTAGCTGTCCTCAAAATCATTTTTTGCTTTTCTTATTACATTTTTTACACTTGATTTGACAGTGTTTATGTTCCTTTCTATTTATCGCACTAGGATTGGACTTCCACTTCTCAAAAGATGCCTTTTTGTCCCTTACTACTTCTTTTAAATGGTGGTTAAGCCACGGTGTAAGGTTAGGTCTCTTACTATGTTTTTTAATTTGGGGTATACATTTAAGTTGGGCCTCTCTTATGGTGTCTTTAAAAAGTTTCCATGCAGCTTGCAGGGATTTGGCTTTAGTCACTGTGCCTTTTAATTTCTGTTTAACTAACCTCCTCATTTTTGTGTAATTCCCCTTTTTGAAATTAAATGCCAGAGTGCTGGACTGCTGAGGTGTTCTTCCCACCACAGGAATATTAAATGTTATTATATTATGGTCATTATTCCCAAGCGGTCCTGTAACGGTTATCTCCTGGACCTGATCCTGCACTCCACTCCGGACTAAATCGAGAATTTACATGGTCTCAAATGGCATGAGGGGAAAACATTTTTGCTGAATTTACCTTTTCATATTCAGAGCCTGAGAGCTATCCTCCCTTGTTGGAGATGGAGGAGGCAGAGTCAGAAGACAAGTGCTTTCTGGATTTCTTTTTTTTCTGGATTTTTGAATTTTTGGTGTTCTTCATTGGAGAACCTTTGGTTCTTTGGTGTTCTTCCTGGGACTGGCTAGAATGGGATTTATTGCAGCTTGTTTATACAGAGCACAAAGACCTCTAGAGATGACTCTCTCTGAGTCTTCACTATCCTTAGGGACCTAACATGTTAAAATCAGAGCCCCATATGCTAGCAGAGTTAGGGTTAGCTGGCTAGGAACAAACTAGTCTTAATTTGCCTTTTGCTGAGCCTAAGAATGCTGCCTCACATATAGGTTATGTCTAGACTGGCATGATTTTGCAGAAATACTTTTAACAGAAAAGTTTTTCCGTTAAAAGTATTTCCGCAAAAGAGCGTCTAGATTGGCAGGGATGCTTTTGCGCAAAAAGTGCTTTTGTGCAAAAGCATCCGTGCCAATCTAGACGCGCTTTTGCGCAAGAAAGCTCCGATGGCCATTTTAGCCATCAGGCTTTCTTGCACAAAAAATTAAGGTGCCTGTCTACACTGGCCCTCTTGTGCAAGTATTCTTGCGCAAGAGGGCTTATCCGTGAGTGGGAGCGTGAAAGTATTTGCGCAAGAAGCACTGATTTTGTACATTACAAAGTCAGTGCTC
Organism: Pelodiscus sinensis; assembly: GCF_052426305.1. Taxonomy (NCBI): domain Eukaryota; kingdom Metazoa; phylum Chordata; order Testudines; family Trionychidae; genus Pelodiscus; species Pelodiscus sinensis. The sequence continues at coordinate 152,501,057 of NC_143054.1, forward strand.
TTGCGCAAATTCAAGCGGCCAGTGTAGATAGCTGGCAAGTTTTTGCACAAAAGTGGGTGCTTTTGCACAAAATCTTTCCAGTCTAGATGCACCCATAGAGTTCTGCCACTCCTGGATCCTGGATCACAAGAAAAAAGAAGAAGTGGAGAGAAGAGAAGGATGCTTGAAGCAAAACAAAGTAAAACAAAGCAAAGCAAAACACTAAAACTATCTGAAAAACTGCCACACAAGACAGTTGACAGAAAAAAAGGAGGGAACAACCACTGTTCACTGTATTTCCACTGTTCTCTGCTACAGGGGCAGAAGATCTGGTAGCAAGCAGGAGAAGAATCAAACTGCATTGCATCTTTGAACATCTTCAGGTAGCCGCAGAGAGGGGAGAGAAGCAATGTGTTGCAGAATTGTGGAAGATGCTGGGTTGCAGAAATAACTTGCAGTGGATGTAAGAGGGATCACTGAGAAAATATATACATCTCATACAGGATTATGGCATCATTCCAGATGGTCCACAAAGAGGCTCAAAACAGAGTCATTAGAATTAGGTTGTCTTTCTCTTGCCTTACTTGCTTTGGAGTTCTGGAATGGGAGATTAATTCAACAGATCAGGAAAAAAAAAATCCAGAATTTCAAGTGTGGGTTCACAGCTTTTTTCCTCTCACTTGGATCTAGCTATTCTGTTTGTTTAAGAAAGGTCCTATTTTCATATTCTTAGTTTCTGTGGCATCCTGGAATGCAAACTGGAGAAGACTCCATTCTGCAGATCCAGGGGCTATCTGCTGAGTACCAACCAGTCTGCCTCTATGAAGAACTTACCTTTGATGTGTACAGACTGAATGATTTCCAGTTTTCATTCTGCTCCATTTATTGGCAACAACACGTCATCCCCCATCCGGAGGCAGAAAGACCAGCAATCTCTGAGAGGGCTAAAGGAGCCTACCATGTCTCTCTGAGAGGGCTGAAGGAGCCTACCACATCTGTAGTAGGAACCAGTGAATGAGCTGTTAGAAGAATGGTTTGCAGAAGACAAATTGTCCTTCGAACAGAAGGAGCAAAGTTCCTCCTGCAAGTAAGATTGTAAACTGAGCAAGGAAGCTGTGACATTTTCAGAATTTCTTTTTCATTTTGGAGGGTTCCACTGCTATCTTTGGGTCTGAGATGGAAGGAGATTTGATGTATGCTGTGGAGCCAAACATTCATGAAAGGCCTAGACACCTCCAGGAAAAAAAATGTCTTAAAAAGAAAGTCTTGAGATGAGATAAAGAAATTTTCAATCCTGTCTGAAAATGTGGAGGGTTTTCTGTGCTCTGTGACTCAGAGGCCTGTTAGCTGAAGCTACTAGGAGGCAGAACAAACTGGGCACTTTCACAGAATACAAACGAGAGAGGACTGACTTTAGGAGACCATTGAAGAGAAGAATGTGGAATACTGTAATGATGTGCTTTCATACAATGGAGAAATGTTATTTCACCACATTTATTTAAATGCATTTAATGTGTCCAATTAACCAAATCAAATCTTGCTTGCAAGAGGAACCAAACTATTCAGTTAGTTACATTAAGAAAATTAACACTCGTAGAGGGATAGAGTGTGGTTTGTTACCTCAAAATAGTGATAAGTTCCTGAGTTGCAAACTTGGCAAACTTGAGAATTGGATTGCCTCAAAATTCAAAGATATACAGATCTGGGGCTTTGATTCCATTCAGCAGAACCAGCCACAGAGTTACAATCAGGCTACATCTATATTGGCCCCTTTTCCGGAAGGGGCATGGTAATTTCAGCGATCGTAATAGGGAAATCCACGGGGGATTTAAATATCCCCCGCAGCATTTAAATAAAAATGTCCGCCGCTTTTTTCCGGCTTTTAGAAAAGCCGGAAAAAAGCGCCGGACATTTTTATTTAAATGCCGAAGGGGATATTTAAATCCCCTGCGGATTTCCCTACTACGATCGCTGAAATTACCATGCCCCTTCCGGAAAAGGGGCCAATGTAGATGTAGCCTCAGGGTTCCATTTTTTTTCCCAAAAACTGGGGGCGTTTGGAGTATTGTAGCATTGTAATATCTCTTCAAGCAGAGATTCCAAACATTAGATAAACAACTTGTCCTGTTCAGATCAGTCTCTAGTCATTGTTTTTCAATAAACAATAAAGTGGCTCTAAGCCCTGCAATTTTTCTCACAGACCAGTTTTCCAACAGACTGCAGTATAACTGCAATTAGAACAGCCTTCTGTTGTGAGGCAATGAACCACTCTCTACCTCCTGTCTGTTGATAACCTAATAAAGTGAGGACACATTTAAATCCCCAAGAAGTTAGTTAGAGGAAACAGTCAACTATCTGTAGACCCAAAAAGTGGATTTTGTTTACAAAAAATTACAAAACTAATTACATAGAACTTTTTTTTTTACTTAAGCTGCAAGCCTCTCAAACTATGGAGCTTGTTTTATTGCTGTATTTTCTAAATTACATGCCTGTAATATGGTGCTAAATGACAGATAAAATAAATATTTTCACTACCGTTTCTATAAAAACTGAAGTTTTAAAAATATTTTAAAACTTCCGTATTGTAGAATCAGTGAAGATACTATGTCCATCTAGCGAAACCAAAAACCAAAACTGATCTGAAACAAAATTGAAATTAGTAAAGCTTAGTTTTCTTTTCCATAATGAGTGAAGTGCAAAATATAAGCCCAACACAAATGGTGAAATATATAAGATTTGAAAAATTCTGTTATTACAATCCAGATATCACAACAACATTTATTTTAACTCAGAAGTATTATTTGATACTGCCCATTTACACTAATTGCACTTAATCATTTAAAACAATACAAATATTTGCACATAAAATGAATTTACTATGACAGAAGTATATACATTCTTGATACAGGGAAGCCTGCTCTTATGGCTCGCTGCTATCTGAGGTCACTTGTGTTAACAGCCAGCAAAATCTCAGTCCCTATGAGACTTCCTAACTCCTCCATATTAACTCACACATTAGTAGGTGGCCACCTGTCTAACACATTTTCAGCCACCTGCAGACCTGCCCAGCTGTGTAAACTGCATTGCAATCAAGCTCTAAGGCAGCCAGAAGGAGAAAACTCAAGATTCGGTATTTTAAAAAAAGACATTAAAGAACATTACTTGGCTCAGTTGTGATCTGTGCATACTGCTTTGTATCAGTGGAAGCTTTGAGAGGCATTGTGGCTCATTACAGCACTATGCTTTCTGGAGGTCATGTGTCTACAGAGAAGCAAAATCACTTCTCCACCTGTTAGGAGGGGACAGTAGTCCAAGACCGACTTCTGAGCTGTCCCCTACCTGTCTGCTGCACTTGAATAGTCCGTGTTATTGGTATGTGAACACCTACTCGTCTTTAATGACCCTCACAAAACCCTCTGAGGTAGAGAAGTCCTGTTCTTCCATTTTACAGATAGGAAACTGAGGAAGAGAGAGACTACCTTAGCACCATAAACACTCGACAGTTGTTGCTAAGATGAATGCAAAGTTTCTATGATCTCAGACTCTTGACAGGCATATCCTTTCACTTTTGCCTTCTGAACCTCATGGGGTTCTCTTGAGAGTAATATTTTATATTCATATGCTAAGGCTTGCAAAAGTGAATGAATATTAGCAGCGCACAGGGGAAAGTTATTTGAACTGTCTTCTATTTTGTGTCTTACTATATTCAGTACTACTTATTAAAATGAACAAAAGACCTGGGACCCTAAAGTGTCAGCCTATTTATAGCTTTTGGTGTATGTGTTTCTACCAACATAGTTTTAGAAATGTGCATCTGTCCGTTAGTAAGTCCATTTGTTCACGAACTCGTCCTAAAAGGTAAGAGGTAGATAAGGTATGCAGCATCCTCTTCTCCTAACATAAAGCAAGGTCAGGGTTTGGATGTGCCAGGAAAATGGAATCTATCTGAAATACAATTGTTTTCCATAACAGAGAAAGGGAGGGGGCTGATCAGAGGGAAAGCTACACTGCAGAGTGACCACTGGAGGCAGCTGCACAAACATGAGAGTAGCCAGCTGGAGGCAGGACTTGCCATTTTCCTGGTCACTGGATAGGTAATTAGCCTTCTTGGCCCAAGCCGCTGCCCCCAGCCCTTGGGCACAGTGCTGGAGCTGGGGAGCAGGAAGAAAGCCCCACCAGCCCATAGAGGAGTCACAGCCTGCCTGATCCCACCCCCCATACACTCACACACCTACAAGGCTGGCCCGCTCAGCCCCACCCCTCCACCTCCCAGGTTGAGCCTGGAGATCACCAGCCAGCATGCCCCACTCTAAGGCCCTGGACCAGAGAGCGCCAGCAGGGCCAGCCAATGTGCCCCACATGCTCCAGGGACATGCAGACAGCTGGGGTGTGCAGCCCTGGAACAAGCCAGTGGATGAGGTACATGGTCCCCGCTGCCCCAGAGATAAGCTGGCAGGTGAGGTGTGCATGCTTTTCTGCCCTGGGTTGGCCCTGGGCAGGGTACATGGTCCCTGCTGTCCCAAGCCACCCCTGAGGAGCATCTGGCAGTCACCCCTGCCCTGAGGCCCCCTCCCCCACTTCCCTGAGCTTTCCCTCCTCCCAACACCTGGCTTGTTTCCTGCACCACTCCGCTCTGAACCCCTCCTCATTCCCTGCCCTGATTTCCAGAGCCCTAGTCCCAGTCCCGAGAACCCTTTTCAGCCCTTAACTCTCATTCTCACATATCTCCATCCCTCTGCCCCGAACCTCTCTTCAGCCCCCACCGTGACTCCTGAACTCCCCACAGCAATGTTCCCTCTTCGAGGCAGCCCAGCTGATTAATCAGCCCCACCCAGTCAGAGGTTCAGGGCTCCCTGCACTGAGCTGACTGACTAGGTGGGGCTGATTAGTCATCCATGAAGCTGGGCTGCTGGCAGCTTAGAGGGAACACTGCCCCACACTCCTTGCCTCCTGCCCTGAACCCTGTCCCCATGGCCCTCGTACAAGCCAAAAGGTGAGGTGAATGGTCCCCGCCGTCCCGTATATAATCTGGCACATGAGTGTCCGCCCCCCTCTGACCTGGGCGGACCCTGGGACAAGCCAGCAGACAGGATGCATAGTCCCTGCCACCCCTGGCCACCCCCAGGGAGAAGCTCTCAGCCACTCCTGCCTGAGCTCCCTCCTCCTTCTCTGAGCTCTCCATCCTCCCAACCTCTGACCTGTTTCCTGCACCCCCACCCTCTGCCTGAGTCCCTCCTCACTCCCTTCCCTAACTCCTGCATCCCTCATGTCTCCTGCCCTGAACTCCTTTCCCCCCTCCACACACATCCCCAAAGCTCTGCCCTTACTCTAGCAATACCTCACATCACCGGCCGGCCTCCTGCTCTAAAGGACCTGCACAATGCTGGGTAAATCTTGTAGCATTTCATATATGGTTATGATAAAAGAGTTATGGCTCCTATACTGTCCCTCTGCGTATTTCCCTTGTAACATAAAACCATGTCTTTTCACTTCTGCATCATACACGTAGTATATCAATAGCTCTGACCTGTTCAGCATGATGTTAACCTTTTCATATCTGACACAATTAAAGCAGCACGAGAACAACACATTGACCAATGTCATTTTTAATCCTAGTCATACTACTCATGTGAATAAATTATCTGATTAAATTAGCCCTTTTTAGATTTTTGAATAATTTGAGAGTGGACCTCCATTTCTGTTAATACATTTGGTATCTCCTTACAGCTTGGACAATTTTCAACCAGAAACTAATTAATTAAATGAATAAAACATAATGACTATAATAGTCACCAGACCAAATACAAGTGATCAAGAAGCTTCAATTGGCATTAAGTAAAATATGTGAATATTGTCTCTTAAATACACATACAGGCTATGTCTACACTGGCCACAATTTCCGGAAAAGCCATGCAAATCAGGTAAGTCAGGATAGGAAAATCCGCGGGGGATTTAGATATCCCCCGCGGATTTAAATAAACATGTCCGGGAAAAGCCGGAAAAAAAGCATCTAGACTGGCGCGATCCTCCGGAATAAAGCCCTTTTCCGGAGGATCTCTTATTCCTACTTGAAAGTCCTTTGTGTGAGCTTGAAAGTAGGAATAAGAGATCCTCTGGAAAAGGGCTTTATTCCGGAGGATCGCGCCAGTCTAGACGCTTTTTTTCCGGCTTTTCCCCAAGCCGGAAAAAAAGCGGCAGACATGTTTATTTAAATCCGCGGGGGATATTTAAATACCCCGCGGATTTCCCTATCCTGACTTACCTGATTTGCATGGCTTTTCCGGAAACTGTGGCCAATGTAGACGTAGCCACACAGTGTACAAAACATACGTATTTATGCACAAACATGAAGCATATAATAACTGGAGGTATGTCTACACTGCCACCCTAGTTCGAACTAGGGTGGCTAATGTAGGCATTCGAAGTTGCAAATGAAGCCCGGGATTTAAATATCCTGGGCTTCATTTGCATCTTGCTGGGCGCCGCCATTTTTAAATCTCTGTTAGTGCGGACTCCGTACCCGCGGCTACACACGGCACGGAGTAGGTAGTTTGAATTAGGCTCTCTAATTTGAACTACCAGTTCACCTCGTGGAACGAGGAGCCTAATTCAAACTACCTACTCCATGCCGTGTGTAGCCGCGGGTACGGAGTCCGCACTAACAGATTTAAAAATGGCGGCGCCCAGCAAGATGCAAATGAAGCCCAGGATATTTAAATCCCGGGCTTCATTTGCAACTTCGAATGCCTACATTAGCCACCCTAGTTCGCACTAGGGTGGCAGTGTAGACATACCCTGGGTTAGAGGAACTAAGCAGTTGCCCAAGGAGTAGGGCTCATCTAGACTACATTCCTCTGTTGAAAGAGAAATGTAAATGAGCCCAATCGGTGTTTCAAAAAGGGGGTTTCGAAAGTGAAACCACAGTCTAGAAAAAATGAGGAGTACGGGTTCTTTCAATATGCAAATGAAACACGGAATATTTAAATCTGCGCTTCATTTGCACTTTTAATCGGACTCATTTACATTCCTCTTTCGAGAGAGGAATGGAGTCTAGACGAGCCCTTCCTGAGATGTATGCTATAACATGCAAAACTGAGCCACACGAAGCCTTCAGCTTTGGCCAATACGTTGCTGGATATTTAACTGTGATGAATTATATAATTGATTAATTTTAGGGAATTCTTAAACAAATCTCATTCATTACACTCTGGAAAATTAGATTTTTACTGAGGCCCTCCCGAGTCTTCACAGATCACACAGCAGCATCTGTTGTGTGCTCTCTACCCTGCCAGCTAAAGAATCTGGCTCACACAAAGGACCAAGTCTTCAGCATCTAACACCAGGGAGAGAGCTGACTACACAAAGCAAAGGCGGACACATAGGGAAAGGATTCTATTGGCAAAACAGAGTCTTCCCAAGTCTTCTGTGATCATTTCATAGAAGAAAAGATGTCAGAGTTTGGCCCCACACCCAAACAAGGGATGTTAAATTTAGATTAATCAACTAATTGATTAGTCAATGGAATTTCCATCGGCTACTCAATTAGTTGATAAGGGGGCCTCTGCCTTTGAAATGTAGTAAGAGCCCTGCCAGCTCTTGCTACATTTCAAAGGCGGAAGTGCCGTGGGGAACATGGGGCAAGTGGCAGACTCAAGCAGCCCCCCCTTTCCCTGTGCTCCCTGCTTTTGAAATGTACAAGAGCTCTGCAGGGAGTACGGGGAGAGAAGGGGAGAGCTTGAGTCCCCCTCCCCCCCAGTTTTGCCCCATGCTCACTGTGATGCTTCTGCTTTTGAAATGTAAAGACAGAAGCACCACCAGTTCCACTCTGCCCCCCTGCTCTCTCACGGAGATGGTGCTGGGGGGAACCAGCTCCCGCAGCACCGGCTCCTGCTCCCCATCTTACTACCTCTCTCTGGGTATGTCTACACTACCCCGCTAGTTCGAACTAGGAGGGTAATGTAGGCATACCGCACTTGCAAATGAAGCCCGGGATTTGAATTTCCCGGGCTTCATTTGCATAAGCGGGGTGCCGCCATTTTTAAAACCCCGCTCGTTCGAACCCCGTGCAGCGCGGCTACACAGGGCACAAACTAGGTAGTTCGAACTAGGCTTCCTAGGTAGTTCGAACTCCCATTCCATGAGGAGTAATGGTAGTTCGAACTAGGAAGCCTAGTTCAAACTGCCTAGTTCGTGCCCCGTGTAGCCGCGCTGCACGGGGTTCGAACGAGCGGGGTTTTAAAAATGGCGGCGCCCCGCTTATGCAAATGAAGCCCGGGAAATTCAAATCCCGGGCTTCATTTGCAAGTGCGGTATGCCTACATTACCCTCCTAGTTCGAACTAGCGGGGTAGTGTAGACATACCCTCTGATAGGCCCCAGACTGTAAAAAACAAAACAAAAACCACTAATGTGGCTTGTGCCCCACATTTCTTTTTTTGATCTTTAAAGTGTTTGCAGGATTGAAGTACCATGCAGGATCATCCTTCTAAGGGAACTGGGAAGGCAAGAAGAGGGAGAAAGAAAATGGATTTGAGTAAAATACCTTTCATCTTTTGGCCTACATTTCATTTCTATTGCACTTGAAGCAAATCAATATTTGTACATAAACACACACACGCATGCACACACACACTATTTAAGCCATTTCCACATAAAGATGGATATACTACACTGTATGCAACTAATATTTTTCAGCTTGACAAAATAAGTTATATACATCTTGTTTTATTACATCTCCCTTCAAACTAATAGTTAGCAACATTTACCTGTGAGCGTTGTCGTGTCAGCCAACTCAACACTGATGATGGGTACATGGGGACCATCCTCATTGTATGCTTTCAAAATGTACTTCTCAATTACACCTATGACCCCTGCAGGTTTGTCCCAAGTCACCTCAATGCTGTAACCATTTATGCTGTGAATTCTTGTGGGAGTTGGCACATTTTCTGGGACTGTAGAAGGATAAAATAGAAAATAGAGGAAATGGCACTTCTGAGAAGACTATTGCCCCTATTCTTCACTTTTAATGGTGGCAGTAAATCAGACTGAACCATTAGCATAAATACAATTTATTAGAGTTGTAACTTTTCAGCATTGATTTAATATGACTGCACATCTTGAGCCTTCAGTTTAAGCTATATTTCAAAACCATCAAAACTCCATCTACATAACATTCTTTCTTGTCTAGTTCAGGTTTTCCAAAAACATTTAATGTATCAAATGTGTTTCAACATCGCTTGAAAGGAGGAGGAGGACTGTAGGCAGCTAACAAGTGCAGGCAATATAATGATAATTGAATGAAGCAAGCTGATGAGACTTATTATGTAGAGGGATTTGGCACAGATCTCTCATGTACATAAACCACAAAACATCACATGTGATCAAATTCTGAAAATGACCAGTTTCATGTTCCAAATTCAAGTGTTTCAAAATAACTTTAAAAGCATTTGAAAATATGGTTTGATGGTCTGGCGTTCATCTCTGTGCTCTCCCTTTCAGCCAGGCACTGTGTCACAGGTATGCCCTGCCTCATTTCCCTTTACCTAATTTAGAAATGAGCCCAGACAAACATATTTATCAACCCCCCATACACACCTTTTATGGATTTAATTCATTAATGAATGCTATAAGCATAAGCAGGAGCTTACTCAAATAAAGATGGGAACATTCATCATCTCAAATTTAGTTCAACTTGCAGTCTCTGGCTCCTCCCTTCAGAAGCCTCTTCTTTCCTATGTCTAGAAGAGCGTTTCCGGAGCCCTCCCCACATTCCCATTCTGGGTTACTCTTTTTCAGTCTCTCCCTAAACTGGAGTGCCTAGTTTTTCCCTTTCAAAGCAGGCTTTGTTAGTTAGCCCCCAACTCTCTCCTTAAGTAATGGTCTCCCCAGCTCTCCTTGCTAGATCTGAATTGTGGGCTAGCCAGCTTCTCCCTCAGTGGACCCCTCTTCCTTAAGCATGCTGAGCTGGCCAGTCTTGTCCTGCTAACATCATCTGAGTTTGTGCCCTGCTATGTGAGACAAGACAGCATTTTTGCTGGCCCCCTTCTTGCAACTTCCTGGCCCCAGGTCTGTAAAGAACCAGTAATAGGATTTCTGGGCAGGCTGAACATTAGGCTCTACTACCCTTACGGCGCAGATGTCCCATCACATATGAAAATAAGGTAACTGCCTACAACCATCAGAAGTAAAAATTGAACTTGTGCAAGGCCTTTCACACTGGCCTTTTCTTTTAATTACATCAAATGAGAAGATGTTTAAAACAAGTGAAAAGGCAACCTCATGTACACCTACAATTTCTAATAAAAATTCACCCCATTTCCCATAACCTTTAAGTATTTATTAGATATTGTTATACCAAATAAAAGTCTGGCCAGTAGCAATTTCCTCATCGATGACTGCACAAGGGATCAGGAAAGAAAGGCCCAAGGGACACTGTAGAAGGATGGTAGATGGCAAGCTTGCTGTAAAAGCATGTGGACTCTTAAGTCCTCTCCATGAAGATTATTCTGCTTTTCATATATCAAATATCCTCTTAAGTGATCCTATCGTTTAGACTCATTAAATAAATGCATCCTTTGCTGAGGTGGGAGGGGCCTTGGAATGCTAAATATAAAATGTTTGAATGCTGATGGTTACTATAGAAGGCAAAAATGCGATACTGTAGAAAAGCTGCAGCTTATTGACAATATTACAGCAATATATTGATTTTACTAGTTCTGAAATACAGCATAGGGCAAGGTAAAGTACAGGAGAGCAGATGGTCTTTTCATAAGGGACACAACAAAACTGACTCAAAATAATTAAAGAGTGCAATTATTCTCGAGCCCTTGGGAACATGGAGCTGCTCAATGTTGTGGTCAGATTGTAGATACAAATTTATGGTAAAACTTAGGGTGGTCAGATAATTTATATAAAATGGCTGTATTTGCTCCTTTCTGGGTGGAAGACAAAATGGCGACATTCAGCTACATAAGCAATGCATTTGCAAGTCAAATATTTACTCTAGTAAATATGGTTTTTTAAATGAAATTATATGATAAGTACATTTTTTCAAGAAATGCTGTTTGAATGTCTTTTACCAGCGGAAACTCTTTATGCCCACAATTCAATCTGGATCTAAGGGTACGTCTACACTAGCCCCCTACTTCGATCTAGGGAGGTTAATAAGGGTGACCAGAATTGCAAATCAAGCCCAGGATTTAAATATCCCGCGCTTGATTTGCATGTTACCGGCTGGTCGCTGGGCTAATCAATTTCTAAAATGGCAACCAGCCGGGAACATGCAAATCAAGCGCATTTAAATCCCGGGCTTGATTTGCAATTCCGGTCGCCCTCATTAGCCTCCCTAAATCGATATAGGGGGCTAGTGTAGACATACCCTAATTCATAATGAAAAGAGTTGATGGATACAGATTTTACAGTGTGAAGAGTCTTCAGAAAACTACTAACTCAGCAAGGTGTAAAAAACCCAACTGTATAAAATGGGAAGTGCCTCCAAATTTCCTTCATGAAATTTTAAGAGAGGTTAATCTTTTTGTGTGAACAAACACATCTTTGTGACCCATCATGAGCAGTAATGCCAACTATGCACAGTATTTCTGCTTTGCAATGCTTTTTGTGAGTCCTGTGTGGCCTTGCACTTTAACAATCATTACCAGATGACTTCTTTCTAGCAGACATGTGTAATTTGACTAGAGGTTTAGATTTGCATATATCACCAGAAACTGGTGGTGTAGCTAATATCGATATATGTTCATCCTAAAATGAAGTAATACAACCTTTCAAATTTGTTTAAACTGAAATAAAAATATGGGGTATTATATTTAGAAAACACCTTTGAAATATATTGCAAAAATGTCATTTGTGAATTTTATAGCTACAATAAAACATCAGTAAATTATTAATCCAAAATACAAAGAAATTTTGAGTTCCTTAAAATATTGTGCAATTTTTACTATTTAATTCTCATGGTGGAACCTAGAAAACAGCCTAACATTGGATAAATGAAATATTAAAATAGATATCCTTAGAAACTATGTTTACCTGATTCTCTTGTCCGACCATGACTCCAGACACTAGACACTGATCCTCCTTCATTTGAGGCAATCAATCTATACAAGTATTCTTTAAAAAAAAAATAAAAAGAAAGACTGAACTCAAGAACACATTAATGCAGACTGAAATAAAAGTGTAGTATTTTATTTAAGGCCCAATGTGTTACCTGTAAATGGCTGTAGACCGTTCTCATAAACACTCTGCTCTTTGCCTCGGTACACTAGGATGGAGTCATTTCCCCTGCAGTTAACAGCACTGTCAGTTGATAGGCATCCGTCCAGATTGACTCTGACAGCACTGCTGGACACAGATGCCAAGTTAACGACAGCACCTCGTGTAAATTTAACATCCTTCATGCAACCACCGAAACCTAGCAAATAGTAAGGGATTAGTATCACATAAAGGGCTCCAGTTGTTAATTAAGAAACATTTTTATTCCTTGTGATGCTACATTTTCTGTGATAAGAGGAGTTAGATATAAATGTTAACTTTCAATTTATGTTTGCAAAATGATTTCCCCCCTTTTTACATGTTAAACTGTTAAGGACGCCAAATGTTCCAGTGTTGAATCCCTGCTACTTTGAAATAAACATTTATTATTAAACATTCCCATCTCTGAGGAAAAAAATCTTTATTTTGTCTCTTCTGTCCACATGTTCAAAAGTATTAACATAAAATCAGTGCCTGATATTGATTTAAAGTTTGGGGTCAGCTCCAGCATTTCACTGATGTTTCATAAATTTGCATTGTATCCTCCGTCACTTGAACTAGGAAGAGCCTATAGACAACAAATATATTTGAGTATAGAGGAAACATCAACATAACAGAGATTATCATAACTGGAGCATGCTTGGTACCGTATTCTCAAACACATCATAATACACAAGCCAAGACCTCCTAATTATAGGCAAAATGGTAAGTAACTTGAACACTGTCAATATGACTTATTACAACCATAGTAAATATAGTTATTCACAATAGGGACATTTTAAAATAGGCAGTTATACAATTTTCTAGACATTTCTATTATTTAATTTCAAAAAAGGAAATGGACTTCATAAAGTGATGTAAAAGTACTATTATGATCTGTGTATGATATAAATAGCAGTATTTAAAGTAATATAATAACTGGAACAGAGACAGTTAGAACCTGGCAAACTAGGGAGAGGTAGAGCCACATCCCAGATTATCAGGAGCAAAATGTTCATGTAGACAAGCCCACAGTCACACGGGAAGTCTTCGGTGAAACAGGAATTGAATCCAGGTCCTTCATATCCCAGGTAAGCACGCTAACTGCTGGACCATTATTCCACTTTATTTGTCATTGAGCCAGTGTTCCTTATAACTCATTTTTAATCCAGTTCATAGAACCACAGGAGATTAGGATAGGAAGAGATCTCAGAACATTATCTGGTCCAACCCCCTGCTCAAAGTAGGATGATCCCCAACTAATGCATTCCAACCAGGGTTTTGTCAAGCATGGCTTTACAAATCTATAAGGATGGAGATTCCATCATCTTCCTAGGTAACCCATTCCAGTGCTTTTCTGCTCCGTACTATGAGATAAAGTCAAATCTAATATGGGTAATTTCTTATCACCCGATTTTGCGAAGTCAAAGGTCCATGTCCTCACTTGGGGGAAGAATTGAATGTGTTCCGAAGTAGCGCGTCCCCATTAGGGAGCTTACCATTGACTCAGAGAGTGATGCACCATGGGCAGTTTTGCATTCTAGGCTATGCTCATGGTGCCCGTGGCAATCAAAACTGCAACAGTTGGTTATAGGCTTATGTTGCCAGCATCCCACAAGGCACTCCTCTAGTCTCTCCCCCCTTGCATGAGATAAAGGGGAGGCAGTGTGCTTGCACCTTTTTGTTCCCTGATTGCCCGCGCAGATGCATAGCAGTGCGAGCATGGAGCACAGTTTGCAGCAAGCCATTGTGATGGTGATGTGTATCGTAGGTTGTGGTGAATCTAATAGAGAGCATCTGCATGTCGCTCCTCCAGGAAGAGGAGGAGGACTATGCTCAGCATGGCATGAAAGTGCTGCTCATGCTGGTGCTGATGCTAGTGCAGCCACCCATCAATCCTCTGGACACAGTGGAACACCGGTTCTGGCATCATGAGACAAGCTCAGACTGGTGGGACTGCACTGTGATGCAGATATGAGACTATCAGCAGTGGCTGCAGAACTTCTGAGTGTGCAAGGCACATTTTTGAACTTTGCAAATGTCCTTCCCCTGCCCTTAGGTGCCAGAACACCCAAATGGGACCTGCTCTGACTGTGGAGAAGCATATGGCAATTGCCCAATGGAAGCTTGCAATACCAGACAGCTACTAGTCAGTGGTGGAGAAGTTCAGAGTTGGGAAATTGACAGTGGGGGCTGCTGTCATAAAAATAGCCAATACCATTCTGTTATGGAGGGTTGTGACTCTGGCAAACATGGACACCATAGTGGATGGCTTTGCAGCAACGGGGATATCTAACTGTGATTGGATCATAGATGGACTGCACATCCCCATCTTGGCCTCCAACCACCTTGCCTTGGAGGGCATCAACCACAAGCGGTACTTCTCCATGGTGCTGCAGGTGTGGTGGTTTCACAAGGAGATCAACATTGGATGGTTGGGAAAGGAGCATCATGTGTTCCTCTTTCCGAACTCTTGCCTCTTTTGAAAGATGCAAAGTGGCACTTCTTTCCCCCTGACAGGATAATCAGAGTCGGAGAAATGGAAATACCAAAAGTGATCTTTGGCGACCCTGCCTATCCCTTGCTCCCTTGGCTCATGATACCATACATGGTCAGCCTGGACCTCAGCAAGGAGAAGTTCAGCAACAGGGTGAGTAAGTGCAGAATGGTGGTCAAATGTGTATTTGGATGTTTGAAGGGAAGGTCCAGGAGTCTCTTCACTTGGCCGTACCTCAGTGAATTCATCATTCCCTCTATGGTGGCAGAGTATTTTGGCTCCATAATCTGTGTGAGATTAAGAGGAAAAATTTCCTGGTAGGGCAGGGGGCTGAGGCAGAGTGCCTAGCCAGATAGTTTGAGCATCCAGACACCAGTGTGATTAGGATAGCATAGCAAGGGGCAGAGCAAATCAGAGAGGTCTTAAAGTTTTATGCAAAGCCTCTTTTGAGACATGGCCACATGGCTCTCTACAAGTGGCTCCTGCATTACCTATTTGCCTTTCATTCCCCACCCTCCACCTGCAGTTCAAGCAATACAGAGACTATTATTCAAAGAACATGGGTTTTTATTTGGGGAAAACAGCAGGCTCCCCTTGGCTGCAAAGGATGAAATGGAGCCAATGAAAGTCACGAGACTCTGTGGCCGCGGCGCCGGTAAATAAACAAACCGGGACATCCAGTTAATGTGTTTCTGAGAGTGATTCAGTGGAACACTTTCAGAAACACTGCTCTAGATTATGTCCCCCAAAATATTACCTAGCATCATGTCATTTTAGTCTTCTCTTTGGGTAAGTCTACACTATAGCATGATTTTGAAATATCTTATTTCGAAATAGTTATGTCAAAATACCTTATTTCAAAATAACATGTCAAGACACAAAATGCATTTCAAAATAGCATTTTACTATTTCGAAATAGTGCATCCACACTGATTGGATGCTGACTCACATTGAAGGGTGTCTGGAACTGGTTCTGGCAGGGCATCAGGTTAGGAGTTAGCCTCAGGCAGCAGCCACACAAGGTATTTGAGGCCTGTGCTTAAAGGGACCCTCCCACGCCCCGTTTTCCCCGGACAGCCAGGTCTCAGGTTTCCCTGTTTGCTTACCTACCTCACTGAGGGACAGCAAAGCATTTTTTCTCTGTATGCTCTGATTGCCCTCACTCAGGACAGCACTCTGCAGCATGGAGCTGGAGCTGCCCCTGGGCACTCTGGTGCTTCTCCTGGACTTATTGCTGCAAGCCTGGCAGCATGTTCTGCAGCCAGGAATAGTCTCCCTGGTGTGCCCCACTGGGGGCTTGTGCCTTAGTCCTCCCTCACGTCCTTCCACTTACCCCTCCCTTCCAGCTGTACAATAAAAGACATGTGTTCATTACAACAAAGCCTCTTTATTGAACAAAACTGGGGAGGGGGATGAAACTGAGGTGAGACTGGAGAAAGAAGGTTGGAGAGGGGAGGAGGGAGGGTGGGAGAAGGGAGGGGGAAACCTGGGAGGAGGGAGCTTTCAGGGAGAGGCAAGAGGAGGAAGGGGGAGGAGAAGCTCAGGGCTCAGGGTCGGAGGTATCACCAGCCCAACTGTCTCCCAGCACCACAGGTGCAGGGGCCCTGGCATCTCTGGGGGTGTGGGGAGGTTGGGGAGGAAGAAACAGGAGGGGGAGAAGGAGTGGTAGGTGGAGCGGTAGCTGGGGAGGCAGCAGGGGCTGGAGCGGCAGGAGGCAGCAAGCTCTGCCCAAGGGTTGATAACCACCTGGGGGGCACAGACCATCCTGCCCCCCAGGATGCGGTCCATGGCATCAAAATAGGGGCAGGGATCTGGGTCTGCCCCTGGTTGGGAGCTGCCCCCTGTGGCCCTGGCACATGCCTGCCGCAGCTCCTTTATTTTAATGCAAACCTGCTCCTGGGTTCACATGTGGCCTTTGGTGGCCAGGCTGGCAACCATTCGCCTATAGATGGCTGCATTCCTCCATTTAGTGCGGAGATCATGGATGTTGGAGGCATCCCCCCATACCTGAATTAGGTCCACGATTTCTGCACTGGACCAGGCAGGCGCCCACCTTTTCCGGCCCCTGGAGCTGGCAGACTAGTCCTGGGGAGTAGTGTAGGGCTGGCTGGCACTGGCTGCCTGGCTCATGCTGGGGCCACTGGCTAGGTGCAGTGACTCCTGGCTCTGGGATGACGGGCTTAAAGATGGCACATGTACTGTGGCCAGAGTCTACCCCTTTAAGGGCTCCGGGGAGGAAAAGAAGGAGAGGAGTTTTCCTGGTTGTGCCCAGAGTGGTCACCAGGGCACCCTGGGAAGGGCTGGAGGCCCCCTATTTCGAAATAAGCATTTACATAGTGCGTATTTCAAAATAGCAATTTCAAAATTGGCTCTACTCCTTGTGGAATGAGGTTTACCAATTTCAAAATAAGCCCTCCGCTATTTCAATTTATTTTCGAAATAGAAGTTTGGCTGTGTAGATGCCGGTAAAGTTATTTTGAAATAATGGCTGTTATTTAGAATTAACTTTGCTGTGCAGACATACCCTTTCTGACTAATTCAGTACACTTGAAAATCAGGCCAAATGTACTTATGTGCCTAAAGATATACTTAAGAGTAGACAGTCATCTTTGATAATGTTTGGCCCTAGATTAATTGTTCATAGATCCCTTGATTACAGGAAATGGGACTCTCGTAACTCAGAATTGATATCAGCTGGTAAGATATAGTATTAATGGGACATGAAGAATAGACAATCCTTTTGGGCCAGAAAAATGCATTAGGTTATAATGTATTATGATCCTACAACTGCTGAATACTAGGACAAACATTTATTAATTACTTGTGAAACCTATTGGTTTGGATTGATTTGGACTTTTCCATATCAATAAATTCATAGAGCTTAAAAACTGTCTGTTTAATTTACTTGAATAGATATTCAACATCAACACATGTATTTATCCCCACTTGGGATGTTCAACACTGAATACAAACATCAGACAATTCACATATAATCTACTGACTGCCATTTGATTGTTTGTTATAAATTACAATAAATTATGAATAATGATTAGTTTTTAAAAAACAGGATTTATTTGCAAAAATGTTGTTAACCCCCCCCTCCAAAAAAGCAGCCAAAATTCACTGCTGAATTATATGCAACATTGTCCCACATAATGGAGAGCATCCTAGCAATCTAATATGGATATCTTTTATTTCACTGGTTGAGTGTGTTACCATTGCAGATTCTGGTGGGGAGTTGTGTAGGTGGAGTGCTGTGAATATTTTTCTTGAAGATTTTAGCTTTTCTACTGTGCAGTAGATTTAGCACTTTTTATTTTTCTATTACAGATGTTCTTAATGATTGCTTAAGACACCACAAGGGTGGGAGGATTTTGATAGTTATACAAAAAAATAGGAACGATCATTTAGGGTTCATATAAAGCTTACTTAGATTGTAAGCTTTATTTGTATATCAAGTCTGTCACATAGATGATAGCAAGATAAAGCATGCTCACCTGCATTCTGCATGGGTGGTTCCTCTTTTACTCAAAGGCTTATGATCTGGTATATGACTACAAGTCATATTTCATGCAGAATTGAGGTACTATCAAGGGGAATTAGGCAATTACAACATTTGCCTTGTTAAGAGGTCAATATACAAAAAAGACAGCCCAAGCTTAACTTGAGTATAGTGAAAAACCCGCAAGACTGAGGAACATATAGTTAAACTGACTTTCTTAGGAGAATTAGGTGTCACCTCTCAGGGTACATCTACGCTTGCACCCTTGTTTGAACTAGGGATGCAAATGTAGGTGACCGAAATTGCTAATGAAGTGGGGATCTCATTTTTTTAGGAGTAATGTTAGTTCGAACCAAGGGGTTTGATTCAAACTAATGCGGTCTGGAGCGCACTTTCTGGTTCAAATCAGCTGGCCATCGGAATAGCGTGCGGGTGAGATTATGCTAATGAAGCATGGGATATTTAAATCCCCGCTTCACTAGCAATTTCGGTTGCCTACATTTGCATCCCTAGTTCGAACTAGGGTGCAAGTGTAGACGTACCCTCATAGATCTTGATTTCTTACGTCAATGGAAGAACCCTCCTGTCAGTATAGGTAGTGTCTTGACCTAACTACAAATGTGCTTCTGCAGCATCTTATGTGTAGTCAAGCCTTTATTCTATTTAAGGCCACATCTAGAGACCTTACAGCAGCACATCTGTACAAATGCAGTTGCACTGCTGTAAGATCTCCTGTGTAGACATTCAAAGCCCCCAATGACAAGTGATAGCCACATCAACAAGAGAGTGTCTCCCACTGATATAGTTCTGTCCACCCCAGTGTTTCTGTCAGTGTAATTTATGTCACTTAGGGTGTGTCTACACACCAGGGCTTAACTCAAAATAAGCTACGCAAATTGAGCTATGTCAATTGCGTAGCTTATTTTGAAATGGTGTATTTTGAAATTACGAGCGTT
Source organism: Pelodiscus sinensis (assembly GCF_052426305.1). Taxonomy (NCBI): domain Eukaryota; kingdom Metazoa; phylum Chordata; order Testudines; family Trionychidae; genus Pelodiscus; species Pelodiscus sinensis. The sequence continues at coordinate 152,520,233 of NC_143054.1, forward strand.
TACGCAGCACTTATTTCAAAGTAGAGCACTCTTCCTCCAACTTCCCTTAGGCTGTGTCTAGACTGCAGAGTTAAATCAGAAAAACAAATGCAATTTGTGGTACACAAATTGCATATCTTTTCCCGATTTACTTTCGAAAGAACCTTTTCCAAAATTTGGCATGTCTACATGGCACCAAATTTTGGAAAAAAGTGCTCTTTCAACACATCCCTTATGCTTCATGGAAGGAGGATTACAGGGATGGCGAAAGGGCGCGTCCCTGTTGCAAGCTTCCATAGGGCAATTGCCACACACTTTTCCACTGCAATGCAGTCTAGATGTAGCCTTACTCCTCGTACAATGAGGGTTACAAGAATAGGAGTAAGAAGTCCTCCAGCTTGGCAATATTTTGACATTATTTTGAAATAACTGCCTGTTGTGTAGATGCGGACTAAGTTATTTCGAAATAACGCTAGTGTTTTAAAAATAATATTGGGTAGACGTAGCCTTAGAAGCCTTTTTCATAGAGGGGTGTTTCTATGCACCATAAGTTATACCAACAAAAATGCAAGAGTAGATATAGCCTAAGCTACCAGCTCTAACCAAGAACAAGTGATGTTGAAATCAGAGTACAATCATCGTGGCTTTGCAGACAAGCTAAGGGGCAAGTGACCTTTGAAATATTAGGCTTGGAGCAAGAAGTTTAGCTACATGGGGTGGATGGATGGAAATGTTAGCAAAAATATGGGACAATAATAGCTTTAGGGAAAACATCTATACTACATTGTTGAAATGGCTTCTAGCACTGTATTTAGTGAATACATTTAGTGCCAACCCAGAGTAAAGATAGCTGTCCACAGTATTACTAACACAAGTTCCTTTAATACTGGATTTACCTTTGAATTCCTTACCTTGTTCTAATCTTAGTTCCTTATAGAAGTCCTGTAGCTCAGAGGGGATTCCTCCTACATAGACTGGAGAGTTCACTTTAAGTTGCTGAGCACTGGATCCCAAAACATGTTCTGTCAGTTCATTCATACTGGCAGAAACTATTGAACCTTCCTTTTTCACAATTACTTTCTTCCACTCTCCATCACAATAGGACAACCCCACCCAGAGATCCACTTGTGTAAGAACAATGCCAGTTTTTAACAGGAAGCTCAAAATTCCACTCTTCAGCTCAGCCTGAATTTTAAAATAAAAGAAAGCTTTAAAAAACGACACCTGCACAGAGCAGGAAAAGGTCAACATGTTACGGATGTTTAAGACATTTAACTCAAGGAAGGGTACAAATACATTTTTCCTTCAAGTAATTGTAATGACAGTACAATTGTTAACATAGGATACAACAACTATAGCAAGTGTACTCGTATCAACTAATGACACAATTTGACATGTAACAAAACCATCTCTTTTTGAAACCTATTTAGGATTTCAGTTTCACCAGCAGTATAATTGATTGAAAAGAAAAGAACAGCTTAAGACTTTTTTGAAAATGACAAAACAGCATTTTCTTCTGTCAATTTAATTTTTAGAAAAATGTGACATGACAATAAGGAAATTAAATGTCAGACCTGATTAAGCTCCTTTTAATTATCTAGTGAATGCAATTTCAAATTTGCACAATAACATATTGATTCCATATTTATTCCTTATTGTTTTCTATCCCTAAAATAATTGTTTATGTATGTATTTTAGAATAATGTATCAGTTTTGAAATATGAATACGTTTTACTTAAATTTTCATTGTGGAAGTAAAATTTCCATTTGCTTTACTGAAAAATTGTTCATCCTGATTGATTGGGATGCACCAGCAAATATGTTTTGAGGTTCCAAATTGGCTAGTACAGAATTCCGATCATTTTAAACATAGTAGTTGTGAACAAAAAAAATGAATAAGCCCACAAAAATAGATTTCATTTTCTATGCCAAAATCTTAAGTGAAGTTAAATATACATCTTTAACATTCTTATGGAAAAGCATTTTTATATTTTTGAGAAACAGAGAATAACAATGATATCTCACATTAAAGAATTTGATTTTGATTGTACTGTGGTAACAATTACTCTAAGACCAAGTCTATACTTACCATACCAGAGATCCATCTTCTGGCGTTCAATTTAGTGGGTCTAGTAACGACCCACGAAATCGAATGATGAGGGTGCCCCCGGGTTGGTGCTAGTACTCCTTGATTCATGAGGAGTAAGGTAAGTCAATGGGAGCATTTGCTCCTATCGACCTCCACCTGTGTAGAGTGCATCAAACTCGGCTTAAAGTACGTTGATTCTAGCTACTTTATTTGCATAGCTGGAATTATGTATCTTAACCGAACTTCTAGATCTAATATAGACCTATCCAAACAATGGTAACCTACCCTATAGTAAATGTGGTTCTACAAGTTCCTACCGTCTGTGGGTATACCACTGTCAGTGACTATGCACGTTATGTGTGTAAGACGTGGGGGGGGGGGGGGTGTTGATCAGCTGTGTCAGTCAAGTCTGCAAATGCATGCAGTGCCTCTTTGTGTTTCCAGGTGAAGGCATAAAAGGTGGAGTAGCCATGACATTCTCTCATTTCTGTTATAATTTGAAGCTCTGGGTACATGAACACTCAAAAAAAAGGGGGTACCCTGTTGCATAAAAGATGGGTCATTGGGATCCACACTGACTACAACACAGAACCACAGTTATTTGTCAGTGTGAAACTTACTGTAGGTTACCAGCAAGCAATAAACCCTCAAGAGGATGGGAAGGAAGAGTTTCACGTGAATCAATCAAACAGTGATTGAGGTATGGCTCTCCTGAATTTAACCTTTGCCGCAGTCATACCATGCTGGTATAGTGCTCAGCAAAGGAGGATTACTACATGTTGCCACCTTACAGACTTCTGCTATTAGCACATTCCTGGAGAATGTTTGTTCTGTGGTGGAGGGAGACTTGAGAAGTACAGCACCTAGATGGTAACACAGTGAGCTACCTCTAATCCATTTCTATACTCTTCATGAGGAAACAGCCTGACATTTAGAATGCTCTGCTGTGGCTAGGAATAGATAGGGTGACAGTCTGAACAGTTTGGTCCTGGCAGTGTAATAAAGCAAAGCCCTAGATACATCTAGTGTACACAGTTTCTTTTTCTCCCAGTGCCAAGTATGGTTTTAAGAAGTAAACAGGCAGGTTGATTGGCTGGCTTAGAGGAAATTCTGAGACCATATTAGGAAGGAAAGGAGTGGGGTCTGATTATCACCTTGTCCACGTATAATGTCATACACTCACTTTTCTGGCTGACACGATTGCCACTAAAACACGACATACACCATTTTGCATTTTGAGATTTGAGCATTGCCTGTTATTACAGACCTCATTATTCCATCTGTTCTGGTTTGTTTAGGAAAAGAACAGGCTGCATATAAACTTAATAAATATTAATCCATGGCTGGGAGATCACATTTAAAAGAAAGGAGCTTTATGTTCTCGTGCCATGCTTCTGACCAGCTACAGACATGTCCAGTACAGGTGATGTGTGATCCATGTAAAGGAATGAGTCATGAATATCATCATACCCACAATGGTTCCTTGGCAAAGTGATGTGACTTCTGACCTATTTTCCAGTGAAAGAGATTAGGAAATGTACTCTGCACATAACAGTCCTCGAGGTGAGGGGATGAAGTGAGATGAAAATTGCTAATGGACACAGGAAAATGTATCCAACCACACATTTCAGTGCAGTCATAAACAACCGAGCTGTAACACCTAAACTCACTAATACAGCAAGTGTCTTTAAGAAGGGGAACTTATTTTTCTCTTTGCTTACTTTATGTATTAAACAACACTTTTTGTACAGTCTTTTCTCCCTCTTTGAAGTCAGATATTTTTATCTATTTCTTCAAGTCTTCCACACAAACAAGCAAAGAAAAAACACACTTAAAATTACACACAAAAATATGGCTGTAATTCCACAAAAAATTGTCTGTGGTAACAGGCAAGCATAATACCCAAAATAAAATTTAAATTTGGGACTAAGTCCCTTTAGTTGCTACTTCAGTTGTAAACTAGAATGATCCTAAAATCAATACTAGCTAGGTTTTTTTTGCTGTTTTCTAATTTATTACTCTGACGGGGCATCCCCGCCCCGCACGATGCCTCCCACTGAGCAGGCGCTGCTCGTCGCCAAAGGGGGAGCAGTCCGGCGGTGTGCAGCATGCTCCGATGCCGCGCCGGGGAGAGTGGAGCCGGCCGACGTGCTGGCGGCAGTCAGGGAGCGCGGGGGCAGCGTGGACAGGTCCCGCCCTCCCCCCGAATGTCTGGCGCACTGAAGAGTGGCGTAAGGACGTTGGGCCCGCCCCCTCCCGGCAGGTGATGTGCAAGGGCAGCGGGACGTTTTAAAACGCCGCCGCCATAGTCAGGAGGGGAGAGGAGGAAGAGAGGGAAGGGGGGGGGAGTTCAGAGAGAGAGGAGCTCCCCACAGAGACAGCCGAGCCGGAAGGGCCGTTGCAGGACCAGGGGTATTGCGGCGCGCTATTCTGCTGGCCAGAGGTGAGCCCGCCGGCAGTCTGGCCACGAAAGGGAAGGTGAGCCTCCTCGCAGTAAGACACCGGGCCGGAGTAAAGGAAGCAGCCCAGGCAGAACCCTCGCAGGTTGGTGGGCTGACGCGTTACAGCAGGAAGACCTGTCAGCCGGGGCGGGTCTGAGCCGACCCGTATCCTTAGGGCCCTGGGCTGGGGCCCATGAGCGAGGGCGGCTCCGAGCTCCCCTTTTCCCCCGCTCCACCGCCTTGACGGGGGAATCCTGGTGTTAGTTGGGTGACTGGTCGTAATCGAACTTTCGCTGCGTCAGAGTGGGTATCAGTATAGCCACTGGACTGGCACATGGTTAAGAACTTATAGGACACGGGTGTAGGGCAGTGACTTTGGGTGTAGGCAACCCCGATGATGATGGGGCTGTAACCCCGAGGGGGAGACCACACCGTGACAGATGGTGGAGACTGGGTATCGAGGGAGGTCCCCACCCTTGATTGGAAAGGGGAATATTCATACAGAAAGGGGGGGGGGCATTTGTCTTGTGCACCAGAGAGCGAAGGCGGAGGCGAGCCGGGTGTGGCGACGTCTCCACGAAAGGAGCGTAGAGATGGACCCCGCCCAGTTCCTCGAGTGGATAAAAGGAATCCCAAGGCAGAGTCAACAACAACAGACCTTGTTGATCCAACAGCTGTCCGCCCAGCATCAGGAGCAACAGCGGCAGCTGATAAAAGATTTGGCTGAACAATTTAAAGCGCAAGTGCAGTTGACGGCGCCACTAGGGAGCGGGGTGGTGACCCCAGGGGAAGATGGAGAGGAAGACGAGGCGGGCATGGCTCGCCCAATCATCCGTCTGACTGAGATGGGGGCCGCCGATGACCCCGAGATGTACTTGACAACTTTTGAGCAGGTTGCCACCGCAGCCAGGTGGCCGGAGACCCATTGGGCCACGATGTTGGCCCCTTATCTGACCGGACCAGCACAATTAGCGTATAGAAGCCTGAGTGACCGGGACGCACTACACTATTATAAACTGAAAGAGGCCATCTTAGACCAGATGGGCATTACGCCCGAGACATACCGGCAGAAGTTTAGAGCCGAGCACTATAGCTCGGGGACCCGGCGACGGGTCATTGCCCAGTGATTGAAGGAGGCGGCCTGGAGGTGGTTAGATCCTGAACAACGTACTGGACTGCAGGTGGCCGAGTTAGTGGTGCTGGAGCAGTTCATGAACATCTTGCCCAGCGGCGGTCAGCGCTGGGTACGCCGGCATCACCCCTCCACGCTGAGGGTATGTCTACACTACCCTCCTAGTTTGAACTAGGAGGGTAATGTAGGCATACCGCACTTGCAAATGAAGCCCGGGATTTGAATTTCCTGGGCTTCATTTGCATAAGCGGGGAACTAGGTAGTTCGAACTAGGATTCCTATTCCGAACTACCGGTACACCTAGTTCGAGCCCCGTGTAGCCGCGCTGCACGGGGTTCAAACCAGCGGGGTTTTAAAAATGGCGGCTCCCCGCTTATGCAAATGAAGCCCGGGAAATTCAAATCCCGGGCTTCATTTACAAGTGCGGTATGCCTACATTACCCCGCTAGTTCAAACTAGCGGGGTAGTGTAGACATACCCTGAGTGAGGCAGTCGAACTCATGAATGATTATGAAGCCACCGAGGGGGTAGAGATGGTGAGCCGGGTGAACAGACCACCCCCACCCAAGAAAGGAGAGTCGGGGAGAAGCCCCCACTTTAAGGGAAGTCCAGAAAAAGGTGACAGATGAGGGCCAGGAAGAGGGGCCACACGAAGACCCTTAGCACCTGCCTGGTCCCTCCCGGCCAGGGAGGTACCTCGAGATGCATCGGGCCGCCTACCTGATGCTGGGCCCAACCCCCTTAAGGCTGGGCCGCCCTGGGGACCCTGCTTTTGGTGTGGACAAGAGGGTCATCTCATTAAGGATTGCCCCTTCATGGACTGTTCCTACGCTCAGGCGTTAGCGGGGCCGGGGATTCAACGGAAGAGGCCAAAGGTAAGATAATGTGACCCGTGGTGATTGGAGGCAAGCAGGTGGTGGCACTCCTTGACTCGGGGTGTAGCCAGACCATAGTACGGGCAGACTTGATCCCCCCGAAGGGCCCACGGGGTCCCCCCATGCAGGTGTAGTGCGTCCATGGGGACCTGCACCAATATGCCACCACCTGGGTCCAGATCAAGAAGGATGACTGAGACAGTTGGTGCTATGTAGTAATAGCCCCCCAGTTCGCATATCCGGCTTTGCTGGGATACCACTGGACCACTGGACGGGGTTCCGCAGGGCCGTAGGTGATTGGCAAGCCAGGGGGGCCACACAGGAGACTGGTGACCAGTTAGGAGCATTAGGAGAACCTCCAAGGGGTGTAGCCCCACCGGTCCCCCAAGTCGAGGATCCCGACGTAGGGGAGCTCCTCCCCCTGGAACTAGAGGATGGTGACTTTCTCCAGGAGCAAAGGGAAGACCCCACGCTGAGGCATGCCTGGAGTATGGCGCGGGAGGGCGGCGAGCAGGAGGAGACTACAGGGGGAGGCCTCACTGGCCCTTGCTTTGAGGTACATTCAGACCGCTTATATAAGGTTGATGGGGGGGGGAGGAATGAACGGAGACCCGACAGCTCCTCGTACCACGGCGGTACCGTCGCGCCCTTATGGAGGTGGCACATGCGAACCCCTGGTCCGGACACTTAAGATATGAAAAGACGGTAAAGCGGTTGTTACAACAGTTTTATTGGCCCGGGGTGTACCGGGAGGTGCAAGACTTTTGCAGGTCGTGTCCAGAGTGTCAGAGGGCAGCGCCACGCGGTATACCCAAAGCCCTCCTCATTCCCCTACCGATAATAGAGGTGCCGTTCGAACGAATAGCAATGGACATAATAGGGCCGCTAGAAAAATCAAGAACATGCTACCGGTACATTTTGGTCGTATTAGACTATGCCACCCGTTATCTGGAGGCGGTTCCCCTCCGGAACACGAGCGCCCCCTCTATAGCGACAGAGCTCGTGAAAATGTTTGCCCGCATCGGCCTGCCGAAGGAAATACTCACCGACCAAGGTACGAACTTTACATCCTGTTTAATGGGGGAGTTGTGCCATCTATTGCAGATCAAAAGGTTGCGGACCTCAGTGTACCACCCGCAAACCGATGGACTAATCGAACTATTTAATCGGACACTTAAGGGCATGATACGGTGGTTCACAGAACAAGACCCTGGGGAGGGGGACGCCCTTTTACCAGCGCTATTGTTCGCAATACGGGAAGCCCCCAAGCATATACGGGGTTCTCGCCTTTTGAACTATTATATGGGCGACAGGCCCGGGGAATCCTGGACGTGATCAAGGAGAGTTGGGAGGAGCAAGAGACCAGGGTAAGAGGCTTGGTGCAGTACATACTGAGATTACGGCAGAGGCTACGCACACTGGCAGACGTGGCTAAGGCCATCCTAGAAACGGCCCAGGAGTCCCAGGCACAATATTATAATCGAGGAGCGCACCTGAGGGTTTTCAAACCAGGGCAGCGGGTATTATTGTTACTCCCAACCCCGGGTTCGAAACTACTAGCGAAGTGGCAGGGGCCCTTCGAGGTGGTGAAACGCGTAGGGGAAGTGGATTACGAAGTAAAGCTGTCGGGACGAGCTAGAGATACTATAATGTCAACTTACTGAAGGCCTGGAAGGAGCGCGAAGTATTATATGTAAACCCTCTTCCCCCCGACCCTGAACTGGGCCCGGGGAAGGAAAGCCGCCCCACCCTGGGCACCTTGCAGATGGGAATCGACGTATCCCAGGAGCAGCGCACGGAGCTAGAGGACATGCTGCGATGCTTTCCCAATGTGTTGACGGAAGAGCCAGGACGGACCACGTTAGCCTACCACCACATCGAATCTGAACCTCGAAGGAAGGTACGTGACCCGGTTCGGCCCCTTCCCCGTAAAATGTGGGAAACAGTGCGAGAAGAACTGCAGAAAATGATACGCTGGGGAGTAGTGGAGGAATCATACAGTGAATGGCGAAGCCCTATAGTCCTGGTGCCAAAACCAGATGGTTCGATGCGGTTTTGTATCGATTTTCGGAAAGTAAATGCACTTTCTCGATTTGATGCTTATCCAATGCCGAGGGTGGACGAGCTTCTAGATCGACTAGGTGGGGCACGCTATCTGTCCACCCTAGACCTGACGCATGGTTACTGGCAGATCCCCTTGTCACCATCGTCTCGGGAGAAGACAGCCTTCTCAACCCCGTTTGGTTTATATCATTTCATCCGTATGCCGTTCAGTCTCCCTGGAGCTGCCGCCACCTTCTAGAGACTGATGGACAGGGTGCTGAAAGACCACGGCCAATATGCCGCAGCGTATATCGACGACATAGTCATCTACAGTAGGTCCTGGGCCGAGCACCTGCAGCACATTTCCACCATACTGCAGGAACTACGGGAGTCAGGGCTGACGGCGAACCCCAGGAAGTGCCATTTTGGGGAAAAGGAAGTGACTTACTTGGGCTACACCGTGGGCCGAGGCCAGCTTCGACCCCTTGTAGAGAAAGTGGAAGCACTGAGGAAATACCAACCACCCAGGACCAAGAGGCAGGTCCACCAGTTCTTGGGACTAGCCGGCTACTATTGCCGCTTTGTCCCCAACTTTGCAGCAATAGCAGCTCCCTTAACGGACTTAACCCGGGCAGCCATGCCCCAGAAAGTAAGGTGGACCCCCGAATGCGAGGAGGCCTTTCAACGGTTAAAAGACTGAGTCGGGCCCCAATACTAGCACAGCCCGACTTTGATCGCCCCTTCGCTGTCCATACGGACACCTCTGAAACGGGAATAGGGGCCGTCCTATCACAGGGAGGGGGGCTGGAGGAACACCCGGTCGTGTATGTTAGCCGCAAGCTATTCCCACGAGAATGCCGATACTCGACAATAGAAAAAGAGGCATTGGCTGTAAAATGGGCTATTGACCGGCTGCGATATTATCTTTTAGGTAATCATTTCAGGGTGATAACAGACCATGCTCCCCTGCGATGGCTACAGAAGATGAAAGACTCAAACGCACGGGTAATGCGGTGGTACTTAGCCTTGCAGCCCTATGCGTTCGACATAGCCCACAGGGCCGGCACAAACCACCAAAATGCTGACTTTTTCTCAAGGCAGTATGAAGGAGAGGAAGATGAGGAACAAAGAGAGGTGACTGGTTTAAAGGGGGGGCTGTGATGGGACATCCCCGCCCCGCACGATGCCTCCCACCGAGCAGGCGCTGCTCGTTGCCAAAGGGGGAGCAGTCCGGCGGTGTGCGGCATGCTCCAGGGCCGCGCCGGGGAGAGCAGAGCCGGCTGACGTGTGGGCGGCAGTCAGGGAGCACGGGGGCAGTGCGGAAAGGTCCCGCCCTCCCCCGAACGACTGGCGCACTGAAGAGCAGCGTAAGGATGTCGGCCCCGCCCCCTCCCGGCAGGCGACGTGCAAGGGTGGCGGGACATTTTAAAACGCCGCCGCCATAGTCGGGAGGGGAGAGGAGGAAGAGAGGGAAGGTGGGGGGAGTTCAGAGAGAGAGGAGCTCCCCACAGAGACAGCCGAGCCGGAAGGGCCGTTGCAGGACCAGGGGTATTGCGGCGCGCTATTCTGCTGGCCAGAGGTGAGCCCGCCGGCAGTCTGGCCGCGAAAGGGAAAGTGAGCCTCCCCGCGGTAAGACACCGGGGCAGGGTAAAGGAAGCAGCCCAGGGCAGAACCCTCGTGGGTTGGTGGGCTGACGCGATACGGCAGGAAGCCCCGTCAGCCAGGGCGGGTCTGAGCCGACCCGTACCCTTAGGGCCCTGGGCTGGGTCCCGTGAGCGAGGGCAAGTCCGGGCCCCCCTTTTTCTCTGCCCCACCACCTTGACGGGGGAATCCTGGTGTTAGTTGGGTGACTGGTCATAATCGAACTTTCGCTGCGTTGGAGCGCTGGACCGGCACACGGTTAAGAACTTATAGGACACGGGTGTAGGGCGGTGACTTTGGGTGTAGGCAACCCTGATGATGATGGAGCTGTAACTCTGAGGGGGAGACCACACCGTGACAATTATAGAACTTTAAAGAGGAAAAGGAAAATGTTTAAAGACATATAGCTGAGTTAAATAACAATTGACAGCAAATATGATGTATGCAACATTGTTGTAGCCATGTTGGCCCCAGTATATTAGAAACACAAAATGAGTAAGATAATACCCTTTATTGAAACAATTTCTGGTGGTGAGACACAAGCTTCTGAACTCCTAGAAAACCAACTCAGGGCTTGTCTTCACTTCTGCACTCAACTGGCACAACTATGATTTATACACAGTGGCATAGATTCAGTGCATCTGATAAAGACAAGCTATGTCCACCGGAGCATGCCTTCCTGGTGACATAATTAATCCAACTCCAAGAGAGACAGCAGCTATGTCTGTGGGACGGAAAGCATCTCCCATCAACACAGCGCAGTGCAGACCCTGCATTAAGTCGATATAAGTTACATCTCTTTGAGGGGAGAGGCAGTCCACCCTTGAGCAATGTCATTTACATTGATTTAAGCAGCAGTATAGATGAGGCCTAAAATCATCACCACTAGATAAAAGGTGGAACAGATGTGTTCGAATAAGTAGATTACACATATTTCAAGGTGCCTTTCAAGGAAAGGTGGCCATTTAACACCCCTCCAGTCATGGGAAGGGGAGGAATGGTGGGGGGAACTAGTAAATGAAAAATTGTTGTAATAAGCCATAAATCCAGTGTCTCTATTCAGTTCATCTTTTGTGACTAGCAGAATTATGGATGTCAGCTCCCAGGCTTGTCTTTTGAAAGTCCCAGTATGTATATTTTTTCAGGATCACTGAAAATATAAATAAGATACTGTAATGTCTGGACATACCGTCTGTCGTTTGGCACATCTCTGGACAGATTACATGGTATTTCCATAAGATCATGCACATTGTATACTTTTACATTTCTCTGTAACAATACCACATTGGTTACAAGAATTAACATCAGTAACAGGAACAATCCTATATCAGGTGTATATTTACATTCTCCATCATGTCCCGTCTTTGGCTCCACACCATTGCAGTGTTGGCCCTTCAGGTTTAAACTGCAAATCTTCTTGGCCAAAGCAAGTCCTGCCCCTCCCCCTTGTCCTGTGGGCTCAAAATCTGAAACCTCTGGCCTAACCAAGACAAAGGGCTGGCTGGGTGTGCCTCCCTGGCTCACAATGGCCCTGGAATTCTCCCCCTTCCCCCACTCAGTGGGGTAACAGCAGTAAGCTGTAAACTCCCAAGTCTCTCTTCTGTCCACCTCCAACTTCTGTTTCCACATGGAACCAGATATCAATTCCTCTGATTGATTATGAGTGTCCACCGTGTCCAAAGATGGGAGCTTAACTGCCATCTCTCCTGCATCCTAAAGAGAGTAACCACACAGCTGTTCTGCTCTGCATACTTGGCCACCCAGTCCTTCTCCTGAATCTGAGACACTAACTTCCCACTCTCCTCATTCACCTGGGAATAATCCTGTTCCATACACACTGACTTCCCAGCAAGCTGGTCACACACAGTCACTTGGTCATCAGCCTGCTCCAATTCTCTGGCTGTTCCTGCCTCATCTGGAACAACCCTCAGTCCCTCTGAGACCTCTCCACAACCATCCACACTGGGCTTCTCTAAACCCAAGTCAGTGGAGTCACTGTTAACAGACAAATTCTGTCTGTCAGGCACCAAAACAAGTGCCTCACACAACAAGCTGCTGCCTTTTACAGGCAGAGCTTTCTCCTGAATGCCTTCTCCAAGCCAGGCATTGTCACCTCCCTCAGGGTATGTCTACACTACCCTCCTAGTTCGAACTAGGAGGGTAATATAGGCATACCGCACTTGCAAATGAAGCCCGGGATTCCACGAGGAGTAATGGTAGTTCGAACTAGGAAGCCTAGTTCGAACTACCTAGTTCGTGCCCCGTGTAGCCGCGCTGCACGGGGTTCGAACGAGCGGGGTTTTAAAAATGGCGGTGCCCCGCTTATGCAAATGAAGCCCAGGAAATTCAAATCCCGGGCTTCATTTGCAAGTGCGGTATGCCTACATTACCCCGCTAGTTCGAACTAGCGGGGTAGTGTAGACATACCCTCAGTTACTGCAAACTGCTTGCTACAAGCACTGCCAGGACTCTCTTCCCTATGAGCTTCCTTAAGCAACAGTTCACCCTTCTCTGGCTCCGCAGCAGCATTGCCCTGCTGAACCACAACCAATTCCTCCTGCAATTCCTTTACTCCGAGTCATTTCTGGCCTCTCAGGTGGATTCACAGACAATCCCCTCTCAGGCACACAGACAGACTCACATGATACAAGGTCAGAAACATCTTCCTTCCTTCTGCATCTCTCCAGATGGCTGTAAACTTCCACACCATCATTAGGCACCAGAGTTAACACCTGTGCCCAGGCTAAGGGGTCACCCTGGTCCCACAGTGTCACTCCCCCCTCTTCCAGCAACACAGCAGTATCAGGCACAATATCAGGGTCACCACTGTCTGATCTTCGGGGTTCTGGCAAAATACTGACTGGATCTACCTGAGTCACCTAATCCTTCTCTCCAGCAGACACAAACCTGGGGCCACCCCCTTCCTGGGCCGTAGCCGTATCCAGACCCAACTCTGGAACAACAGCACTGCTCTCAGCCATCATAGGCTGTGGGGCACCTTCCTCAGACAAAGGAAGAAACTCTTCCCCACACACAGACAGACAACCAGAGACAGTTTCTCCCTTGTCCCAACACCCCGGCTAATTTCAGACATACAGCTATACACTGAGACAGCTTCCTTTATTGCCCCACTGCTACTTCCACCAGCCAAATTGCCAGCTTGCACACACTGTGCTTCTTCACACAACATACTTTCAGCTTGTGCAGGTTCAATTTCACAAACCTCACCAGCCAACAACTCCTCAACTAAAACTCCGCTCTGGCCAGCCACTCCAGACTGCCCCAGAGAAACATTTCCCTGACTTCTGGGCTCTTCCTGCCCTGGTTCTGATTCCAGCCTCACCTCTGAGGCATCAGATGGGCCCTTGGGTCCCTCACTCATAGGCTCACTGCACCCCTGCACAGACACTGAACTATCAGGGTATGTCTACGCTACAGCGTTATTTTGAAATAGCGTATTTCGAAATAACGCATCTACACACAAAATGCATTTCGAAATAGCTTTTTGCTGTTTTGAAATAGTGTGTCCTCACTGAGTGGACATTGAATCACATTTAAGGCCAGCTGGAACCAGGTCCGGCAGGGCCTCAGGTCAGGGCTTATTTTGTGTGGCTGCTGCCTAAGGCTATCTGAGGCCTGAGCTTAAAGGGACCCTCCCCTCCCCTGGACAGCCAGTTCTCAGGTTTCCCTGCTTGCTTGCCTACCTTGATTTGGGACAGCAAAGCATTTTGTCTCTGCGTACTCTGATTGCCCTCACTTGGGACACCACAGCACTCTGCAATATGGAGCCAGAGCAGCCCTTGGGCACTCTGGTACTTTTCATGGACACGTTGCTGTGAGCCTGGCTGCACTTTCTGCAGGCTGCCATCCGGGCGGTCCATTAGGGGGCTGTCAGTATCCAGGAGGCCCTGCGGGAGAGCTTTCACCCTGAGGAGCACTAAGAGCCTCCCTGGTCTGCCCCACTGGGGGCTTGTGCCTCATTCCTCCCTCAAATCCTTCCACTTACTCCTCCCTAACCCCCCTTCCTGATGTCAAATAAAATACATGTATTTTCATGGACACAAACTCTCTTTATTTAACAAAACTGGAGGGGTGGAATGAAACTCTGGTGAGACTGGGGAAAAGAGGATGGAGAGGGGAAGAGAGAGGGTGGGAGAGGGAAGGGAGAAACCTGAAAGGAGGGAGCTGGAAGCGGAAGCAAGGGGAAGAAGGGTGAGGGCGAAGCTCAGGGCTCAGGGTTGGGGGTCTTGCCAGACCAACTTGATTTTCATGCAAACCTGTTCTTGGGTTTGCATGTGACTTTTGGTGGCCAGGCTGGCAGCTATCCTGCCATAGACGGCTGCATTCCTCCATCTAGTACGGCGATCATGGACATTGAGTGCATCCCCCCAAACCTGAATAAGGTCCATGATCTCCACCCTGGACCAGGAAGGTGCCCACCTTCTCCGGGTCCTGGCAAGCTCCTGGAAGCTGGCAGACTGCTCCTGGGGAGCGATGGAGGGCTGGCTGCCAGTGGCTTGCTGGCTTATGTTTTAGGGCCACTGGGTCAGGGGCAGTGACCTCTGGCCTGGGCTGGCAGGCTTGGAGCTGGCACAGTAACTGTGGCCAGAGTCAACCCCTTTAAGGGCTCTGGGGGAGGGGAGGGGAGGGAGAAGAGTGTTCTTGGTTGAGGCTAGAGTGGACACCAGGGCACCCTGGGAAGGCTGGAGGCCTCCTATTTTGATATAAATGTCTACACAGCACTTATTTCTAAATAGCTATTTCGAATTTGGCGTTATTCCTCATAGAATGAGGTTTACCAAATTCAAAATAAATGCTCCGCTATTTTGATTTAATTTTGAAATAGCAGTTTGGCTGTGTAGATGCTAGTAAAGTTATTTCAAAATAACAGCTGTTATTTCAAAATAACTTTGCTGTGTAGACATACCCTCAGTTTGATCTTGTATTTAGCTGTGAATAGTTTTTCCAGAGTTAGAAGAGCTTGGTGTAGCTTGAAAGCTTGTCTCTCTTCACAATAAAAGTTGGTCCAGCACAGTCTCAACAGAAAATATGATAACTGTCTATGCATAGTAAACTTGCTAAACATCAAAGATGGAGGAAAAAATATTAAATTTGTTACAAGCAGATATATTATTAATTATTACCATTACTAATAATAACAGTATTGCCATAGTGCCTCAAGGTTTTAGGTATAGACTAAGACCCATTGTGCTAAGTGCTTCACAAAGACAGCACCTGCTCAAAGGGTTTTACAATCTAATTTCTTAGATTATAATCTTTGTGGAAAGATTATGTGACCCTCCTCCCTCCGCCCATATCTGCAAATACAGGACCGGGATGCCATTTCCTGTGGCTCCCCATGGCTACAAATGTGAACCAGAGCCAATGGGAGCTGCAAGGCTCAGTGGCCACAACGCCAATAAATAAACACACCAGAGTGGTCAGTTAGCAGTTTTCTCAAAGTGGTTTCACAGACCAGTTTGAGAAACACTCAACTATGGGCAGAGGAGTTCACAGGTCAGAAAAACACATTTGCCAGGGATGACAGTAATGTGAAGGACAGGATAGGAGCAAGGCTAGGTTGGGATCACACAAATAATCTCCAACAGATCAACAAGGGTATGTCTAAACTACATGGCTCCATCGATGCAGCCATGTAGATTTGTTTGTTCTGCAAAGGGAAATAAAGCCGCGATTTAAATAATCGCAGCTTCATTTAAATTTAAATGGCTGCCGCATAGAGCCGACAAACAGCTGATCAGCTGTTTGTTGGCTCAGTGCGGCAGCTATTTAAATTTAAACGAAGCCGCGATTATTTAAATCGCGGCTTCATTTCCCTTTGTCGATCAGCCTAATCTACATGGCTTCATCGATGTAGCCATGTAGTTTAGACACACCCCAAATGTCAGAATAAGGAGTTAGATAAAAACCAGATACTTGATTTCATTATATAGACATATATAATAAATGCCAGAAATTTTAAAGAAAAACCAGGTGAATTAGAATGCCTGGCAATGAGATGTAATAGGCATTGGTGAAATGGCAGAATGACAAAAATAAATAATGTCTGGAGATAAAAACTATACAAAGAGTGACGAGGAGTCCTGTGGCACCTTATAGACTAACTGAAGTGTAGGAGCATAAGCTTTCGTGGGCAAAGACCCACTTCGTCAGAGGCATCTGACGAAGTGGGTCTTTGCCCACGAAAGCTTATGCTCCTACACTTCAGTTAGTCTATAAGGTGCCACAGGACTCCTCGTCGCTTTTGCAGATTCAGACTGACACGGCTACCTCTCTGATACTATACAAAGAGTGTAGATTGGACCATACAGACACGAGGAGTAGCGCAATACCCAAAAGGAATCCCCGGAAGCTAGTGAGATAATTCTGAGTGGTAAGGTCCATGCAGTTGAATCCATCTGCATACAAATTTAAAGTCAAGAAAATACAAACATAATAGTAGGATTGTACTGCCAACCTCCACATCAGGAAAAGGATATGGGATGAGCCATGTTGGGACAGATCAAGGAGGAAACAAAAGCTAAAAACAATACTAATGACAAACTTACTACAGATAAACTGGTTAAATGTAACAAGAGGACAAGGCACAGTGAAGTAAGTTATTATCACCTTAAATGACTGCTTCTTAGAACAGCTAAAAGAAGGGATCATGCTGAACCTAATCCCATGTCACAAATGGGAGTAGATTCAAGAAGGAAGGTAGCTTAGCCACCAAGTAAGAATGACTACCATCAAACTACATTCAATATCCTTGGAGAAGGAAATGTACCAAAACCAAAGGACATTTAAAAACAAAGATTCAACAATAATAAATAAATAAATAAATAAATAAATAAATAAATAAATAAGGCTGAAGCAAGACAAAAAGACATCATTGTTCAGTTCTGGTTGCGCTGTGTGAAAATGGATACAGAAGGTATAAAGGAAGCTCAGAGATGGCCAATGTAAATATTTTGAGATATAAACTTCTCTGCCAAGAGAACTGAAGAGATTGAGGAGGTTTTACTTTCCAAAGTACATGGACACATTATTATATTATTAATATACTATTATATTAATGATGGCATGCAGGAATTGGATTGAGCTCATCTTTTCACTTTTGTTCATAATATAAGAACAAGGAAAATGTTCATACATTTGAAAGGCAGTAAATTTAAAACTAATAAAAGGAAATAGTGTTTCTTGCAATACACAATTCATTTGTAGAAATGAAGAGTTAAAAGATACTAAAACAGACCAAACTAAAAATATCCCTGGGTATGTCTACATTACCCCGCTAGTTCGAACTAGGTGGAACAAGGTGTACCGGTAGTTCGGAATAGGAAGCCTAGTCCGAACTACCTAGTTCGAGCCCCGTGTAGCCGCGCTGCACGGGGTTCGAACCAGTGGGGTTTTAAAAATGGCGGCTCCCCGCTTATGCAAATGAAGCCCGGGAAATTCAAATCCCGGGCTTCATTTGCAAGTGCGGTATGCCTACATTACCCCGCTAGTTCGAACTAGCGGGGTAGTGTAGACATACCCCCAGAGTTTAGAAAAAGATGTAATGCTTCACAGCATAAACCAGCTAATGGAGGTTAGGAAGAAAAGTTTTCTATAGCTAGGTAATCTATAGTTGCTCACTCACATTTTTTTCTAACACCTTCCTCTAAAAAGCATCTGGTATAGGCCACTGTTGGAGATAGGATAATGGACTAAAATGGCCCATTAATCTGATCCAGCGTGGTGATTCTTATATTCCTATTGAAAATGGAAAATTATTGCTGGTTATAAGAAATACAAATCCTGATTGTGATACTCTCATAGGGTTTGGAAAAGTTTCTTTGGGATGTGATGGAACACTTGTAACTTGAGATATTTAAACTGAGCTGGATAAAGTCTTATGCTGTAAATATGCAAAAGAATAATCTCACATTTTCAAGTGAATGGATTGGATAACCCATTATAGTCCTTTTACATTTCTGGGATACATCTACACTACAGGGATACACTCGAATTAAGCTACTCAAATTCAGCTACATCAATTACGTAGCTTAAGTAGAAATAGCTTAATTCGGCTTTTGGTACTGTCTCCACAGCAAGAAGTCAAAGGAAGATCACTCTTCCTTCAACTTCCCTTATTCCTCATGAAATGAAGGTTACCATGAGTCAGAGTGAGAAATTCTCCAGCTTGATACTATTTTGAAATAAAGACTCATATTGTAGACGTGCACTACGTTATATCGGAATAACGTCAGTTTTTACAAAATAATGCTGCTGTGTAAACGTACCCAGCAGGCTTTTGTTGACAGAACTTTTGTCGACAGATACTGTCGACAAAACTTCTGTCAATAAAGAGTGTCTAGACTATGTCCAGTTCTGTCGACAAAGCAAGCCGCTTTGTGTAGACGGAAAGGACAGTGTAGATGCAATAACGCTTTCTGTCGACAGAACTCTGTCGACAAAAGGCGTTATTCCTCATAGGGTATGTCTAGACTAGGAGGCATATCTGGGAGGTCGACAAATGCCTTTGATGTCAACCGCAGAACATCCAGACTACCGCGCTGAGCCGACAAACAGATGATCGGCTCAACGCGGCAGCCATGTAAATATAAATGAAGCAGCGATTATTTAAATCGCCGCTTCATTTTCCTATGCCTGGTAGTCTAATCTACATGCCTCTGTCGCCAGAGGCATGTAGTCTAGACGTACCCATAGAATGACATTTACAGCCGTCTACAAAACTGCTGAGTTCTGTCGACATTATGTCGACAGAACTCAGCAGCAGTGTAGACGCAGGTATAATTTTGTCGACAAAACCCTGTAGTCTAGACACACCCTAACTGATTGTAATTGCTTATAATCCAGTAGGAAATGTTGCCATGCTGGTGACATTGATTTTTCTTATTTATAATCTATGCATTTATTACTTTTTTTCTTTTCAATCCTTTTGATATACATTTGAACATATTGTATGAACTGGTATTTGGTGAATATATAAATATAATATTATATAATTTGAAAAAATAAAAAAGAGAAACATTAACAAGGAAGGCTCATACAAGGAATCTGAAAAGAATATTTGTAATAAAAATCCACTTCTGCACCTACTGCAAGGTAATCTGGCCCTTCTTTGTCGTAAACAAATAGTAGTAATCCATTCAGTTGGTCAGTTCTAAACTGAAAGGAAATCTCAAAGTCAAGTCCGCCATGAAAAATATCTGAATGGAGTTCCAGGAACCCTTGAAGACAAAACAACAAATGTGTTTTTAAAATAAATAAATCAAAGCAGGGAATCAAAAGTAAAGACAGATGCTATATTGCATTTATAGAATTCTAACAATAGGCTGCGTTGATGTTCTAGAACAATGCCATGCAGCCTTATAAAGCCACTTCATTATAAAATGGAGCAAAAATCCAGAAAGGAAATACAGTGCAACAACCTAATACTTCATTGTGAAGTGTGCACCATGGTGTTCCATTGATTCGTCTTGGTGTATTATGTTAATATTCAGAAGGTGTGCCCTCTCCTTTTGAAGGCACTAATAACACCTGCAAAATTGTTCCTTGTAGTAAATGTGTGTGCATCTCAAGCAGCTGCACCTGTTGCTGAATGTAATTCATTCTGTAGGCATGAATTGCTCTTGTAAAGATAGAATCTAAGCCTTATCCCAGCTGAAAACTACCCAGTATTAGTAAAAGTGTGTTTAAAAGAGGACAATTGAAATACAGGTTTGATAATTTATTGGTCCATTATACAATATATTATTTTACCTTTGCCCAGAAAATGTGCTCCTTCCATTAGGACAGTGGGACACCCTTCCCAGCTGTGATAGACGTTGTTTTGCTCTTCGGCATCCTGCCATTCTAAAGGTTCCCAATTTTCATAGGGATTGTGAGTTTTTTGCAAAGACACATCACTGAGACACCCCACGAAACCTTTCTGGATTGTTGCCTTAATCCCTGCAAAAGTGAAAATATCATTTATGAAGTGAACACTCTGCTTTTAAAATCAATGAAAAGGTGTTTTTATATTTTACACACAGAAGGAGAGAGGTATATATGTATTTAAATGTCAAGTTTCTTTATAGATCACCTCCCTGGGTCAAATGAGGAATCCAGTGCCTGGCCAGCCATTAGGGAGAGCAGCCACCAGTTTTTGGCCAGGGAGTTTGCTAAGCCTACTGGACTATTTCAATAGCTGAGGCAATGCTGGGAGACGGGGTGAAGGGAAGGAGTGGTACAGGATGTGCTTGGGAGAGAGGGTAGAAAGAAATGGGGAAAAGGAAGGGTTGGGTGGAGCTGGGGCAGGAAGAAGTGGGATAGGGATGGTGCCTTGAGGGAAGAGGTGGAGTGGGGGCAGGGCCCGAGGCTGCCTGGGGAAAGGCATGCAGGTCTGCAAAAAAATGAAAATAAAAATGGGGGTCCTCAGGTTGCTAAAATTTGAGAACCACAGGTTAAAGTGACAATTTTAGCTCCTGAATATGCCATTTGCTTAACGAATATGCAACATTTCTTTAATTGCCTCTGCTCCTATGGCCAGAAAGATCACAGAATCATAGAATACTAGGACTGGAAGGGACCTCGAGAGGTCATCGAGTCCAGTCTCCTGCCCTAATGGATCTAGATAACTTTTAAAGGTCATTATCTCTTTCTTTCTATTCAGTCCATTTTCCGAGATGTTTTTTCAGTTTTAATAGAGTTTGACAGGAAATAAAATTCTGTTTTCCAAAAGTCTGAATGCGTTTTATGAGTTCCTAGAAAGGGCTTTTCAATTATATCCAACTCAACCCTCTTCTCTTGCCATTTCTACCATCTGCAAGGCCTGGAGCTAGAAGCCAGGGCCAGCAAGTTCCATTCTCCCACCATCCCATTCCACCAAAGAGGTTAAGACCATGATTGAAATGATGAATCTGAAGATTTTTCTTAGTCAAATTAGACTTCATTTGTCCTTTTACCAGTAACTTGCCCCAGGAATGAGATTTTTCCCAGATTATTTTTGTGGAACTTTGAACTCAGGTTTTCCTTTGAAATGAAAAAGGGAAGGGAGATGGGTATAGTTTTACTTCACCCCTACACTTATTGCTCCGATAACACAAACTCACATTCCTTTCACAATCAGGTTTCTTTCTAAAATTGTTTCTGTGGTTTTTCTGATTTTTTGGGACACAGAAGTAGAAAACATTTGACATTTCTCCTATTAGTTCTAACATTTTTAAACTTAATTAGCTAAGCACATACTTCATCCTATTTCTAAGCACACATTCAGTAAAGGCACAAATAAGTTTGTAAAGGTTTAAAATGATTATAACTTCATATTTATTAATTTTGTCTTGGCATCAATACTAAGGTCTCTCCCACACAATATATATTTTTTATTTTGAAAAATACTTTGGAATCCTTATACTACATGAAATATGAAATGCATTCACAGGCTTTATGTATGTGTTACTAAGTTAAATGTGCATAACCTTTATATGCATGTAAGTCAACATATGCATGAAGTAATGTTGCTTGTATTACTATTGAACTCAGCCAAAAAGTAAATTCTATCACTGAAGATGCAAACCCAAGAAAATTTGTGTAAATGTGTTTTGATTACACAATTATAGAAATAATTATGTAAATTAAGTGCTGCCCTTGGGTTCCTGGCAAATCACTAATGCAGCCTTCAGTGATGCAAAGGTAGGTAAGTCAACTTCACTGTTGTGGATTTCAGGTACATCACATGAATAACACAACTATACTCACCTATGTCTTTTCTTAGGATAGTAAAACCCTGTGGAAGTCCTCCAACGAAAACACCTGTGTTTTCCCCAATAATGGTACTTCCACTTGTTGCTGAGGAAGAACCTAACAAAAAGGGCGGGGGGGATTATTTTTCTATGCAAAGTTTTCAATATATCATCAAACTAATGGTGGTGCAAATCTAGTACTATCCATTTTTATATAGTACCCTCTTACACAAGCCCCATGATGCTTTACAATGGCATTTTACAACAGAACAACATTATAATAGCAGCATAATCATCAAAAAGTATAAAGAGACAAAAATCCTCATACCTAGTATTAAAATTGCCAGTGATTTACACACCATAGCTATTGCAGAAAAACTTTATTGTGTATGGCAAGAACTGTGCAATGTACTGTGGGCAATCTTGCCATGAAAATTTGTGCAACTATTTTAGACACTCAGATAAGAAGAAGTGAAAGTGAAAGCAAGTGAATAATACTCTCTTGATAATAAAATGTGATGGCAATGGGTTAATTACCTGTGTACTGACTATCCACAGTGATTTTTCCCAAAGCATGATTTCTTGTAGCAATTATATGGTGCCAAACATTATCATTGTATTGCTTTCCACCATCATTTGTTGGAGTAACTGCCACCGCAGATCCCTTTCAAGAAATATTTAACATATTAACAGAAGGTACATTGCTATAATATCTAAGTAGGTAAAATATAAGCATTTAGGTACATTGCAACCTTCATCTCAAACATGTATCAAAGCATCCTGTGGTAGATGAAGATTTTCAAAAAAGGTCTCTCTCACATTTTTGGTAAACTGGTAAACAATAGTTAATTTCAAGCAAGCTTTACCCATCTCTTTGGAATCCCAGTCTTTGGCAAATTTACCTACTCAGAAGTTTGTGTCTAGGATCAGGGACTCAACTTAGTTGCTACTACAAGTTGGAAAGAATTTATGTGCTAACTAACGCCGTCTGCAGCTCCACTGACTTTAGTGGGGGTTTTGTTTAAAACTGAAGTTCTGTAATGTTTCAACAAACCGTTATTGAATGATCATTTGGCAACCTGCAGTGTGTAAAGTGAGTGTCCAGTGTACAAAAGCCATCACCACATTTAAGACAACTGGCATACGTTACTGTTTGGCAGTTGCTGTCTCTAGGTAGTTTCTTTAAGTAAAGGAATATTGGTAGGATAATATAAGGAAGTTTGCACTGTTGTTATCCAACTATTCTGTTGATAAAGAGAGGATTTCAGTCTTAAGGACAGTCAGACTTTTGAGAAAAAAGTTATATAAAAAATTCAGTGGAAACAAAATCATTTAAAGATGTCAGTCATACATAAAGTTTGCATGCAAAATAAATGTTAATTTTATCATTATTCTTGCCAAGTTATATTATTATTATGTTAGACATACAAAATTATAAATGATCACATAACTGAGACACACTTGGAGATCTCAATGGCTAATGACAAGTACAAAACTTTTCTAAATACTCCATGTAAAGGGAAAATAATTGGATGCAGACATAACATCAAAATGAATGATTCATATTTTAAACAGATGTTCTTCCATAATGTTATAGGAAAAGTAACTGTTTCATAGGGTATTTCCTGGGGATTGATTGGTCAGTGTGTAAGTCTTCCGCAATCCTTAGTAAATATAATCTCAGAGCATTAAATTACAACTGACTTGCCAGGTAAAGTGCCTTTTGCCAAGGAATTCAGAATTATTCTGTAGAATTCACCCTTCAGAGCAGGATAGAGAAAGACAGAATTTTAAGGTAGCAGAACAGTACACTGAATCTTGGTTGTTCAATAAAACTTTAAACTACTTTTGAGTGAAATCACATCAGTGAAGTCAGTGGGAGCTTTGCCAATGACTTCACTGGGACCAGGATTTCACCTTTTGTTCTTAAAAGCAAAACGTTGTACTTGGGCATGATGCTTCAATTGACAGTGAAGGAAGCCAGCTTAATGTAAAGCTCTTAGAGAATGGAACATTTAAAGACATGATTAGCTTTTATTTTTTAAAATCAAGAAGTCCCATTCTAATTAGCAGGTGAAATAGCTCTTACTGGTGGTTCCAATTTACATTCGAGAGATGCTGGCTTAATAACAAAGACCAGACTCTTGTTTTAATGCTAGTTTCCACCTCACATTTCAAATGCAGAGATAAGCTTTTTTGTTAATAGATCTCTGATGTTAATAGATCTATGATGGGGGCAGGAAGCAAAAAAGAAATGCTCACTATGAAACAAAGTTGACAAACTACTGGGAATGCTTGACAATGAAATACAGTACTATGCTCTCCACTATCACAATTTTATGCTCCCCTCCCTCATGCTAAAGAAAGAGAAGCAGTATGCTAACGAATTACGTTTGGTAGAAAAATCTGAAGCAACAATTAATAATATTGCCTGTCAATGGCACTTTTTATCTACAGATCTCAAAGTGCCTGAACTATAAAGTAAAATGATCCCCCTCCCGATTTTATAAATGAGAAAAACTGAGGTGAAGAAATAAGAAATAAGCCATTTAATGATGGGTAAGATAAGGCTATTCAGTCATACAGCTGTATGCACATAGGGCTATATGCACACACTTTTAACTGTTGAGATTTTAACCACTGAAATGTACTTAGCCATGCATCTTCCACTTCAATTAATGCAGATATAAAAACATTTTGATTGTATCTGTTTCCGTCATCATATATTGCTTATTTTCTTAGTCTACAAGCTCTTTAGTGGAAGACTGTATCTTACTATGTGGACAATGGATACTACATTTTGGCTGCAATCAGAATACAAATAATGTTAATAACATAACTTGCCCAAAGGCACAGATAGATGGAGAGGCACATGTGAAACAGTGGCAAATCCAAGAAAAGAATCCAGGAATTCTGACTCCCAGTCGCTGCACTAAAAACTACACCACAATTGGTGTTAAACATTCCCAAAAGTTTCAGAGGTGTAGCTGTGTTAGTCTGTAACTGAAAAAACTTAAAAAATAACAACTATTTTTCACCACCGTAGAGACTAACAGAAAATATGGTTTCTGTGATTAGGACCTGTGATGATATTGCTTGTGTAGATGTGTGGACAGAGTTGGCACCAGGGTAGATGGCAGGAGTGATTTCCTGGATGATTATGATGGAGGTGTGCTGTGTGGTTACTGGAAAGAATTTGTTTCAGGTTCGGGGGCTGTCTCTAGGCAATTATTGGTTTGTTCTCCCCCTCCCCCATCAAGGCTTGTGAGAGTGAGTGGTCACTTTCCAGAATAGGTTGTAGACTGTTGATAATATGTTGGAAGGGTTTAAATTGGGGGCTGTAGGTGATGACAAGTACTGTCCTGTTGTTTTCTTTGTTGGGCCTATCTTGAAAAAGTTGAAACCACCACATCAGAGGCTCATATAGCTGCAAATCCAACAGTGTGATGAGTGTCATCAAGTGCCAGCAATGCTCCTCTGCCATGTACATTGGCCAGATAGGACAATCTCTATTAATGGACACAAATCAGATGTTCAAAAAGGCAACACAAAGAAACCAGTTGGGGGACATTTTAACTTGCCTTGACACTCATTAATGGATCTCAAAGTTACCGTATTATTGCAAGCCAATTTAAAAAAAACAGCTTGAAAGGGAGGCTGCAGAACTTAATTTTGTGTACAAGTTTGATACCTGCAAAAGAGATCTAAACAAAGACCTTGCTTGGATGGCCTACTACATTCTACACTCCAATGACATAAAAAAAACTAAGCAGAGGGTACTTAAGGGCACTTTGAATTTCCCGGGCTTCATTTGCATCTCGCCGGGCGCCGCCATTTTTAAATGTCCACTAGTGCGGACTCCGTACCGCGCGGCTACACGCGGCACGGACTAGGCAGTTCAGACTAGGTAGTTCGGACTAGGCTTCCTAGTCCGAACTACCTAGTCTGTGCTGCGTGTAGCCGCGCGGCACAGAGTCCACACTAGTGGACATTTAAAAATGGCGGCGCCCGGCGAGATGCAAATGAAGCCCGAGAAATTCAAATCCCGGGCTTCATTTGCAACTCCGGTTGCCTACATTACCACCCTAGTTCGAACTAGGGTGGTAGTGTAGACATACCCTTATTTATTTGGAAACTGGACCCCTTAACTCCATTCATCAGAAGAAGTGGGTTGTGCCCACGAAAGCTCATGGTACCATCTTTGTTTTTTGTTAGTCTCTAAGGTGCTGCAAGACTATTTGCCAGTGTTGTCTTGAAGTCGTCATTGTCAAGTCCAAGTCAAGGCTCAAGTCACTACAGTTTAAGTCTCAAGTCAAGTCTCGAGTCTCTAAAGTCACTTTCAAGTCAAGTCCTAAGTCATGTCTCAAGTCATAATTTTAAAAATGTCAAGTCACTTTTGTACAAGCCATCAATATCAGCATTTTCAAACAATTTTTTCACCAACTCGATTTAACAAAATTAGCAAGTCTTAAGTCGAGTCTCAAGTCACAAACAATGAACCCGAGGCAAGTCTCAAGTCGAGTCACCTAGGCGACTTAAAGTCGGACTCGAATTCAAGTTGTGGGACTCGAGTCAACAACTCTGCTATTTGCTATTTTTAAAGTTATTCCCAAAAGGACATTTCTATGCTTCTAAGAAATAAAGAGTAAAATGCCATCACCAATCAAGATAAAAATGAGGAAAGTGAATTTCTAAATACATAGTTGAGGCATTGCCAATTCTGGCAGTAAGATACCAGGATAGACAGAGCAATGATCTAATCTAGTATATATTTTCTCCCTGCCTACAAAATGCTAATATGCCAACAATAGAAGAATTTTAATAAAGACCTTACTTGTATCCTCTCCCTCTCCCCCCCATCTTGTTCATATTTGAAGCAACAGTATTCAATAGGATAAACTAAATGACGGGTAGAGATGTGCATGATTATTATATACTGTGAACCTCATCTAGAGATGGAGCTGAAATCACTTTTAAATTCATATTCTAATGTAGCCTGAGGTTACAAATATAATTTTCTACAATTTGGTTTAGAACTGGCTACAATTAAGTCAAATTCTGCAAAATCCTAAGCTGCACAGACATAGGGAACACCAGCACTAGTGAAGTTAAGCATTACTGTTTGAAGCATTACTGTGTGAAGCTGTTTGAAGGTTGACACCCTATATTGCAATTTCATTACAACAGGGTGAAATCAGTCCTTTTTAACAAGAAGCAGCTGAGACTTACAGGTATTTGTCTCTACAGCAAGAAAAATTTCCAAGGCAATTATTTAACTGCAAAAATGCTACTTTGCAAAGGCAGTAGATATTAATAAAGTAAAATTACCTTTGCAAATTGTTACTCTGGGAACAGATTTCAGAGAAATATTTTCCAAACTTGCAAATAAAATCTTGCCTTGCTCTATCAGTAGTTGCTGGCATCTTTGTACCAGTGCCCAGCAGTAAATGAAAAATAGCTATGGTAATTTTTGTTCACACCTTTGTTCACATCTTCTCTCCCTTGCAATGACCTTAATATTATACTGCTGAAAAAAGTAGCATACTAATGTGATAAATACTAATATTGTTCTGTTGAACATTACTACCACAGCCTTTAAAGCTGTATTAGCCTAAAAAAATAAAGCTCCCTTCTATTCAAACTTTATCTGAGTGTTGCTGGCCAGCACACAAATTCTTAATATAGTGCATGTTTCTACAGTACATTTTTAATTGGATGCTGTCACTGTGCATACCATGCATGAGAATATGTATGATGTATTTAAGATTATAAAAAGGAAGTAATTTCCCATGAGCATATGCAGTATGTTTTCCACACAGATACATGTGCCTTTCTTAAAAGTACTTACTTCTTAGATATGCAGGCATGGTTTCTATATCAATTCACTGTCTCACAATGATAACAGAAACCCACATGCACCCATGCATATTTTCATATACTATTTTTATTGTCTTTTACCTTATTTCAACATTTTAATATTTTACAAACACACATTTCATTATCGTAGTTTAATAATTAAAACCAGAACTGGTGTCATGCCCAATTAATGTGCCCTGGTAGCATGCCCATTAGTTTTTCCATTAGTGAATTCAACAATACTAATGGGATTACTAGCATGGGATGCTAATTGGGCGTGACATAAGAAACTGGCTTACTTCTTAGCATACCCTTGCTAATGATGAAATTAATGAGCATTTTATTAAATGCTGTCTCATCAAAGTGTACTTAGTTAGCGTTAAAATTGTTACAAACGATGCTGCATTCTAAAGATCAGGTGTCTGAATAAGTAGCTCTTCATATTATGTTTGGCAACAATCTAGGGTATTAGCAGCTTTATACATCAGAAACCACATTTATTTGTCACCAGTTCAAGCTGGAACCACACGACCACATGTACCAACCTGTGCTTAATTTTGGAAGAAACTATTCTCTGGATTCAAAATACATTCTGTCAAATGCTTCTGTAAAACATTTTTTCCTAGAGTAGCTGAATGATGCTGCTATCATACTTAAATATTCTTATGTAAAATAATGCATTTCAAAATTGGAAAACGGTAAATGCTTTGTGGGGACTATATTGGAATTCATTTCTTGAACCATAGGCTGGTCCTTAATTTTTAACAGCTCCCCATAGTTTAAAATAAGTGTATGTGTCTGTGTGTTTGCCTTGTCAAAGTATTTTAGACTAAACCCCTGGAGGAGAGGCTCTCCATTTATCTATATCACCCTTCACATAGTGTCCCCAGTTCTGATCAAGAACTTGGCCACTATTATAATAAAAATATATAAGATAGTCACAGCACTAGGAGCCTCATTGAAAGCCTATTGAAGCTGATGGGATGCTTTCCACATGACTTCAATGCACTTTGGATCAGCTCGCAGTGTGCAATCTTAGCCCCACTGAAGTCAGTGAAAAAATTCCCATTTACTTCAAGGTTGTGTCTACATTGGCACTCTTTTCCGGAAAAGGGATGCTAATGAGACACTTCGGAATTGCAAATGCCGCAGGGGATTTAAATATCCCCCGCGGCATTTGCATGAACATGGCTGCCGCTTTTTTCTGGCTCGGGGCTTTGCCGGAGAAAAGTGCCAGTCTAGACAGGATCTTTCAGAAAATAAAGCCTTTTCCGGAAGATCCCTTATTCCTCTTAAAATCAGGAATAAGGGATCTTCTGGAAAAGGCTTTATTTTCCGAAAGATCCCATCTAGACTGGCGCTTTTCTCCGGCAAAGCCCCGAGCTGGAAAAAAGCGGCAGCCATGGTCATGCAAATGCCACGGGGGATATTTAAATCCCCCGCGGCATTTGCAATTCTGAAGTGTCTCATTAGCATCCCTTTTCCGGAAAAGGGTGCCAATGTAGACACAGCCCAAATGGGCAGGATTTCATTCTAGGTTCTTTTTACAAACGAGCTAATGCAGTCACCTAACTTGCACATTGCCAAGCTTTCAATCAGAGGACATATATCTGTAAGATGCGATGGCCACAGAGTGGTATTTTTAAATTATAGCTATGTTAAAAAACTAAAAGTCTCAATACTAGAATTAAAAAGGATGTATACATTTACATAGTCTCAGCACCAATTTGAAGTTAGGATCCTACTTTGTTTCCACTAAAGATAATGGGAAAACTCTCATGGAGTCTAATGGGCCTACAATCAAATGAGAAACTGAAAAATATTTTCTAGAAAAGTAGACTATCTTTGTTTAATAATAAAAAAGGGTGCATCTACACTGCACTGTTATTTCGAGATAACTAGCTTTGTTTTCAAAACAATTTTGAAATAACTGACAGCTTATTCCGACATCTGTAAACCTCATTCCATGAGGAATAACACCTATTCTGAAATAGCTATTTCAAAATAAGGCATGTGTTGATGCTCCACTGCTGCTATTTTGAAATAACCCCTCACCAGGGCCGTTCTAAATAGCCCCTCACCAGGGCCATTATTCCTCCCCAGTGCCTCTTGGGGCTCTAAATCGAGATTGCATGTCTACATTAGGAAAGTCTGCCTCGGACTCATTTTGAAGCTTCCCTACAGTATAGATGTTCTATTTCAAAATAAGCTATTTTGGAATAACTATTCTGGAATAACTTATTTTGAAATAAGCATGCAGTGTAGACGTACCCTTAAAGAGACAACAATTGTGAAGGTATTTAAAAATGAATTTGAAAGTGGTAATAATGACTGTTAACTCAGTGGTATGGTAAGAACTGTATTTAAAAAAATATTTTAAAAATGTAATATAACTCTAATTTAAAAATGTTAATGCTTGTAAACATAAATAAATGTTACAAAAGCCTTGGGGGAGTCAATGCTTCTTTTCTAAAGAACACCAATTATCTAGGCTTTTGAAGAACTCATTAACCTGGGTCCATAAGAAAAAAAAAGAAAAATCAAGCACCCCATCATCTTATACCATTAAGCATACAATATACCTTGTGGGTCTATAATAAAGCTATTTTTATTTTATCTCTCTCCTTACCCTACCTGTGGATCAAAAAGAAGGTAAGGCCGTCCACTCCGTAACTGAAGTGCAATGTATTCTTCTTGATTCCCAGGTGACGTAGAAAAAAGAATCAAACCATCGGGTTCCCTGGTTCTAAAGCTCACTTTAATACCTAGTTAGAAAAAAGCAGTCAGATAGTTAATACCAATGATAGCTATTATGAATTCTTCCAGATAAAGATGTATTCTTGAAATGAAAAGCTACTTCCCTCAACAACAACAAAATGGCAGATCAAAATGTCACTATGGAAATTTGATAACTAAACCCCATTTAGTTACTATGCGAGATTCTGCTACCATTACCTAAACTGAGCAGTACCTTATTCCATGAGCAGCCATGCTGAAATCAAAGGGATTATTTGTGCAATTAGGCATTCTTCATTCAGAGTAAGGGTAACGGAATCTGGCCCTATGGAGTTAAAACACTTTCTAAAGGAAATGTAATTGAAATTAGTTGCAGCCTATGCCAGTGGCTGAGGACAGGACCGAGAACCTGAAATAATTCAGCTCTAATCCCAGTAGTACCACTTAACTCAGTGTTTGGCCTTTACCTTTTACCTTAATAACCTGATCTGCAAAATGGGAAAAATAATACTTACCTATCTATATCACAAGTTTATTGGGAATACTAATATCTATACAGTTTCTGAAATATGTATAGGTGTGAAGTTCAAAAATAATAAAACACATGGAAAAACAAAATGCTGTTTTTTTTAATTTACAATAAATATTGGAAGTATAGTAAGGGGCAATATAAGTACCAAGAAATTATTTTCCCACCATCTTAGATTGTCACCTAACTGTTCTTCTTTCCAGATTCTGAAATTAGGAATTCAGCAATTAGAATCAAGCAATTAAAGTATCTTAATAAAGGTGCACACGAACAAAATTTATTTTCTTCCATTAATCTTACTTCAGAATGAAATATCAAGCCAAAGAGTTACTTGATATATATCTGAATGTGTCTATCAAAAGATGGCTACAAAATTCAGAAATCACCACAGAAAATTATCCATTAATATTTAAGGCTATGTTATAAAAAAACAGCAGTAAACAAAAATGCATGTACTAGTTTTAGGTCTATGTAACTACGTGTGATTAAATTCTTGGACAACCTAAATTTTGCTTATTTCCAAAATTGGGTTTGCATATGCTAACTACTTAGTATAACTTTGGTAGCTGGGCAAAACTGCTTGCTCTGAATATTGAGTTAAATATTTAAGACACCCAAATCCAGATGCAAGGCTAAGTCTATTTTAAAAGCATGACCCTGGGAACCAATTACTTTACCAGTATTCTGCACAGGGAAATTAAAAGACAGCCATCTCATCATTCCTTTTAACTTCTGCAACAAAATAGGGGATAAAAACCTCAAATTTCAGTACACATGAGCATTATTCGTATGAGAACCTTAAGTGATGCCATATGCATTTCTTAGCATTGACGTAACTCAGTTTCCTGATTCAGTGTTTTGCGAGTAAATATACAACAGTAAATTAAACTTGCATAGGACAGCAATTTTGGACTCATAAAGAAGGAGTCATACTATTGGCAGCACAACCAACACACTCCAGTTTTTACAACAGTCTTACTCACTCCCCTCTAATATTAATTCTACCAGAGTGCTGAGTTAGTTGGGGGAAGGGAGAACGAGCTGTAACTCCTCCCATCATACACTGGTGTTCCCTCTCTCTCACGCAGGACCACAAAGCCAGAGAGCATGGAAGGAAAGCCATCACTACCATGGACAGACCTTATTAGTCTGATTTGCTCCTCCTTCCTAGCTTACCTCTCTCTGCTCCCAGGACTGCCATCTTTGTGTCCACGAGACAGAACATCATTGTTTTCCAATGTCTGCTAAGGTCCTCAGTGATGGCAGAACCAGTTCCTTGGAGCTGGTGGGCCCAGTATGAGAGCCTTTGAGGGGTTCAGGAAGGAATTTCCCTTACAGCAAAATCAGCATTGAGGATCATTTGACTTTCCCCACTGTATCCATGAATATTCAGTGAGGATTTACTTGGATTATCCCTACTTATGGCTAGTGTCCAATTTGAAGAAAGTTAGGAGAGTGGCCCTAGATCCTTGGATAATCTTGGACACAGGACTCAAGGGGAAATTGGTGCCTAATGTTGCTTGTGGACATTTAGAGTGTGTCTACAAAGCAGGGTTTAACTCGAAATAAGCTATGCAAATTGAGAGACGTCAATTGTATAGTTTATTTCAAAAGAGGTGATTTCGAAATTGGGAGTGTCTACATAGCACTTATTTCAAAATAGAACACTGTTCCTCCAACTTACTCCTTGTATAATGAGGGTTATAGGAGTCGGAGTAAGAAGTCCTCCAGCTTGACAGTATTTCAACATTATTTTGAAATAATTGCCTGCTGTGTAGATGTGGACTAAGTTATTTAGAAATAACACTAGTTATTATGAAATAATGCTGCTTTGTAGACGTAACTGCACACTAAAATCAAAATAAGATACACAGTTTGCGCTATGCAAATTGCATATCTTATTTCAATTTTATTTTGAAATAGGCTATTTTGACATTTGGCGCATCTACACGGCACCAAATTTCAAAATAAAGCACTATTTCGAGACATCTCTTATTCCTCTTGGAATGAGGTTTACAGAGATGTTGAAATAGAGCATCTGTTATTTCAAAAATTATTTTGAAAGAGTGGATGTGTTCCTTGGACACAGGGGCTATGTCTAGACTGCAGGCTTCTTTCGAAAGAGGCTCTTTCGAAAGCATCTTTCGAAAGAGCCTCTTTCAAAAGATCGTGTCTAGACTGCAGGCGGATCTTTCGAAAGAGAAATCCGCTTTTTCGAAAGAGAGCACCCAGCGAGTCTGGATGCTCTCTTTCGAAGACGGCCTTTACATTGAAGAACGCCTTCTTTCGAAAGAGGAACTTTCGAAAGAAGGCGTTCTTCCTCGTGAAACGAGGTTTACCGCCATCGAAAGAAAAGCCGCGTTCTTTCGAAATAATTTCAAAAGAACGCGGCTTGAGTCTGGACGCAGGGGAAGTTTTTTCGGGAAAAGGCTACTTTTCCCGAAAAAACCCCTGAGTCTGGACACGGCCAGGGATACCTCCAGTATTCTGAAATAGCCTTGTAGTCTAGACGTACCCCTAGTGATGACTGAGATCCTCTCCATATTGGTCAGGAATCTCAGAAGCCGGCTAAATCCAACAGGTGACTTTGGGAGGTCAGGCATTAGATGGTCTGTGTAGTGGGATGGAGTGGCCACTCACTGAGCTGGAGACGGAGGAACCCCTCCGGGAGCCATTTTGGGCCCAGCCTAGCCCTACCCACTCACCTGACCAGAAGCCAAGGGGCGGGGCTAGGGCTATAAGAACCCTGCCAGGGAGCTCAGTCAAGGCTGAGTCCTGGTGTGGGCCTCCCTTAGCCTCCTTCCTTGAGGTCAGCAAAGACCTCTGCCGCTGAGGACTGACCAGGCCAGCCTGCAGAGCCTCCCTTGGACCCAGAAGACCTGCTGGTACCCAGGGACCCAGAGGACCTGCCTGAACCAGAGGACCTGCCGGACCAGGAAGTCCTCCTCGAACTCCGAGGCCTGCCTGACCCCTGGGACTCTGAGGACCAGCTGGACTTTGAAGACCTGCACACTGCCAAAGCCTGGGTGGGGCCCCCAAGACCCTGTTGGGACAACACCACCCTCAACTCCCTGACTAACCTGCTAGAGACACAGGTACCCATTGAGGGGGAGACAGGAAGTGACCTAGGGGGTAGCCCAGGCTGGTAAAAGCCCTAGGCCAGCACGTTGCGGGCTGGAGCTCCTGCTGAGCCTACAGCAGCTGCTCTGCTGCATCCGGGGCTGTGGCCCAGGGGCAGTGGAGTGGGTGGGCCTGCGCCTCTGCCACCCACATATCAGGTGGCAGTCTCCTCCTCACCGCAACTGCAGGTGAACTACCTGCAACCCTCCTGAATAAGGAGCTTCCCAAACCTGTGTGTTTGTCACCACTTCTTTACCTCTGACCCATGCCCTGAACCAGGGCCTGGTCCTCTCCCTTTTGAACTGTGAACTGTTTGTTTGATGCCCTGCCCTGAACCAGGGACAGGGCCTTCCTAATTACAGACTGGTTGACTGCCTGGGACAGGCCACTAAACTGTGAGTGTTTGTTGCCCAGCCTGGGACCAGGCCGGGCCCTCTTAAATCTGCAGGACTACTGCTCCTGCCTTGCCCTGAACCAGGGCTTGGGCCCTCCTAATTAAGGACTTTATTGCCCCTGCCTGAGACAGGCCTGGGCCTCTTCACCTTGTACTTAGGGTATTTTCTGCCCCACCCTGACCTAGGGCCAGGGCTCACTGGTTTATTTGCCACCCCGCCTGGAACAAGGCCTGGGTGCCTAGACCGGGACCACTGGGCTGATTGTTTATTGTTGCCTCACCCTGACCTAGGGCCAGGCCCCACTAACAGTGTTTTGAACTCTTTACCTCTGGCCCAGACCTGAAGCAAGGCAGGGCCTCTGAACTCTTACCTTGGGCCAGGACCTGAACAAGGCCAGGCCTTTGAACTATTTGCCTTTCACCCTGACCTGCAGCAAGGCTGGGAGTTGGACTAAAATACAGGACTATGTAGCACTTTAAAGACTAACAAGATGGTTTATTATATGATGAGCTTTCGTGGGCCAGACCCACTTCCTCAGATCAAATAGTGGAAGAAAATAGTCACAACCATATATACCAAAGGATACAATTTAAAAAAATGAACACATATGAAAAGGACAAATCACATCCTGCTACCCATCCTGAGTGAAGCTGGGCCTCTGAACTAGTTGCCTCCTGTCCATCCCGACTAAGGCCGGGCACTCGAACCATTGCCTCTCTCCCTCACCTGAAGCAAGGCCAGGTTATGGACTTATTGACTTGGGGACTACTTTAAGTAGCAGGTGTGCAGTGGGCAGAGTGACCGCCCAATGAGGAAGAACCCCTCTGGAAAGCCTAACTGGCTTATAGTCTGTCTCCGGACACTCTTGTCCCTTTGTGCTGCCTAACAGGATTGGGGTGCACCTTACACCTTTATGTCACATCAGTAAAATTGCAGTTTGATACTTTAAACCCATTCTCTGGATTGAATCCTTATTCACCTGACTCGCATATCTTCTATTATAATATCCTAATTTAGATATATTTATATTTTTCTCTGGCTAGTGTGACAGAGCAGGGGTGAGACAGCAGGTTAAAGAGCTTGATACTATATGGCATCCAGGAGGTGGGCGGGCATTAGCCCGCCCACATCTAAAAGACCACCCCCCATCCTGTGGGGAGGGTCCACAGAAATTGGAAAAGCCAACTAATTACGGGGGACAAATAATGAAAAAACAGGTATAGGTGTGAGGGTCAAAGGGTTAAAACGAGGGAACCGGATGGGGATACCGAGCAGAGAACCACGGACAGCGCCCACTGCCCCCCGAAGGTCTCAAGAGAGCCAGTGGACGCTGCCCATTGGAACTCTGCCCGGATACGTGAGCGGATGCAGGAACAAAAATAGGCCCCACAGTCGCAGGCCCCTCCCCTGGCCAACCTCTTCTCCCTGGTTTTATAGATTGCCCATTTGGCCATAGCTAGGAGGAGGTTGACCAGGAGGTCCCGTGACTTTGTGGGGCCACGGATGGGATGTGCGTAAATTAACAAGTGGGGGGAAAAGTGCAGCCAGAACTGCAAGAGGAGGTTCTGGAGGAGCCGGAAGAGGGGTTGTAGCCTGGCGCACTCAATGTAGATGTGTGCCAGTGTCTCCCTCACGCCACAGAAGAGGCACGTGTCGGGGGTGGGGTTGAACCACGCCAAGTACACGCCCGTGCTCACCGCGCCATGCAGGATTCTCCAGCAGATGTCCCCGGTGGGCCGTGGAACCAAGGTCGAATAGAGGCTGGCCCACCGGGGCTCCCCACCCTCCATTGGTGGTAGGAGGTCCCGCCACTTGGTGTCTGGGCGGGACACGAGGGTGGGGAAGTGGAGCGTGTGAAGCACGAGCGTGTACAGGTGACTCTTTGGCGCGGTTCGGAAGGGGACCGGCTGCATCGCGTGCAGCCGGCTAAGATGACGAGGGGGAGGCAGTCGGGAAGGTACACAGGGCTTGGGGCCGATGGAGAGTTCGGGAGCGCTGGGGGTGAGGGGTGGGCGGGGTGCACCCTCTCGCAGGACCTTTTCGAGGTAAACCCGAGCAGTGGGCGGCAAAGCGTCCTTCACCTCCTGAAGTACGTGCCGGGGAGTACGTAGGGTGGAGAGCCCCATGCGCTGGGTGAGCACCTGAGGATCCATCCAGTCTCCCCGGCGGTAGTCCAGGAGGTCTCCGACTCTGGTGGTTTCTGCCAGGACCAACCTCCGGCGCGCCGAGGGAGACTCCGCCACCTGCACACATAGATGGGGGTTGTGTAGCAGGGGCTCCGCGAGGAGGTCTGCTCCCAAGGTGGCTCCCAAGGACCTGGTCGCCACAAGCAGCTTCCAGGTGAGGAGGAGGTCCTGGTAGAAGGCCGGCAGCCCGGAGAGGTCTCGCGGAAGACCTCTCAAATAAAAGAGCTGCCGGTCATATCGGAGCCCTCGGAAGCAGCGAAGGAAGGCGTGCGCAAACGTGCTCCACGCCGGACTACCTGCATCAAAGAGGAGTCTCTGCAGGGCCCGGAGGCGGAGGACGTGAACCCGCGTGCGCAAACATGTCAGGCCCTGCCCTCCCTCCTCCAGGGGGAGATGGAGAACCCCTGCAGGGACCCAATGCAGTCCTGGCCAGAAGAACCGCAGCATTAGCTGCTGGATACGGGCCAGGAAACCCGGGGGCGGGACCAGGTGCTGAGACGGTGCCAGAGCATGGATAGGACCAATTGGTTAAGTACTAGTGCCCTCCCATGCAGGGAGAGGCACCGGAGCAATCCCATCCACCTCTGCAACCGCTCAATCACCCTAGCCTCTAAACCTTGCTATACTGATGTTTAGGTCCATGTGACTAAATTTTTAGGCAACCAAAATTTTGCATGTTTCCAAAATTTTGTTTGCATATGCTAAATAGCTAATATGCACTAACAATTTCACTGTGTAGCTGAGCAAAATTGCATATGTTGGATGAAGAAAGTTTGGGGGAGAAGCTGGAAGAAAGTGGTGAAAGATAAGTGGGGAGTAGGTTATGCCATCCCTCTATTGCATGCAATCATTATTTTTCTGATCCAGAACTGATCTGCAGGAGCATTTTCATGATTTTCTATTGCTGCATAGTTCAAATACATCAATACTCATGTCCTTGTGATCCCCCGTAAAGTACTTAATACAGAACAGGGTAATTTATTGGGTTTTACCCATCTGTATCAAACAATTCAACCTCTTCACATTCATTTTCCCCTTCTTATGCCAGGCAGAAAATAAGAAGTAATGAAAGCTTTTCTTGTAGACAGAATCTATTACAAAAAATTAAAGAATCATAACTCCAATGCATATTCATATTGGATAATGCCAGTTAATTACCTCTACCCATAAGTAGTGTCCTTTGACTCTCATATTTTAATCATAGTACAAGTTCTCATATAGCATAACACAATGCACTCATAGATACAAAATAATTCATTCTAGATAATGAAAAATTGTGCTATTAAAATACTTACTAAAAGCAAATGTACATAACTATCACTAGACAAATATGATATATTACACAATCAAGTGCTATATTACCTGAAGTAAGTTATACTAGTATTTCAGCTAGAAATATTTCAGCCTTTCCACATTTTTTTGGATGATGCTTCTCCCCCTTTCTCTTCAAAATTGAACTTTATTTATGTACACACACACACAGATTTTTAAACCTTTAAAATAATATCACTTATTCCCTTGAGTAGGATTAAAGAGAGTACAGAACACAACCGAGATTAACAGAATTGTTAGTGATCAGTGGTAATTCCCTCAGATTAAGAAACATAAGATACTATTGGATGGCATCAGACCTATAATCTATTTCGCACACCTGGTCCTAAAAAAGATGCGAGCTAGTAGATATGTCTTGATGTTATTATGCCCTCTGTGTGTTCTAGGAACTGACTAGACAGACACACATTTCTAGAGGCCATTCCTCTTTCTGGAAAAGGTTCTGATTTTGGCATTTATGAATAGCTAATCTGGCTGCTGCCAGAAGTGATACACTGACAGGGTGCCTTCAAATACAAAAGTGGGAAAATGCAATCAGTGAAGGAAGAGGTCCTGCAGAAGATGGGAAAGTCTGGCTTCAAAGACAGGATCACTATGATCAACAGAAATTGTCACAAGTCCATTTCTTGGAAAGAGAGAAGAGAAAAATGTAAGACAGAGCAAAGGATACAGGAAATGGAGAGGGGAAACTCTACTATCTTGTTAATTTTCCAAGATTATGCAAATCCCGTCATTCTTTCTTTACCTGATACATGTCTCCAAATAATTAAGTTATAAACCAGAGTGACCACAAAACGGAACTCTAGAGGAGTGTGCATAAGCACAAGCATTCAGGGCAGAATGGAAAGTCTCAGCACTGAGCTTGGAACCTAAGGCAGTTGGACTGTGGATTCCAATATCCCAAAGAAGGGTCTGAGACAGGTATTCTTTTCCTAAATTTGTGCCCCAAAGCTAAAGACCGTGTCTGGACTCCACCTATACCCAGCTAACCTGGGATCAAAAAGTTGGGTTCAATTAACAGTCTGGAGACCATCTACTAAGCCAAGACTAAAAACTGAACATTGAGGGCTGAAGATTTCAGAGCTTTTCCGGGATACCAGAGGAACTGGAACTCTGCCATGTCCAAGGAACGTGTCTGCTTTTCAGAAACAAATGTCGGAAAAGCAGACGTGTTTTGTTAGCATCCTTGTAAACCTCATTTTATAAGGAAGAAGGGAAGTTCTGAAAGATGTTTTTTTCCTAAAATTTGTCCCTGTGTACATGGACCAAATTTCAGAAAAGCTTCTTTTGGAAATCGGGGAAAAAAAGATATGCAATTGTAGTAACACAAATTGCGTTTCTTTTTCCGATTTATCTCTGTAGTGTAGACACAGCCTAAAAAAAATAAAACAATGTTATTTATGACTAGAATATTTACCTAATGTTACTGAGATCCTTCATTCAAACACATTTTATTTTCATTTAAATCATTGTCTGGGGTGGAGCAGAGGATGAGGGGTTCAGTATGCAGGCTGCCTCAGAGAGAGAAGGCCAGCTGAGAAGCACCTGTCTATGGCCACTGTAGTTGCAATAGGCACAGCTAGGGGAGAGGTGACCATTCTTTGGTGGAGGGAGACAGATGAACAGATAAACACAAAGGGGGTGTCTAGACTACAGGGTTTTGTCGACAAAACTGGACTTTTGTCGACAAAACTATACCTGCATCTGCACTATCGTGGAGTTCTGTCGACAGAAAGTCGACAGAATGTGGCAGTTTTGTCAAATGTCGATAAACCTCATTCTACAGTTATGTCAAAGGCGCTATTGCATCCACACTGTGCTTTTTCAAAAGTGAGCGTCTAGACTCTGTTGAAAAAGTGGCTTGCTTTGTCGACAGAACTGGCTGTAGTCTAGATGCTCTTTTTCGACAGTGGCTTTGCTCTGTCGACAAAAGTCTGTAGTCTAGACATATCCAAACATATAATTGCTCTGAAATATGTAGTAGATAGCTGTCCCTTTCTTTAACCCTGACCCCTGCTTGCCCAATGGGGTTATTAAAGCTATCGCAGTCCCCATCCCTCGCTGCTTGCTGCCTGCCCTGTGGTCATTCTGCAATAGAACTTCCTCCTGCCAGATCTCTTCCTTTCCATTTTATGAGAAACAATCAAATTTTACACACCTCTCATTATCCTGCAGAACCAAAACTTGGCCTTGCTTTAAGATATGATAAGAGGACACTGCATAACAAATCTGGTGGTTTTAGCTCTTACCATTTAGGAAAAATTCTTGAACAAATGGAATCACAGATGGACAGATGCACATTTCTAAAATATATCATAAGATTACAAACTCAAGAAGGCTAGAAAATGCCAAATTTACCATGACCCATATCACCTTACTTTTGACCCATTGTGAAATCATCCTGCATTAGAAATGTGTCTTGAGGGGACCCATTAAAGACTATCAAAAGGCATATGCGGAAACCTTGTCTCTTTCACCAATAGAACCTGGTTTAATATAAGCTATTACCTCACCCATCTTGTCTTTCAAAGCAGGAAAGGGTGGAATTAAGGCAACTATAAATCTTGCATTTTTTAGCTTTCAAGATTTTGACTTTGCAAGCCACATACCTATTTTTAACATTTTGTTAACAAAACTTAAAAAACAAGTGGTCCTATAGTATCTTAGGGCACCTCAGGGCAAAAGTCAAATTAAGCTACACAACTTCAGTTGCATAGCTGAAGTCAAAATAGCATATTTTGGCTTGTAGCTCTGTCTATGCAACAGAAAGAACACTCTTCCTTCGACTTCCCTTACTCCTTGTGAAATGAGGGTTATAGGAGTCGGAGCAAGAAATCCTCCAATTCAACATTATTTCGAAATAATGGCTTTGTGTGTAGACGTGCTCTTTGTTATTTAAAAATAATGTCAGTTAATCTGAAATAATGCTGCTCTGTAGGAACAGCCTTGGAGACTAACAAAAAATATGCATAGTATCATGAGTTTTCATGAGCACAACCTCCTTCTTCAGATGAGTGGAGCAAAAGGCCAGTTCATTAATGTAATTTCCCAGAGGGTTTTTTGTAAAGGAAAAGAGACAGCAGCATCCTTCAGCGCCGCAACACACACTTCTTTAGCTACAGGATTTGAAAGAGAAGGCTGTTATCCCCAGTATGGTAGATTTGCCACTTCTGTTAGGTGCTGGAAGATTATTGGGGGGGACCCATCCTGGTCCAACCTTTCTTTCTCTATCTCCCAAGAATCAAGAACTGGGGGACCTCCTGTCCCACATGGAATCCCCACAGAGGGAAAGAGGCCCCAAGAGTCATGTCTTGGATGTGGAGCATGGTTGGTGGAAGCCCATCCTTGCTGTCTTTCCCCTTTTCTCTAGGTCCCCAAATATAATGGTTCAGACAGGTCCTAAATATTCCTAGTATGACGTGCACTCCTGCTGCTTCTACAGCAGTTGCATGGGCTTAGTCTTATATTTTCAAAAACAATATAAGTGAGAAAAGGTGTGTCACAAGACTCACCTGGCCAAAAGGCTGTGTGTTGCAGCACTCCTGCCTCCATTTCCCCACAATTTCCTCCAGCTACAAATGTGACTTGGCCCTTCAGCCAAGCTCCATTAAAGTGTTCAAAACCTTTCAGGATAACAGAGAATCCCTTTTTCAGTCACAAAACTGTATCCTGTCCCCCATCCTGTACTAGCACAGGAGCAATGGTATTTCATATGATATAACCGCCACCTCGAACGCCAACCAATCTGACTGTTTGGTTCCTAACCAAAGGACAGCTTCTATCCTCGCATTGGAGCAATGTGTTTGGTCTCCTAATTACATAGCACTGACTGGCCTGGGCCTCTTGTTCTTAAAGGAGAAGGCTTTCCTGATACAATATGAGTGACAAATTTCAACAGTTTAAATCTATAGGCATTTCTCCAAAGACTTTCTCCCTACCTAATTTCAAAGGTCTGTTGTTCTCCAAAAACTCTGATAGAATTTTTGATTTTATGGCTTTCCACGGCTCCCCTGGGCTGCAAATGGTGAAATGGAGCCAATAGAAGCCCCTAGGCTATGTCTATACTCGCGGCTTCTTGTGCAAGTAATATGCAAATGAGGCTAAGTGTGGAATATCTCTGAGCCTCATTTGCATACCTAATGAGCCACCATTTTTTTTCAGAAGAGGCTCTTGTGCAAGAAGGAGCGTCTACACTGCCTCTTCTTGCGCAAGAAAAACCCTCTTGCGCAATGCCATTACACCTATTACTTGAGAGGAAGGTTCCATGGTCATAAATAAACAAACTGGTGCAGCCAATTATCAGGTTTCTCAAAGTGCTTTCATAGACCACTTTGAGAAACACTGATCTAGACAATCATAATGGTCCATTCTGACCTTAAAGTCTCTGAGTCTGAGACTAAATTACACATACAGACATTCTTTTAGCAAAAAATTAAAAGACAACTTCTAAAAGAAATAGACTCTACCGTGGCTTTCACAGCTGACATTTCTAAAATGTCCAGTTAGCTACAATATGTACACTGTATATATTCAATTATAACAAGCTTTCACAATAGCAACACTATAATTACTACAATATTTCATTTCTCACAAATAAACTTCAGTTCAGGCTCGTAGCACAAAGCAGTTGCGCCCTGCATTGTAAACATGACCAGCCATGGGATGTAATTTGATCTGAATGTAATTTTAAGTCAATTGGATTTTGAATTACAACAAAAGATTTACTCTGCTTATTCTGTAGGTCTGTTTATATGACTGACAGTAACGGTTGCAAGAGCATTGTTACTGCTTCTTGGGTTAAAACCAACAAGAATTTTTAAAAGTAGCCTAAATACTTAACATGATCGAGCCCACTGATTTCAATCTATAAAGCAAGTTTACACATCTTTCTAGGAAGAAAAAAATCTCTCTTTTTTTTTTTTAAAAAAGGATTTGGGCCAGAATACTCCAAGTTAAGGGAGGCAAAGTGATAGCTAAGACACTACACATTGGAGTGGGCCAGTGTGATGGGATGGACAAAGCTGACCTCGCCACTGGAGGCCTTTCAGCACCCTGGCCAGCAGCAGGAGCAGTGGAAGGGTCCTCCGAGCAGGATAGAGGGTCAGCCTGGACTGCAGTCAATCAGAATGCAGAAAGCTGCTATAAAAAGAGCTACTAGCTAAGGCCCATCAGTTTCTTCCTGGATTTCAACCCAGACAGACTACTGTGCTGATTGGGACAACTAGAACCCTGGATAGCTCCGAGTGGTAGCTGGGCTCTTGTAGCTGAGCGGAGCTAGACCCTGCAGCTAAAGGCTAACCAGGGACAACTCTACGGAACCTGGACAAGGGGAACTCTACAGCAAGGCCCTAGAGAAGCAGCATCCTGGGGAAGTGATTCAACCATACCTATAGACTTTGAAACTTGGCAGGTATCTGCTACATATAGGGTCTCTGGGCCGGGACCCAGAAGATTGGGCAGGCCTGGCTCACCCCCCAGTCCACTGGTCCACTGAAAATAGATTATATTGTCCCTGGCTACATGTGCTTTCCTGACATGCAGAAACACAAGATATGGGCCAAACTTCACTCATCATTTGGGCCAGGACACATTTAGGGCTCAATCATGTTCTTGCTTGTACTGTAGCACAAAAAGACAAGTACTAGCTGGTGCAGAGCTCGGCAACCTTTGGCACATGGCCCATCGGAGTAATCTGCTGGCAGGCCGTGAGACATTTTGTTTACATTGACTATCTGCAGCTCCCAGGGGCTGCGTTTCACTGTTCCCAGCCACTGGGAACTGTGGGAAGAGGAGGCCAACATGCCCCTGCAACCTGCA
The DNA here is from genome assembly GCF_052426305.1 of Pelodiscus sinensis. NCBI lineage: Eukaryota > Metazoa > Chordata > Testudines > Trionychidae > Pelodiscus > Pelodiscus sinensis. The sequence goes on from NC_143054.1 coordinate 152,564,136, forward strand.
CCATGTTCTACAGCTCCTATTGGCTGGAAACAGTGAATCGCAGCTATTGGAAGTTGCGGGGGGACTGCCCCTGTGACTGCATATGGTCAGAGTAAACAAAATGTCTCATTGCCCACCAGTGGATTACCCCGATGGGCTGCATGCCAAAAGCTGCTGGTCCCTGAGCTGGAGTTCTGGCTCCATTTTTCCAGGCCCTAACTAATATAGCTATTCAGTGGGTCTGATATGTCTTGGCAAGTGTCTTTCCTGCAGGGCAAAGGCAGACTGGGAGGAAACCTGTAAGCTCCAAGTCAGAATCTGCTTTCCAGTCTGCTCATGTACATGGCTTATTGCAAAGCCACAATTCAACTCCTGCACCTATCCATTGATTTGGGGACAGTCGCTCTATCCTGAACTAGCCTCGTCACCACAATAAGCAAAACTCTTTAGCTATCATACTTTATTTTAGCAGGTGCATTTGGTCAGTTCAGCAGACTTAACTCTGAGTTTAATTCAATCCAGTTGATCAATATTATATTACAAACCTTTATGTCCTACTTGTTGGTATACTAACTAAACGCAATAAAGTACATTTACAAAAAGTGGGAAGAGCATGAATGGTTTAAATTATCTGCAGTATTAACAACGTATTTCAAAGCAACCACAACTATTTTAGGATTTCCACAATGCAGAAAAAACATTAGATCCCTGCCTCGGGAAGTATAAAAACTATTAACTTAATCTTTCATGAAAATCCACTACTGTAATAGGACTCCACACTGTTTCAGTGTGTGCCCTGGTAGACTGCACTGCAGAATTTGGGCCTAACTTCAGAGATGACACAATATAATGAAGACAATGCAACATTTGGGGGGATAAAGGAAGGAACCATGAGGCACTGTCCACATGTGATTACCCAGCAAAGGCTAGTGAACAGAACGATGAGTAATTTTTATTGACATATTACACTGTAGATAGGCTCACATTAGTCCTGCTCCAGCTAGTGTGCTAGAAAAAAATAGCAGTATAGACATTCCACGAGGAGTAACGGTAGTTCGGAATAGGAAGCCTAGTACGAACTACCTAGTTCGTGCCGCGTGTAGCCGCGGGACACAGAGTCCGAACTAGCGGACATTTAAAAATGGCGGCGCCTGGCAACATGCAAATGAAGCCCGGGAAATTCAAATCCCGGGCTTCATTTGCAACTCCGGTTGACGACATTACCACCCTAGTTCGAACTAGGGAAGTAGTGTAGACATACCCCTTTATAGTTAGGAAGTTTTTTTTTTTCTAAAGTCCAATCTAAACCTCCTTTGCTGCAATTTAAGCCCATTTCTTCGTGTCCTATCATCAGAGGCCAAAGAGAACAATTATTCTCCTTCCTCCTTGTAACACCCTTTTAGGTACTTACTTGAAAATTGCTGTCATGTCCCCTCTGTCTTCTTTTTTCTAAACTAAACAAGCTCAATTCTTTCATTCTTCCCTCATAGCTCATGTTTTCTAGACCAGTGGTCCCCAACCTTTCAGGTTGTCGGGCACCAGGGGGCGTGGCCGTTTGCCCGCCCGGGGGCGGGGCCCCCCCATAGCCACGTGCCCGGGGCCGGCGCCCCCTGGCAAGCGCCGCGCGCCTGGGGCTGGCGCCCACCCCCGTACGCGCCGCGTGTCCGGGGGCGGGGCCAAGGGCAGGGCCGGGGCACGCGCGGCGCTCCTGGGAGCGGGGCCAAGGCCGGCGCCGGAGCTGGCAAGGGCACGCGCGGCGCCACCGGGGCCGGGGTACGCACGGCGCCCCCGGGGGCAGGGCCGGCACCGTGGCCAGGGCACGCGTGGCACACCCGGGGGCGGGATCGGCCATGTGCCCGGGGCTGGCACCTGCCGCACGCCCAGGGGCAGGGCCAGCCCAGATTGCTCTGCGGGCGCATGTGAAGAGCCCCGCGGGCGCCGGGTTGGGGACCACGGTTCTAGACCTTTAATAATTTTTGTTCCTCTTCTCTGGACTTTCTCCACATCTTTCTTGAAATGTGGTGCCCCAAACTGGACACAATGCTCCAATTGAGGCCTAATCAGCACAGAGTAGAGCGGAAGAATAACTTCTTGTGTCTTGCTCACAGTACCTGTTAATGTATCCCAGAATCATGTCTGCTTTTTTTCAACGGTGTCATACTGCTGATCTATATTTAGCTTCTGGTCCATGATTATCCCTCGATCTCTTTTTGCATTGCCTTTATTTTGGTGTCCTCCCTTCTATGCCAGTCCTAAGAATCATGAACTCTATGATTTCATGATCACTTTCACCACAGCTGCCTTCCATTTTCAAATTCTCAACTAATTCCTCCCTATTTGTTAGGATCAAATCGAGAACAGCCCCTCCTTATCAGCCCCCAGTATCTTTCTCAACCTTCTGAAATAAAAAAATTGTCTCCAATACATTCCAAGAATTTGTTGGATAATCTGTTCCCTGCTGTGTTAGTTTCCCAACAGATGTCTAGATAATTGAAGTCCCCCATCACTACCAAATCATCCTGTGTTTTGGAAGATTTTGTTAGTTGTTTGTTTTTTTGTTTTTTTGTTTTTGTTTGTTTGTGTGTGTTTTTTTTTCTCTGTCTTTTTTTTTCCCCAGCAAATGCTACATTTTACAATTACTAGTATCAGACCCATAAGAAAGGGAGTTGGGGCTGAACTTCCTTCAGTTTAAAGGCTTGCATCCGAAGAGCCAGAGAGAAAACAGAATCAATGTTATAGAATGTTGTTCTCAGCTGCTGTGACACAGGACTAACTGCACTTTTAAGTTCCTACAAGGTGCTACATTTCTCTGAGTTGATGAATGCCCTATCTCTCATTAGATTTAAGAGAGGTGGAGGTCTCTCTGCATTTTTCCTCAGCAAGCTTTTAATGTGCTGTTGGCAGTGTGTGTGTGTGTGTCTATATATATATATATATATATATATATATATATAAAGTAAATGTAGCCCGATTAAATATTTACCTGGCAAACACTCTCTCAAACATAAATGAAATAGTTTGTTGTCTACAGATAAGACATGGAAAATCCCTTCTGTGGAGTTTATTTCCTATAAGTGAATCCAGCTTTTTTAGGTTTCTTCTGAAGAAGGTCACTATGTCAAAAATAATTAGAAGGTTATTGCAACAGCGACTGAATGAAATAGTGCACATTTCTTACTTTCTTTTATTGCCTCCTTGTGTGAATCATTAACATTTGTCAGTTGCTGAGTTTGTTGTTTTGCTTTGAAACTTTGTGTTAGCCTGGACACATTGTTAGCTTGCAGTTCTGCCATCACTTGCTGAGGTTCTCACTTGAATTGCTATATTTTTGCTGAGCTTTTGCTTTGTCTTATTTCTATCAAGTTTTTTTTTCTTCATCTTGTTTCTTTTCCAGTTGGCCTAGTATATATCTCAAACCACTCTTCTAGCTGTCCTCTTATTCAGAGTGTGTACCATCTAATCAATAAGCACCCTCAGTTGCTGTAGGATTTTCATTTTATTGTATTTCTAACTTCTCTGATGCCGTGTGATGAGATTCTTGCTTGGCTAGTGTGATGTTGTCTAAATTTGCTGTGTTTCAGATCATTACACTGACTTTAATTTTGATGTATTTGTATTTTACCCTGTTCTAGTCATGCTCTTTTCCCTCAATCGGTTTAATTACTCTCTGCCTGTGTAACATTACAGTTGTACAACTGCTGCAAATACAGAAAAAAAGGATTATATTTGATGTTATGTAATCGCTGAACTGCAGTTTACTTATGGGTTCACTTCATGGCATTTCACTTTGATGTTTTGTTTCTTGCTTATCTCAGGGACCTCTTCTCTCTCAATGTAGTTCCTAGATAGCTGAACCTAGAAATCCTAGTCAGGGAGTAAGGCCCAACGTTGCTAGCTACAGTACACAGACACAATAAAATGCAGTCTCTTCACCAATGAGATTAACTGGATATTAGAAAGACTGCTTTATCTGAGAGTCTCTGTATTTAAACATCAGGGGTTGGGATCAAGACATTTCCAATAAAGGGTAGTTTACACCAGAAATTACTTTCCTTTTCTGTAAACAGAGCCTCAATTGGCCTTATGGGTGTGTTACCTATTTAATCAGACTTTATCACAGAAAATGTGTTTTACATAGCTTTTCAACCTTTTCAGTTTTTAATGCATGTATTTTTAAAATATTGTTTATATACATCAGGATGGATTTTTGTATACCTTGCATGTTGTGCTATGAATTGGGTTGCTATGATAAGCACATAACTAATTAGATAAACCAAAATATTCACAAATGTTACCTGAAAAAAACACCACATACTTGAGAAGCTCCCTGATTTCTGCTTGTCAGACAATAATATAGAAAAGCTCTTATATGAATAATCAGCTACTTGTTCATGCAGATTACCACTGCTCTGTTTTTCTGTATAAAACAACAAACTTACAATTGGCTTCTACCTTATGCAAAATCTGGCTTTGTGAAGGAATCTGGGATGCGAACTCCTTTATTTTAACTGAAATCCCATTCTAAAGGTATAATCTAGCGGTGTTGTGACAACTCAGTCAGGACTCTTGAGATATTATGAGATTTGTTTATTAAGTTTGGACTAGACACTTAGCTTCTTCATTGTGTCATATTATATATCTGTGTAAACGAATGGGTAGAGTGGGCAGATATTGACTTTAGTTGACAGGAAAACCAACATTTATTAACCCAAGAGGCCTTTTAGGACAACAAACCTGGCTTTTCACTGAAATATGAATCTAAAATATGGATTAAAAATATTCATAAGTAGAATTTCAGTTCATTACACAATTCCCCTGCAGCTTTTCCATTCCTTTAAACAACAAATGGTCAAAAGGGATTATTGGATTAATTTTCAGAAAAACCTTCTTACCTTCTAGGACAGTTGTAGGCAACTTGTGTCCCACTGTGTCCCTCCAATGTACTGAAGCATTGGAGCCCCACATTTCCTACTCCTCCCTTCCTTCCTAGAGCTGGAATCAGCTCTGTTCGCAGCTGTTCAAGCTCTGGGAGGGAGGGAGGGAAGAGGAGCAGGGATGGAGAGGGAATCAGGTAATTCATGAAGCTCTGAAAGTGCTGGGAGGGGGAAGGAGGAGGAAGTGTGGGATGCCAGTGCCCCAGTGTGCAAGAGGCACATGGGGATGGAGAGCAACGATGGGCTCCACAGGCTGCAAGTGGAACCCCAGTGGCAGCAGGTTTCTGTGGCCCACTGAGATGAGAGGGCCACTCATGCGGCCCACTCGCTGTTCTTGATTGCCCATCACTGTTCTAAAACATAGGAACTGCTGTAACCTATCCTGTCTTTACACTGGCCCACACCAGATGCTTCTTACAAACATATAAGAGCACCACAAAAGATAAGGGGGAGATAATCTGACCTCCACATTAGTTCTCATCCTATCCCTAGTAGAGAGAGATTGGTTTAAATGCTGAAGCCTGGATTTAATATCCTTCTGAAATGTTTGTTTATTAAGGCAATTGGATATGTTTGTATCTATATGAATGTCCACTCTTGTTTTGATTCATAAGTTCTTGGATTTAATGACGTCTCATGGCAATGAGCTCCCACAATTTAATTATATATCGTGTGAAAATGGGTTTCCTTTTATTGGCTTAGAACTTTTCAAGTTTTCATTTAAACTTTCAACTTCATTGAATGTCCCCTTGATATTGTATTATGAGAAATGGAGAACAGATATTCATCATTTAATTTCTCTAACATTCATTATTTTATGTACGTTTATGATGCTCCCCTCATATTTGTTTCATCTCTAACCATCAGTCTTCTCAATACCTCTTCACTTGTGAAAGGTTTTCCATGCCTTTGATCACTCTGAGAGGGAAATAGAACTCAACATATACACCGATTTAGATATGGTGCTGAACAGTCTACATTCCTAAGACCTCAGTATTGATTGCCTAGGCAGAAGTAAATAATAGAAATATACTAACACTTAACATGGCTGTTTTCAGCCAGTCACGTGTCAGAATTTTTTGTAATGTTACGGATATACTTACTTTTCCAGGATCTTGTGAGACTTCATTTAATTAGTGTTTATAAAGACCTTGTTGACTCCAAATTGAAAAGTAACTACAGAATAATATGTAGAGTAATATTAACAGTAAATGAAATACCATTATTTTCAGGGAAAACCTGTGATTTGCTGTATATTACATTTACAGAGGGTTCTATAAGAACACTTTTCCCAGCTAAATGCTGTTCCTGAGGTGGAAGAACAGATCTGGAATTCATGTAATTTTTCCAAGTATATTTGTTTGAGTTTGGCAGCTTTGGCATTTTTCAGTTGATCTTTACAAGCCTTCCACTATTTCTCCCAATGTGTTTGATTTATAAACATTAATAAAATCTGAAAATAATCCTGCCAGAGTATGCAGGCGCTATTAGACTGACTTTTAGAGAGAGAAAAAAACTGAGGCACAGAATAATTAAATGATTAGACAAAGCTGATCTTCTGATCAAAAGCTGGGTACAGAATTCAGGTTTCCTAGCTGCTATATTGCCATTTAACTACTGGGCATTTCTTCCTTCCTTAACAAAACATCACTCTGTGAGGAGAAAGTGTTACTAATTCATCAGATCTTATCAAATGACTCTAAACTTATCTTGGCTTTCTTTTCACCAAGGTTTGTTGTAAATCTTACTAACTAGAGAGTAATAAGACTGGTGTCCTTGCTAAAAAGAGAAGATTGATTTACTATATTCATAGGGAACTAGGTGTTTCCAGTGGGTATGTAATAATTAATTCAAAGCCTGTAACTTTTACTCCAATGTAACTTAAGAAGGCCTTCAAAATGAGAAAATATATAAAAGTTCATATGACAGAAAACTTAAAAAAAATCCAATGTCTGTATGGAATAACTGCATACTATCTTTATTATGTACCATTTTCATATTCTTTATATATTCTAATTGATTGTTCATTGGGCTCAGTCAGCCAAAAGTAGAGAGAAACTTTGTACAGACATCATTAGTTTTTCTCCATTTAAAGATTAATCATGAAGAGCTCTGGCTCTTTAATTCTGTAATTTGTATATTTAATGGGCTGCTGCAGAATCTATGACAGTAATTAGCATAGCCTGAAAACTCATTAATACGCAACAACATGATTAATGCAGCATTAATGCAAACATGACTGAAGTTATTTGGGTTATGTAGTAAGAAGATTAAAGCTAAAATGTCCTGTTTGTTTTACCAGTAGTGGGCATAATGGGATAGCAAAGAAACAAAATAAAACAGGTATCAAATTAGTCACTTTAGCATAAAGTACTGAAAGCTAAATCAAAGTGATTTTCTTAAGCCCTGAAAGTAGAGATTTGTAGAATATATACTAGTGTCTCTCCTTTCACTTATTCATTCACACTTTCATTGTACCTGTATTCAGCCTTGTTCAGACTTTAAGTTTGACCTAATTAGCCTTTTGGCAGTTTTAGATATTATTACGAAACTATTATATCAAAAACCTCTTCAAATTCTGACATTCTTGAGTATTAGCCAATATTATATCATAGAGCTCTATGCATAAGGAAATATAAAAAGCAAAGCAAAACTGTCTTCTCATAAGAGATAGTAAAAATGGAGAATAACAAAAATGTAACTAGAAAGGCTTACAGACCTGATACTGTGCATTTCATTTACAAATTGCTGTAATAAACCATTCCATCCCTTAATTTTAATGTGATATTTGTACATGTATTTTGAAACATACTGTAAAACTAAAATAACCTGACAATAAGTTTTTACCTAGTACACTTAAATATACCATATTATGACAGGCATTTAAAATGTTTTGGAAATCATTAGGGTAATTGCAGAAATACTTCTTTCCCCACCCTGAAAGACAGACACAGTAGAGGGCAGACTTGAGAAGCAGAGATTCCAGCCCCCTCTCCCGTTCCCCTTCAGAGACAGAAAACAAAAGGAAAGCGTTTTTCCTTTTTCAAACAAACAAAACCTAACACACAGATGTGGATCCATCTAGTGAAACAGGACACATTTTATTTTACATGTAGATATTCTGTTAACACACACACACACACACACACACACACACATGCACACCTACGGGTATGTCAACACAACAACATTATTTCAAAATAACTTAGTCCATGTCTACACAGCAGGCAGTTATTTTGTAATAATGTTGAAATACTGTCAAGCTGAATGACTTCTTACTCCAACTCCTGTAACCCTTATTGTACAAGGAGCAAGAGAAGTCAGAGGAAGAGTGCTCTATTTTAAAATAAAGTCCTGGGTAGACACTCCCTATTTTGAAATAAGCTATGCAATTGATGTGGCTCAATTTGTGTAGCTTACTTCGAGTTAAGCCCTGCTGTGTAGACGTACCCTTACATACTTGGACTGATAAGTACAATTAGAACCTTCAAATCCTCAAAGATTGGTTCTTTAGCCTGTATTTATGGATTGTCTTGGAAAGGAAGAAATCCTGTTTAACTTCAGAGAGTCATTACTTGCCAGAAATGATAGCTCTTAAAAGACTCAGATGGACCATGGTAAGAAACTGAAAAGTTTCCAGACTTAAAGGACCAGATCTCAGCTCGTATAAATCAGCATAGCTATATTAATGATTTTTTACCAGTTGAGGATCTGAGCCATGGTCTTAATTTGTCTTAATTACAGAATAATCATTACCTTCCTTTAATAGTAAAAATTTGATACCATGAACATTGTAATTAAGTGATATACCTACTGGGTCATTTTTCTATCATGAAGATTTTTCTACAGATGATTTCTCTCCTTTCCCATGTACTCTCTTCTAGACTTTCTGCCCATCTTCATTGCTACACTAAAGAGCTGTATTAGCAAATTTTATTGTGGTTTAATTTTTTTCCTGACTATATATAGTTTATATTTCCCTCTTTATTATTCTGTAAATATTCTTAAAATGAATGATGATTTAAGGTGGGAAACAATGCTTTTTCACTATGTGCATGGAAATACGATTCAGTTTTCCACAAATATATACATCTAATCAGATAGCTATATTACATTTCTGGCAATCAGGAATGTATCATGAGAAATAAACACAGAGGTGGAATTTTGTCTGTGAAACTGCTGTAAAACCTGGCCCATTTCTGAACAAAAGTTCCATTTTTAAAGGCAAGGGTTTTTTAAAAACTCATAAATAACTTTAGAAATGCTGAGACAAGGTGGGTAAGGTAATCTTTTCAATTGGACCAACATCTGTTGGTCAGAGACAAGCTTTCACAACTCTTTCAGGTCTGGGTTACTTTTTAAGGGCCAATATGTTCAACTAGTAGCAAAAAAGAAATGCTATTATCCCACAAAGAAAATAGATGGAAATTAATTGAAAAAGCATGGTATTCCTGAAATCAGTGTGGGTGCACAGATATAACTGAAAGTCTGACCAATTAATTTTGATAAACAGGAAATATTTTTCTCAGGCTTTATTTTACAAGCTAAAAACTTTGGTTTCATTAGATATGTAACTTCAGCTAAACACTTATGCACCTTCTTAAATTTAAGCACATGCTTAAGTCACACTGACCTGGTAGATTGCAAAGTGCTTGTATTATGATGGGTTTCATTTTGCAGTGCTTGCTGACCCACATCTTTTTTTAATTTCAGTAGATGTTACATGTACATAAAAGATACAGCATACATCCAGGAATCACTTTGCTCCTTATTGATATCCAGTGAACATGGGTGTAATGTACAACTCTGTAACTGCTTACAAAAATACTATACAACAGCAATGTGCAGCTAAAAAATAGGAGCTGTGTTGGATAAATTCCCACAGAATTAAACTGAAAATTGAGATTGTTCACAAGTTGTTTTGTGTTACAATGTCTTGTATTTTTTTAAAAATGTTAAGATCCACTTCTTTTTTTATGAGCTGTGCATCTCTGAAATCCACTTTTCATATAGTGCCAGAAATGATGTGTATGAGCTGTGGTAACTTCTTGTTCTCATATTTTAATCTGACCTGTGTGGGGTGGGATTGCAACAGCTCTGAAATGCAGACTTGGCTGCCAGAGCTTTTTTTTTTTTTTTTACTGCATAAATATTAGAACTAAAGATGTACTACTTTTCTTGGCGTTTTCAGAAATGTCTTTTGATATAGCAGTATGTATATTGATAAAAATGGCATGTAACTGCACAACTTCTATAAATTTATAAGAAGTTGGCATCTGAGCATTTAGTGTTCGATTAGTCGATAGGGGGATTCTGCCTTAGGGCTGTTGCTACACTTCAAAGGCAAAAACGCTGCGTGGAGCCCGGGGTCAGTAGGGGAGTCCATAGCTGATCCTGGGCTCCACGTGGTGCTGCCACTTTGAAATGCCATGAAGAGCCTAAAACTAGTCTCCCGCAGTGTTTCGGAGTGGCAGTGCCTCACAAAGCCCAAGGTCTGGCCCCAGGCTTCAAGTGGCACTGCCGCTTTGAAGTACCCTCTCTCTTCTTGCCCCCTTGCTGCCTCTTTCTGATAGAGGCAGCGAGGTTGGGGGAGCGACTAGTTGACTAGTGTTTTGACTGTCCAATAAGCATTTGCTTAATGGATCATCGATTAGTCGACTAGTCCTTCACATCCCTAGGGGAAATAGACCTGAGAAATCAGTCAACCCAACTGTAACATCTGAAAAGATACTGGAACAAATTATGAAGCCATCTATTTCCAAGCATCTAGAGACAATTACAATGAAGAGCCAGTATGGATTTCTTAAGAACAAATCATCCCAAACCAACCTAAATTTTCTTCTTTGACAATGTTATTGGCCTAGTCCTTGAGGAAAGGGGGAAGCTGCAGACATGATATGTACATCTTGATTTTAGTAACCAAATGAGAGAGAGGTGGTCAGGATGAAATTATTGTACTCAAAGAGTAATTTTCAGTGGTTCATCATAAAACTGTGAGGAAATGTCGACGGGGGTCCTGCATGGGTCTGTGCTGGGTATGGTACTAGTCAATATTTTCATTAAACGATTTGGATGATAGAGTAGAGAGCATGCTTACAAAATATGCCACAGACACCAGGCTGGGAGGTTTTTTTTTAGAACTTTGGAGGTCAAGATTTGAAAAAAGAATAATCTTGACACATTGGAGAATTGGTCTGAAATCAACAAGATGAAATTTCAATAAAGATCAAGTACTACACTTAGGAAGGAAAAATCAAATGAGCAACAACAAAATGGAGACTCTGAGGTCATATTCACACTACAGTTAAGGTCAAAGCACCTGCAGTTGATCTTCTGGAGTTTGAATTTGCTAAACCCGCTAAGATACGCTAATTAGAATTGAGAGGGTGCTCGTCGATGCCAGCAGTCCTGCTTCTACGAAGAGTAAGGGAATTCAAAGGGAGAGTGTTCTCCCTTCAACTTCCTGCAGCGAGGATGGTGCCAACATTCAAGTTTAGATATTTTGAGTTAAAGTTATGCAATTTACATAGCTGAAGTTGTGTATCTTAATTCAAACTTATCCCCTACTGTAGACCAGGGTTAACTGACTAGGCAATAGTTCTTCTGAAAGAGGTTATAATGGATCACAAGTTGCAAATGAGCCAGCAATATGATGTGGCTGAGAAAAGGCTCTATAATTTTGGAGTATATAAACAGAAATGTCCTTTGTAAGACACAGAAGGTTATTGTTCCACTCTACTCATCACTGGTGAGGCCTCAATTGGAGTATTATATCCACATTTAAACATCACACTTTTAAGACAAATGTTGACAAAGTGGAGAGAGACCAGAGAAGAAAAACAAAAGTGATGATCCAAGTTTTAGGAAAGCTGTCATCTAAGGAAATCTTAAAGAAACTGGGCATGTTTAGTGCTGAGAAGACCTGCTATGTATCTTCAAATGTATCAAAGGCTGTTCTAAAGAGGACTGCGATCACTTGTTCTCCAAGTCCACTGAAGGCAGGACAAGAATTAATGGGCTTTATTTGAAGCAAAGGACATTTGGATTAGATATTAAGAAAAAAACCTTTCTAGCTGTAAGAACATTAACAGGCTTCAAAGGGAGGTTGTAGAATCCCATTCATTGGACATCTTTAAGTACAGGTTATACAAACATCAAGGTGTACTTGGCCCTGCCTCAGCACAGGATCAAAAGACACTATTATGCAGCACTTTAAAGCCTAACAAGATGGTTTATTAGGTGATGAGCTTTCGTGGGCCAGACCTACTTCCTCAGATCCAATTGTGGAAGACAATTGGCATGACCATATATACCAAAGCACACATAAAATTGACAAATCAGATTTTAGAACAGAAGGAGGATGGAGGGGAGGGGAAGCTATCTTTGTAATGGGTAAGATAATTAGCATCTTTGCTAAGGCCCAGTTGTAAAGTGTCAAATTTAATCATGAATGACAGTTCAGAGGCTTCCCTTTGTAGTCTTGTGGACTCTTTGAAGCAGGATGCACGTAGTGAAGTCATTGAGACAATGCCTAGTCTGGTTGAAATGGCAAGAGACTGTTTTTTCTTTGTGAAACTGTCTGATGTCTGTTTTGTGTGCATTGATTCTTTGGCGAAGTGTCTGAAGTTTGTCCAAAATACATAGCAGACAGACACTGTTGGCACATGATGGCATAAATTATATTTCTGGATGAGCAGGAATACGTGTTCTTGATCTTGTAACTGAAATGGTTAGGTCCAATGATGGTGTCAGCAGAGTAAATACGTGGACAAAGCTGGCAATGGGGTTTGTTGCAAGGGAAAGTTCCAGGATTGATATTAGTGTGGTATGTCCTGTGGTTGTTAAGAATCATCCTGAGGTTAAGTGGTTGTCTATAGGAGAATGAGTCTGTCTCCCAGAGCCTCTCAGAGTGTAGTATCCTGTTCCAGTATAAGATGTAGTTTATTGATAATGTGTTGGACGGGTTTAAGTTAGGGGCTATAGGTAATGAGCCTTTATTTCAAAATAATGTCGAGCTGGAGGACTTCTTACTCCAACACATGGTAACTCTCATTTCATGAGGAGTAAGGGAAGTTGAAGGAAGAGTGTCTTTCCTTCGACCTCCTGCTGTGTAGATAGCGCCTAAAGCCGAGTTACGCTATTTTGACTTAAGCTATACAGTTGACATAGCTGAAGTTGTGTAGCTTAATTCAACTTTAGCCCAGCTGTGTAGACTTACGCATAGTGACTCCAAATGTAAAGGGTCTGAAAGGCAGTAGGAAGAAGTTATAGGTCCAATGCTCATTCCGGAGGAGATGGCTAGGAACTACGGGTAATACATCCTCATCATGGATGGCACAGATGACACTGGTCTGCACTGCATAGGAGCCACAAGGAGAAGAGCTCCAGATCTCTTCTGATTGATTCCCGCTTCTGTATAGTCCCTCCTCACTCTCTCCAGTACTCCTGAGCATGTAAAGTTAGACTCTATTCCATTTTCTGAAGCAGGCAAGACACTTAAATTGTTCTTAAAAGGGTAATTTAAAATTATTTTCAGTTCAGTATTAATGCCTACTCTTATCTTATATTCATGATCATGTCGTTACAAACATATGGACTAATAATCGCATAGTGGATTTTATGTTAGTCACAGTCAGGCTGTGTCTACATTGGCAAGATTTTGCGCAAAAGCATGTGCTTTTGTGCAAAATCTTGCCACCTGTCTACACTGGCTGCGAGTACTTGCACAAGAACACTGACGTTCTAATGTATAAAAGCAGTGTTTCTTGCTCAAATACTCTGACGCTCCCACTCAGGGATAAGCCCTCTTGCACAACTGTTCTTGCGCAAGAGGCCAGTGTAGACAAGCAACATTAATTTCTTGTGCAAGAAAGCCCGATGGCTAAAATGTCACTGGCATGGATTCTTTTGCGCAAAATCATGCCAGTGTAGACGTAGCCCATTCTCTCAATTATGTTCCCTCAATCTTTTCCATCCACATGGAGATTTTTTTTTTTCATCCATGAGCGGAATACATTTGTATGTGCACCAAGGCATGTACGAATGCACATCACCAATATAAACACAAAATCTAGCTGGGGGCACACTGCTAAACAGTTGGGCAACATTTTAATTTATCCTGAGTGGCCACACAAGCACACAGATTACAGGGAATATGGTCACAGTACATTAGGCAACATTCACCCTACCACTTCTCCTCTGCCTGTCATCTACAAAATAAATGTCAAGGAACAACATGACCACAGTGCAGTGTGCCAGCTATTGAAGGTTTTGCATCAATTTGGAGTCTGGCTTATTCCCAAAACTCAAACCTCTGGATTAACGATACCAGTTAAGAAAAAGAAAAGCATGGGGAAAACCATAGTGGCTATATTCCAATATGTGCTGTATACCATTTACATTTTTAATCAGTTAGTTAATATCTGTACTCCAGGGAATAGTCTAAGAGTGACATGTAAAACATTAGGATATCTTTTCCAGCCAAGGAAGCCAAAAAAAAGTACTTTTTGCAACTGCTGAAATCAAGGACATGGGCAGGCAAATTCAACTTGCTGGAACTCGTTGGAGCTTGAAACTTTATAAAATACTGGCAAAAACAAGAATGGAAGAAGTTAAATGATACCCTTTAGAATTTCTTTGCAAGATCAAATAGGTTTAGACTATATAATTGTCCACTTGATCACTGCCAGCCCCTAAAAAAGGTACAGAAACCTATCATTTATGGCAGTGCACTATGCTGTGATAATGAAAAATGAAACTGAACCCAAGAGGTTTCATTTGGAGTCCCTTGGAGCCATAATATCACAAACTTTAGAATCATAGGAAACACTGAAAGGAAAGCATACACACAGACATCTTTTTATCCAAACCTGAAAAGACACATACTTGATTCTTACCTCACTCTTTTTTATGCTGCTGAAACCCCATTGATTTTAGTGGACTTGCTCATGGTTTACACTAGTCTAAGACAGTAGTTGACAGAACTATGGAAAATTGAACTAGTTGAGGGTCTGGTCATGTTTTTTTTTTCAATTTTAATGATCTATTCTAAACAACAATTTAACATCTAAAGATAAAGGCCATATTAGAAGCAGATTTTATTTTCTCAAAAGTTTTTCTTTGCTATAGAGTTATAAAATTTGTCCTCATTGCATTGTGAGATCTTGAGAAGGGAAATTAAATTATCTTGTTACCTCTGCATTTTTTTAATTCCTTATGGCAAACATAAATTAAAGGCAATATCATTGTTTCCTGCCTTTCTGTTGATTTTTATATTATTCCTTAAAACATGAATGATTACCAGATATATGACTGACTAATCCTGAATGACTATAATAAGGATATCTCTTTTCCTATATGGTAAACTCACTGCTAATTTAATTCCTTTCTTCCTCTCTCCTCTCATAGATAGGAGGCTATACAGGACGTAGAAGATTATGATTGATTGCAATATTGTAATATAATGAATCAGAAGTTGGATGACTGGCCATACAATATTGGTTAAAGACATCATACTTCATCTGAATATCTAACCCCAAAGGGAACATGTAAATGAAATGTGACAACACCTACTAATAATGCAAACATTAAATCTGAATAATTAAGCATACAGTAAAAAATGTAAGGGCTCGATCCTCAGTGCAGCTGAAAAGAGTGAGATAAAGGCTTAAGCCATGTTTGCGCTTCCCAACCTGAAAACGAAATGCCTCGCTCCCCCAGTAAAATTAAGGCCTGTCTATATTTCAAAGTCCTTTTGTCATAGCTATGTCTGTTAGGGTATGTCTACACTACAGCGCTAAGTCGAACTAACATAGTTCAAATTAGCTTAGTTCGAATTAACGCGTCTAGAACTAAAAACTAGTTCGAATTAGCGTTTTGCTAATTTGAACTAGCGCGTCCACACTGATTGGACGTAGGGGGGCATTTAAGGGCAGCTGAAACAGGTTCTGGCAGGGCATCAGGTCAGTAGTTGCTTTGTGTGGCTGCTGTCTGAGGCTATCTGAGGCTTGAGCTTAAAGGGACCCCCCTGGACAGCCGGTACTCAGCTTTTCCTGCTTGCTTGCCAACCTCGCCGAGGAACAGCAAAGCGTTGGTCTCTGTGCCCGTCTGTGTCGGTGCTTCCCTTCAGGGCCGCCGCCGCAGGTGGCAACATGGAGCCACAGCTCGCCCTGCACCTTCTGGTGCATTTTCTGAACTTGCTGCTGCAAGCCTGCCACCAATGGCTCGAGGCTGCCTGGCACCTCCTGGTGCACGTCAGCCCCCTGCCTCCCTGGGGGCTGTGGAGGAGCCGCGGTGGCGCCCCGGCACCGGCGTGCCCCGCCGCGTCTGGCGTCTGGACACCAGCACCGACTGGTGGGACTGCATCGTCCTGGAGCGCTGGGAGGACCAACAGGGACCCAGAACTTCAGAATGAGGAGGGACACCTTCCTGGAGCTCTGCGAGTGGCTCACCCCTGCCCTGTGCAGAAGGGACACTCGCATGAGGCCCGCCATCCCCCTCCAGAAGCGGGTGGCCATCGCCCTCTGGAAGCTCTCCACGCCGGACAGCTACCGATCCATCGGGAACCAGTTCGGTGTGGGGAGATCCACCGTCAGAGCGGTGCTCATGCAGGTATGGCACTTCTCGGCCACCGCGCCGGGGAGGAAGGGGGGCTGCGAGGAGGGGATGGGCCGCCCCAGGGACAAAGGGGAGGCGGGAGGAGGCGAACACACCCCGCACCAGAGGGGTCAGTCTGTCCCGGGCGTACTACACGCCACCAGGGAGGTTGCTTCCGGGAGTGGGGCGTGGGGCACTGCCAGGGCACGAATGCTCCCAGCCACCCAGGCGCCCCACTGATTGGCGCTTTGCTGTGTCTCTCTCCGCAGGTGGTCAAGGCCATCAACCGGGTGCTGCTCCGCAGGGTGGTCCGCCTCGCCGACCCGGACGCCGTCATCCGGGGATTCGGCGCCCTCGGCTTCCCCAACTGCGGGGGGGCCATCGACGGGACACACATCCCCATCCGTGCCCCGGAACATCAGGCGTCCCGTTACGTGATCCTGCAGGCCGTGTGTGACCACCGGGGACAGTTCACGGACATTAATGTGGGCTGGTCCGGCAAAGCACACGACGCCCGGGTGTACCCCAACTCCTCCATGTGCCAGCGGCTGCAGGACGGGACCTTCTTCCCCGACCGCCACATCAGGGTCAGGGACGTGGACATGCCCGTGTGCCTGGTGGGGGATGCCGCCTACCCACTGAAGCCATGGCTGATGAAGCCCTACACGGGGCACCTCAATCCCTCCCGCCAGGCCTTCAATGCCAGGCTGACCAGGGCCCGCATCGTGGTGGAGGGGGCCTTCGGGCGACAAAGCCCACTTTCAATGCCTCCTCACTCGTCTGGATCTGGCCAAGCACAATATCCCTCCCGTGGTGGCGGCATGTTGTGTGCTCCACAATTTGTGTGAGCGAAAGGGGGAGGCTTTCCTGCCAGCCTGGATGGCTGAGGCTGACCGCATGGCTGGACACTACGGTCAGCCCCGCACTGCCGCTGTCCGGGAAGCCCAGCAGGGGGCCGTTCGGATCTGGGAAGCCCTGCAGGAGAGCTTCCAGGTGGAGGAGGAGGACTGACCTCTACCTTGCAAGCCCCACTGGGGCCTTCTTCCACCCTACCTCCCTTCCCCTTTCCCCTCCCTACCTACTGTAAAATAAAGACACCCGTTTTTCAACCAAAAACGTCTGTTTATTTCACATAACTGGGGTGGGGGGAGGGAGGAATGAGGGTGGGAGAGGGGAGGTGGAAACCTGGGACGAGGGAGCTGGAAGGGGAGGGAAGGGAGGAAGGGAAAGGAAAGCTCAGGGGTGGGAGTCCGGCTGCCTCTCCCGTCTCGCCACACTGCGGGTCCGGGGGCGTCGGTGGGGAATGGTTGTGGAGGGTGGGGCAGGAGGGGCGCGGGGGTATGGGGGGAGCAGGAGGGGGAGCAGCAGGGGGAGCAGCAGGGGGAGCAGGGAGAGCAGGAGCAGGAGGAATTGGGAAGCGGTCCAGCAGGCTCTGGAGGTGGCCTCGCAGGGCACGGCCCTGCTCCTCCAGGGCCTCCAAACTCCTCTGGCGCAGCCTCAGGTCCTCCTGGACCCAGTGGTCCTGGAGACGGAGCTGTTGCTCCAGGAACTGGAGGTGCCGCCTCTGGTAGTCCTCCTGGTTCCTGGCTCTCCTGCTGGCCCGGGCACGGGCAGCTGCTGCAGGCAGGGTGGTGCGCTCTGCAGGCCCAGGTGCTGCAGCTGTGGTGCAACAAGACCAGCGGTCAATTACCCCAGGGGCCCAGGTGTGTGAAACCCAGCTCCCCTCTGCAAGGCCAGGGCCCCTGCAGGATCCCCAGCTGCTGCTCCGTGGTGGGCAAGGCCCAGGCGCACGGTCCCGGGGCTCCCTCTCGCCCCAGCCCCCCGTACACATAAGGGGAGCACGATGGTACTCACAGGTGGATGCCTCCCCGGCCTCGGACGACACAGGCGAGCGGCTCTGTGGGGTGCCTCGGGGGTCCCAGGTCCTGGGCAGGCTGCCGGTAGGCTCCTGGCTCTCGGAGCCCTCCTCCTCCTCCTCCGTCTCCTGGAGCGGTCCCTCTGCCCCGGGGTCTATCACGTCCCGGGGGGCAGAGACGGCATGAGCCCCCAGGAGGCGGTCCAGGGCGTGGAAGTGGGGGCAGGCCTCCGGGTCGGCCCCTGGCAGGCAGGCCCGGGAGTAGGACTGCCGCAGGTCCTTGTTTTTCCAGCGCACCTGCTCCTGGCTGCGCTGGTGGCCCGTGGCGGCCAGGCTGGCAGCCATGCGGCCGTAGACTGCCGCGTTCCTGTGGCTAGTGCGGAGATCGTGGCCATTGGAGGCTTCCCCCCAAACCTCGATGAGGTCCACGATCTCCGCACTTGACCAAGCGGGCGCCCGCCTCTTGCGTCCCCGGGCAGGATTCTGGGAGCTGCCAGGCTGGTCCTGGGGAGCAGTGGAGGGCTGGGTGTCCTCGGGTGGCTGGCTCATGTTGTGGCAGGTGCAGGGTCTGCTGGCTGGGTGCTGGCAGCCTTGCAACTGGCACAAACTGTGTAGCCAGCCCGTGGCCCTTTAAGGGCTCCGGGGCCGGGAGGGGGGCAATAGAGTTTGCCTGGTGTTGGCCAGAGTGGCCACCAGGGCAAGCTGGGAAGGGCTAGCCTCCCACTAGTTCGAATTAAGGGTCTACACAGCCCTTAATTTGAACTAGCTAGTTTGAACTAGGCTTAATCCTCGTAAAATGAGGTTTACCTAGTTCAAACTAAGCGCTCTGTTAGTTCGAATTAAATTCGAACTAACGGAGCGCTAGTGTAGCGCCTATGAAAGTTAGTTCGAACTAACTTTGTAGTGTAGACATACCCTTAGGACTCTGGAAAAAAAAATCACACCCCTAAACAATAACTATGCCTTCTCACATCTTTAATAAAATGTTATTGAGAGCACTTTTGCTGTTGTCTCTTTTTCAGTGCCACTGATACCATCTGAAATTACCCAGAACGATGTGGTTTTTATTAGAAACTAATATAACCCAGCACCAGTTGAATGCCAAAGATTAGCAAAAGAATGGCTCATGTGCAAAGTGATTTAAAAATATCCACCCTCTAGAGTCATAAATCATGGATTCCTAGGGCTAGAAGAGACTTCAGGAGGTCGTTGAGTCCAGCCCCCTGCCCAAACCAGGACCAACCCCAACTAAATCATCCCAGCCAGGGGTTTGTCAAGCTGGGATTTGAAAACCTCTAGGGATGGAGATTCCACCACCTCCCTAGGCAACCCATCCCAGTGCTTCCTCACCCTCCTTAGGGAAATAGGCTATTTCCTAATATCCAACCTAGACCTCCCCCACTGCAACTTGAGCCCATTGCTCTTCGTTCTGTCATCTGTCGCTACTGAGAATAGTCTCTTTTCATCCTCTTTGGAACCTCCCTTGAGGAAGTTGAAAGCTGCTATCAAATCCCGCTCTAAATCTTTTCTTCTGCAGACTATAAATAATGCCAAATCCCTCAACCTCTCCTTATAAATTAAGTGCTCCAGCCCCCTAATCATTTTGGTTGCCCTCCACTGGACTTTCTCCAATGTGTTTACATGGGGGGTGGGGGAGATGGATTACATGCAACATTGGATGCAATTCTCTAAATGTGGCCTCGCCAATGCTGAAGAAAGGGGAATAATCACTTCTGTAGATCTGCTGGCAATGCTCCTCCTAATGCAACCTAATATGCTGTTCGCCTTCTTGGCTAAAAGGGCACACTGTTGACTCATATCCAGGTTCTCATCTGCTGTAATCTCCAGCTCTTTTTCTGCCAAACGTGTCTACCTCTCCCCCTAGCTTAGTGTCATCTCTATCCTTATTTGTCTTCTGTTATAAAGATATTTGGGGCCTGATTCTGTTCTCACATTGGCATTGCACCAACATAATGATATAAGAACAGCCATAATGGATCAGATCAAAGGTCCATCCATCCCAGTACCCTGTCTGCCAACAGTGGCAAATACCAGATGTCCCAGAGGATGGAACACAACAGGTAATCATCACGTGATCCTCTCCTGTCATCCATTTGCAGACAAACAGAGTCTAGGGACACCATTCCTACCCATCCTGGTTAATAGCCATTGATAAACCTAACCACCATGACTCTATCTAGCTCTTTTTTGAACCCTGTTAAAGTCCTAGTCTTTACCACATCCTCTGGCAAGGAGTTCCACAGGTTGACTGTGCACTGAATGAAGAATAACTTCCTTTTGTTTGTTTTAAACTGACACACCAGTCATGATTTTATAGACTGCTATCATATTCCCCCGTCTCCTCTTTTCTAAGCTGAAAAGTCCAAGCCTTTTTAATCTCTCTTCATATGGGACCCATTCCAAACACTTGATCATTTTTGTTCCCCTTTTTTGAACCTTTTCCAATGCCAATATATCTTTTTTGAGATGAAGCGACCACATCTGTACATAGTATTCAAAATGTGGGTGTACCATGGTTTTATAGAGAGGCAACAAGATATTCTGTCTTATTCTCTCTCCCTTTTAAAATGACTCCTAACATTCCATTTGTTTTTTGAGTGCCACTGCACACTGAGTGGATGTTTTTTGGAGAACTATCCACAGATCTCTCTCTTGAGTAGTTGTAGCTAAATTAGTCCCCATCATATTGTATTTATAGTTGAGATTATATTTCCTAATATGCATTACTTTACATTTATCAACATGAAATTTCATTTGCCATTTTGTTGCCCAATCACTTAGTTTGGTGAAATCTTTTTGAAGCTCTTCACACTCTGCTTTGGTCTTAACCATCTTAAGCAGTTTGGTAACATCTGCAAATTTTGCCACCTTACTATTTACCTCTTTCTCTAGATCATTTATGAATAAGTTGAATAGGATGGGTTCCAGGACAGACCATTAGGGGACACCACTAGTTACCTCTCTCCACACTTAACATTTATTCCTACCCTTTGTTTCCTGTCTTTTAACCAATTATCAGTCCATGAAAGGACCTTCCCTCTTCTCCCATGACAATGTATGTTACTTAAGAACCTTTGGTGAGGGACTTTGTCAAAGGCTCTCTGAAAATCTAAGTACACTATATCCACTGAATCCCTCTTGTCTACATGTTTGTTGACCACCCCCTCAAAGAACTCTGGTATATTAGTGAGCTATAATTGCCCTTTACAGAAACCATGTTGCCTTTCTTCATCAAATTATGTTAATCTATGTGTCTGACAATTTTATTCTTTATAATAGTTTCAACTAATTTGCCCGGTACTTATGTTAGACTTACCTGTCTGTAATTGCTATGATCACTTCTACAGCCCTTTTTATTGGCATCACATTAGCTGTCTTCCAATCATCAGGTACAGAAGCTGATTTAAGGGACAGGTTGCAAACCACAGTTAATAGTTCTGCAATTTCCCTCTTGAATTCTTTCAGAACTCTTGGGTGAATGCCATCTGGTCCTGGTGGCTTGTTACTGTTAAGTTTATCATCAATGTGTTCCAAACCTCTAATGACACCTCATTCTGGGACAATTCCTCAGATTTGTCACCTAAAAAGAATGGATCAGGTTTGGGAATCTCCCCAATATCCTCAGCTGTGAAGACTGAAGCAAAGAATTCATTTAGCTTCTCCGCAATAACTTTATCATCTTTGAGTGCTCTTTTAGCGTCTTGATCATCCAAAGACCCCACTAGTTGTTTAGCAGGCTTCCTGCTTCTGATATACTTAAAAAACATTTTACTTTTACTTTTTTACACTGAATTTGGTGGAGTTTTAATGGTTACCAATGGTGTAGCAGCTTGAAGCTGTGTTTAGAAAGTTACAGACTGCTTGGACAAAAGAGTAGACTACAGCAGTGGATGAGAGCCCGACTCAGTGGCTTTGACCTAGGATCTAAAAAAGAATTAACATTCCAGAGAAGAAGGACATCAAACAAATTTGAAAAGATTTGGTCTAATTCCTTAGAAATCTTTGATTATTCCTTAGCTGATATAAACCAAGGTGTGTCTCTTCTTTTCCTCATTTCCCATTCATTTGCTTTTTTTTGTTCTTTTGTCCTTTTTTCTGTTCTCATTATTTTTTCTCTACAAATAAGAGAAGTCAAGGGGGAAAAAAACGGAGGACGACTTGGACATCATGGCATGTCTACCCTGCAATCCTATTTCAGGATACCAGAGTATCCTGAAATAGCTATACCACATCTTAACAGTAAGCCCATTATATCGGGCTCACTATTCCAATGACCCTGTAAACCTCATTCCATGAGGAATAAGGGATGTTTTGGAACAGCGGGTTATTTTAAAATTTGGCGCTGTGACAGCGTCAAACTATGAAATAAGGTATTTTGAAATAAGATATGTAATTTACGGGGCTTGACAAAGTATTAAATCTACTCACCCGTGGTGAGTAGATTTCAGCCGGGCGTCCCATTCATTTGCGGCGCGCGCATGCGCAATGCGGGTCTTGCACATGTGCAGTGCGGGTCAGGTGAGCAGCTTTTGCCACCGTTCATCAAGCCCTGGTAATTTGCATAGCTCAGATTGTGTATTTTATTTCGACCTACAATGCAATGTAGATGCACTCCATGTCAATGTATCTGGTCTACTGCTCCCACGAAAAATCACACTGAAAAAAAAATTACACTGAATATACCCAGAGGTACTGTACAATCTGTGCAAAATGCCTCTACAATTTTGGAGTTAGTTTGGGGGGAAAGGAACAGAACAAAATTTAACAGCACAATACAGAAGTTCTAAAGGTAGAACATGACACTGGGGAATATTCGTGCTTCAAAATGGAAACTTCAGTAAAGACCATAAGGCGCAAATACTCATTTCTTAACAAAATGAAGGTGGGCCTGAAGACATCAGTGTAATTAAAAAAGTGATCAAATAAGACAGCAGAAATCCAGAGCGTGCTCTATAAGTTAACAATCCATATTTTAAAATGAATATTCTTGCAAACTGCAGCCAATGCAGAGAGCCCAGCATCAGGGTAAGATGATTTGGTTGATGTGCTTTGGATCTGCTGAAATAAGCCCATTTATAGGAGCATTTGCATGATGACTAAGTTAAAAGAACACAGCAATAGTCAAGCCTGGTTAAGGGAATGCCTCTTCTTACTGTCAATATTTCAAGCTGATAAAAAGCTGACGAAGTGCTATCAGCATTGTGATGAATAAAAGAAAGGCTAGGACCATTAGCATTAATGGGACTTGTCTGTTAAATGTCATATTGTACTGAAAACGTACCCCAAGGACTAAATTTCATGGGGGAGGGGGAGTTGTTTTCTAGTTTTTGCTTTTTGCTTCCCTTTTTCTCAAAACACATGGAATATTTTGTTAAGAAAAAATCTTTGCGGTGCAATGCAAACTTCCAGAATCACCTGGTATGATTGGTATCCCAGGCTTCTTTTAAACAGGCAGTTAGATTACAAGCTGATTTATAATGCCTAAAATACATATGAAAATGGAAACAATGGCTGCGCTCTGGAAGGGAAGGAATGCAACAGGCATGTGCTGGGCGAGGGCACCCACGTCTGAGCTCTGCAAAATGGTGGTGTGAGTGCGTGGGCTGGGGGGCACCCCATGGCTCGATTCTCAGGAAAGGGGGTATAGATATCTTTCTGAGGGTGTCTCAAGGCTGGGCTCTGAGGGGGGTGGAATCCAGGTGCCTAGGCTGGAGGAGTCCAGGACCTGGGCTCTGGTGGGGAGGTGTCTGGACTCAGGCCTGGCAATAGAGTAAGGTAAGAAAGGCGGTTGCCTTGGACCCCGTGCTTTCAGGGCACCATGCTGCCTGGCACCCACCCGCTGGCTGCTCTATCCCTGCCCTGGCAGCCAACCACAGCATGCCACCTTGGGCCCTGCAAACTCGTTGGCCAAGTCTGTCTGGACAGGCTAGACTCTAGGGTGAGGGGGTACTGCCAGACATTTGCACCTCCTCCCCAGGGTACCAGGGTGTGGGCTTTGTGGGGAGATCTGATGACTTTCCATCTAGCTGGTCTCAGGGGGAAAAGGGACAGAAAAATAGAAGCTGGTTGTCATAGGGTTTGTTTTGTAAACTCTTTGTTCCTGGAGGAACCATTTTACTGTTGTCTCTGTTGTTACACACAAAGTTGCTGACAGATATTTTAAAATGAATTACCAAACGAATTGGAAATGACACAATTATGCAGTGTAATTTTTACAAATAAAATATGATCCATTTTAAAATATTGTATGCACGATTTTTAATTTTTTGGCAGAAAATTCCAACAACAGTATGTGTCTCAATACACAATACTGAGAGACATTGTCAATGTTGTGCTTAAAAGAAGCACCTGGGATCTTTTTCAGGGGGATAAGGCAACACGGCACATTTATTGAACATACATAGATCAATCAATATTTATCATATGCATAGGATACATTACACTCATGCACTCTCTCGCACTCTCAAGCACACTCCGTCTTGTTACCAAAAGTTGCTCCCCCTAACTGCACTGGCCGGGTGAGTTAGATGGGGAAGGGGTGGAGCTGGGCTTCTGCCAATCCAGATCGATGCTCCCATATTGACAAGATGAAAACCCGGGGTCCCTCTGCAAGATGCCTCATATTTATCCCTCTCATGCAGCCAATTAGTCATCACCTCACCTTTCTTAATGCTGCTTCAAAGAGTTCTTCCAAGGGCAGGCACTTGCTGCTTGACTCCCAAGGCATCTGTATGTCCAGTCTTCTTAATGAGCTCACGTTACAGGTATTGTCTTGGATCTGGCTCCCAGACCTTCTCCACCCTTGCAACTGCTGCTGGAGGTGCTCACCTTTCATTCTCCATTCACACTTCATTCATTTCAACAGGAAAGTCAAGGAAAGGGGGGAGCTCAAAAGACATTTTTTCTCACAAGATCTACATATATAAAAAGAAAAGTTTCTCTTAATACAAAGTTATAGGAGAAATGTTACGGAGATTCTATAAGAACACTTAAAGATATATCTAAAAGGATAAGATCTTAATACAAAGTTATATGAGAGTGATAATATTACAGGGATTTATCCACATCTGCACCTCAAAAAAGCCTACAGTCTAATAACTGTGGGACTCAGATGATTTCATAATCATTCTGTCTTACAAATAACTATGGAAATGAGTGCCAAACAGTATATTTTTCACATAAGTTAATATTTGTAGGGTTAACAGAAGCAATGAGTTTTGAAGAGGAATTAGAAGACTGGATGATCACCTGGAGAAACCTATTATGCAGATAAGTATGAGTGGCCTGTGATGCACAGGTCAGACTAGATAATCATGATGGTCCTGTCAGGCTTTAAAATCTATGAAGGAATAGTTCAGAAGAATTTATTTTATTTAACTTCAGCAGAACTTCCTGAATAAAGGAAAGTTACTTACTTTATTGTACCTGGAGCTCTTTAAGATATCTCTTTCACTATGAGGCACACATGAATGCCACACACCTGAGAATGGAGGACTATTGCAAGCACTGTTCCCACTAGTCCGCACCCATGCTTCTTGCACTCTGTACTAAGTGTGTACAGGGTGGGACAGATGGATTGTCTTTCAATTTCCTACTGCAAAAAACAGGCATGATTTGAAGCTGAGGGGAATAAAAGCAGGTAGTAAAATACAGATAGAAACCACACACAGTCTAGAGAATTTCATGGAAAAACTTTCAAAAACAACAACAACTAATAGTCTTGCAGCTCTGTTAATCTGTTCCCCCCCCCCTTCTCCAGATGGGTATTTCAGTTTTAAGAATGGTTTATATAGATCCTGTAGGTGTTTGTCTCTGTCTGTGGGACTGGAGTAAATCCAGCTGTATCTTAGGGCCTGGCTGAAAACAATTGATAAGGAAATGTGTTTTGGATGGAAGCTGGAGCTATGTAGGTAAGTGTAACGGTTGATAGGTTCTTGGTATAAGGTGGTAGAAATATGTTCATTGTGTAATTGTATTGCAGTGTCAAGGAAGTGGATTTCTTGTGTGGATTGATCCAGACTAAGGTTGATGGTGGGGTAGAAGTTGTGGAAATCCCTGTGAAATTCTACAAAGGTCTCCTTTCTGTGGGTCCATATAATGAAAATACCATCAATGTAGCATAAGTAGAGTAAGAATGCTTGGCGGCGAGAGCTGAAGAAATGTTGCTCAAGGTCAGCCGTAAAGATGTTGGCATAGGAGAAGTGAAAAAAACAGGTTGACAGAGCCAGACAAGTACCCAGACATCAGCTACTTCAAGATAGCCCCTACAAAGAAAACAACAGAACACTACTTATCACCTACAGCCCTCAACTTAAACCCCTCCAACTCATTATCAACAATCTACAACCTATCTTGGAAAATGACCCCTAACTCTTACAGGCCTTGGGCGACAGACCATACCTCGCCTAAAGACAGCCCCTTAACCTCAAACAAATTCTTTCCAGTAACCACTTAGCACACCACCATCATAATCATCCAGGAACCCGCCTCTGCAATCAGCCCTGGTGCCAACTCTGTCCACACTTGTATACAGACACTATCATCAAAGGACCTAACCCAGTAAACCACCACATCAGAGTGAACTATGCCATCAAGTGCCAGCAATACCCCTCTGCCATGTACATTGGCCAAACCGGACAGTCTCTACGAGAGAGAATTAATGGACACAAATCAGCCAGAAAGTCAACATTTGGGGAACATTTTAACTTGCTTGGGCGCTCATTAATTGATCTCAGAGTCATCACAATATTTCAAACCAATTTCAAAAGGGAAGCTACAGAACTTAATTTCATTTACAAGTTTGATTCCTACAACAGAAATCTAAACAAAGATGTTGATCGGATGGCCTGGATGGTACATTCCACATCCTAATGACATAAAACCAAACAAAGGGTTCTTAGAGTGGGTACTAAGTATTCTTATCAGCTTCATTTAGCATGGACACTCCAATTGACAATTTCTTTCCCCCTTTTTCCCCTTCTTTTTCCTCCAAGCTGTGATGCAGAGAGGAGGTAGGGCTTGAGCAAGCTGTGATGCCAGCAGAGCACCAGGGGCAGGCAGACCTCAGGTGAGGTGTGATGCCAGCCTGAGCCTTTGAGAAATATGGCCACTCTATTTAATGTGTGTTGCTGCTCACCAGAGCCCTGCTTGTCCCCTGTATCTGCCAAGTGGTTCTAGGTAGGGAAGGGCTAGGGCCAGCCTTGCATGGTGACCCTTTTTCCCTTTGGAAAATATGGTCACTGACACTCTCTTACCATCCCCAAATGCTTTCTTTAGTAGCCTTTACATGTCTATTACAACAAGATGATTGTTTCAGCCTTGATTAAATTGTTCAATTTCTGATCACACCTAAATAGTGGTGACATTCAGGTAGAGAACGAAGATGATTTCTGAACTAAGTTAGCTGCTCTTTTCTATGATTCCTGAGAGGCTGAATATAAAACTCCATCTTCTGACAGTGACCAATGCCGGATGTCCCAGAGGGAGTAAAGAGAAACAGGTAATCATCAAGTGATCCCTCCTCATCATCCCTGACAAACAGAGGCTAGGGATATCATTACTACCTATTTTGGCTAGAAAGTATTGATGGACCTAAACTTTCATTTGTATTAACATGGCTGCCACTTTTTTCCAGCTCGGGGCTTTGCCGGAAAAAAGCGCCAGTCTAGACGGGGATCTTTCAGAAAATAAAGCCTTTTACGAAAGCCTTTTACGAAAGGTCCCTTATTCCTCTTAAAATCAGGAATGAGGGTATGTCTACACTACCCTCCTAGTTCGAACTAGGAAGCCTAGTTCGAACTACCTAGTTCGTGCCCCGTGTAGCCGCGCTGCACGGGGTTCGAACCAGCGGGGTTTTAAAAATGGCGGCTCCCCGCTTATGCAAATGAAGCCCGGGAAATTCAAATCCCGGGCTTCATTTGCAAGTGCGGTATGCCTACATTACCCCGCTAGTTCGAACTAGCGGGGTAGTGTAGACATACCCTGAGGGACCAGATTTATTTTCCGAAAGATCCCCGTCTAGACTGGCGCTTTTTTCCGGCAAAGCCCCGAGCTGGAAAAAAGTGGCAGCCATGTTAATACAAATGAAACGGGGAAAATTTAAATCCCCACTTCATTTGCAATTCCGACTTGTCTCATCTGCATCCCTTTTCCGGAAAAGGGGTGCAGTGTAGAGACAGCCCATGAATTTATCTAGTTCTTTCTCGAACTCTGTTAAAGTCCTGGTCTTCACAAGTGGGTCTTATAAGTGGATCTTATAACTCCAGTTATCATACAGGCTTCAAATGACTACACAGCATCAATATTAGAAAAAATTACTAAGAGCATTATGTGACCAAACAGGAAAGGCCTATTCAAGTATTGGACAAACTATGTGATATGCTATTTTCAGCGTTCTAACAAATGAACCTCAATTAGTAGGAGCAATACATCATAAAAGATTTAATCTTTTCTTTGTTTTCACTCCCATCTTTCTGACTTGTGGTCTGAACGTTTGTTCTGTGTCCAAGTTCACTCCACTATATATCAAGTTCCTTGCTATGACAACAGGTTTTTCTTCCAATTCTGAAGTGTAGCTAAACCTTCTATAATTTGTCCTAAAGTAGGTGGACTTTTTTCTTCTGGATTCAGATGGAATTTATGTTCCTTGGCCCATCTAGTTACAATTTCCAAGTCCTCATTCAATTCATTTGCCAATACATCAATTTCATGACCTGCGATATGAAGTGCAATATCATCTGCAACGTGTATACCCATGATTTCAAGAGGCCTGAGGGGCCAGAGGAATACAGCGGAAAAAGAAAAGGACTTAAAGCTGAACCTTGAGGAGCTGTCTGTGAAATAGAACCATTCAGCCTTCCTGGGTTTCCCCCAATACCAGAGGAAATCTTTTATCAAGAGGTAGATTTTACCATAGTTTCTTGTTTCACTAAGAGCTTTTTATGCCAACTCTGTTATATGTCACACTTAGATACAAAAAGACTGCTACTGATGACTGCAGTGGCTTTTTAAATCAATAACAGGTTGACAGAAAGCCACCAACATGTCCATAAATGAGTATGAGGGCCTATATGCCATTTGGGTAAATTTATAATCCCTTCCTTTAAAAGCCACCATAAAAGCTTTGATTGTACCACTCTTTGCATTATTATGAAAAGTTCATTTGTTAAAGACACAGTCCAATAGCTGCCTGGAGAAGTGGGATCCTTGCCAGTCTTAAAAGACAATCAGGGTCTTGATTGAATAACAAAAACTGAGATTAAGTGATTTGCAGTACTCAGTGCCTGCACAAGTAAATCTATTAACAATATTGGATATTACAAAGAGACTGTGCTTCTATACAGATGACTTAATAGAAGATTCATTCAAGTAAATAATGGAAGCAACACCTCAGAAAGATACAAGCACAGACTGAGAAAACAAGGTGCCTTTAAAACAAGCTATCAGACTATGGTGATCAAGATCAAGATGTTGAGGAAAAGTTTTCAACTGGCAATAATTGCACCTCGGATTAAGCAAATTGGCTACGATACTACTAGGATTCATATCTGAATCGTCTGATCCAATGTACAAGTCTTCTTGCAAATAAAAGCAGAATTATAGACCACAAAATTTATCACAGAATACTAGGATCGGAAGGGACCTGAAAGAGGACATCGAGTCCAGTCCCCTGCCCTCATGGCAGGACCAAAAGTTGTATTTGCCTAGTTTATTGATAAGAATATCATGCGAGACCGTATCAAACGCCTTACTGAAGTCTAGGTATACCACATCCACCACTTCTCCCTTATCCACAAGACTTATTATCCTATCAAAGAAAGCTATCAGATTGGTTTGACATGATTTGTTCTTTACAAATCCATGCTGGTTGTTCCCTATCACCTTGCCACCTTTCAAGTGTTTACAGATGATTTCCTTAATTACTTGCTCCATTATCTTCCCTGGCACAGAAGTTAAACTAACTGGTCTGTAGTTTCCTGGGTTGTTCTTATTTCCCTTTTTATAGATGGGCACTATATTTGCCCTTTTCCAGTCTTCTGTAATCTCTCCTGTCTCCCATGATTTTCCAAAGATGATAGCGAGAGGCTCAGATACCTCCTCTATCAGCTCCTTGAGTATTCTAGGATGCATTTCATCAGGCCCTGGTGACTTGCAGGCATCTAACTTTTCTAAGTGAACTTTAACTTGTTCTTTTTTATTTTATCTTCTAAACCTAACCCCTTCCCACTAGCATTGACTAGGTTAGGCATTCCTTCAGACTTCTCGGTGAAGACTGAAACAAAGAAGTCATTAAGCATCTCTGCCATTTCCAAGTTTTGTGTTACTGTTTCTCCCTCCTCACTGACCAGTGGGCCTACCCTGTCCTTGGTCTTCCTCTTGCTTCTAATGTATTTATAAAAAGTCTTCTTGTTTCCCTCTATTCTCGCAGCTAGTTTGAGCACATTTTGTGCCTTTTCCTTTCTAATCTTGTCACTACATTCCTGTGTTGTTTTCCTATATTCATCCTTTGTAATTTATCCTACTTTCATTTTTTATACGACTTTTTTTATTTTTAGATCATGCAAGATCTCGTAGTTAAGCCAAGACAGTCTTTTGCCATATTTTCAATCTTTCCAGCACAGTGGAATAGTTTGCTTTTGGGCCCTTAATAATGTCCCTTTGAAAAACTGCCACCTCTCCTCAGCTGTTTTTCCCCTTAGTCTTGATTCCCATGGGACCTTACCTATCAGCTCTCTGAGCTTACCAAAATCCACCTTCCTGAAATCCATTGTTTCTATTTTGCTGTTCTCCCTTCTACCCTTCCTTAAGATTGTGAACTCTATGATTTCATGATCACTTTCACCCAAGCTGCCTTCCACTTTCACATTCTCAACCAATTCTTCCCTATTTGTTAGGATCAAATCTAGAACAGCTTCCCCACAGTCGCTTTTTCAACCTTCTGAAATAAAAAGTTGTCTCCAATGCAGTCCCAGAACTTATTTGATAGTCTGTACTCTGCTGTGTTATTTTCCCAACATATATCTGGATAGTTGAAATCCCCCATCACCACCAAATCTTGGGCTTTGGATGATATTGTCATCCACTTCTTCCACCTGGGTAGGTGGCCTGTAGTAGACTCCTAGCATGACATCACCCTTGTTTTTAATCCCTTTTAGCCTTACCCAGAGACTCTCAACACTTCCGTCTCCTATGTCCATCTCCACCTCACTCCAAGTGTGTTTATTTTTAATATATAAAGCAACACCTCCTCCCTTTTCCCCTGTCTATCCTTCCTAAGCAAGCTGTACCCTTCTGTACAAACATTCCAATCATGTGTATTATCCCACCAAGTTTCTGTGATGCCAACAATGTCATAATTGTACTTATTTATTAGCACTTTCAGTTCTTCCTGCTTATTACTCATACTTCTTGTATTTGTATATAGGCCTCTAAGATGCTGATTTGACCTTGCCTCCCAGTTTTGCCCTGATCCTTCTTTCTCTCTGCCATTATAGCCCACGCTCCCATTTCCGACCCATCTCCCAGGACTCCATGTCTTCCACTTACCTGTGGGCTTTGCTCACCTGTCCCCGTCGAATCTAGTTTAAAGCCCTCCTCACTAGGTTAGCCATTCTGTGTCTAAACAGAGTCTGCCACATCCTCAAAAGGTGAACACCATCTCTGCCTAGCAGTCCTTCCTGGAATAGCATCCCCTGGTTGAGGAAGCCAAAGCCCTCCTGGCGACACCATTTTTGCAGCCAGGCATTCACCTCCAGGATGCACCTGTCTCTGCCGGGGCCCCTACCTTTGACAGGAAGGATTGAAGAGAATACCACCTGCACTCCAGACTCCTTCACCTGTACCTCCAGAGCCCTGTAGTCACTCTTGATCTGCTCAGTGTCACACCTCACAGTATCATTTGTGCCCACATGGATGAGTAGCATGGAGTAGTAGTCAGAGGGCTGGATAATCCTTGACAATGCCTCTGTAACATCTCGGATATGGGCCCCCGGCAGACAACATACCTCCCGAGATGAAATGTCAGGGCGACAGATGGGCACCTCCGTCCTCCTCAGAAGAGAGTCTCCAACCACCACTACCCTACGTTTCCTATTCGCAGTGGTGGCAGCAGACCTTCCAGCCTTGTGGGTACAAGGCTTCTCCTCCTCCATTGTAGGCGGTGATTCCTTATCTTCTGTATAAAGAAGAGCATAATGGTTTCCTAGTACCACGGTGGGAGGGTTTGGAGTGGGGATGGAGCAGTGCCTGCTGCCAGAAGTAACCAGCTACCAGTGTCCACCCTGAGCCGTCTCCTCCTCCACCAGTGGTGTGCCCACAGTCCTGTGTACCGGACAGCTACCTCAGCTGTCTCCTCATGGACACAGTCCAGGAATTGCTCATGGATTCAGGTGCTCCTCAACCTAGCCACCTCCTCCTGTAACTCTCCCACCTGCTGCCTGAGAGATTCCACCAGCAGGCACCTTTCGCATTGGATGATCTCCCCAGCCTGGATATCAGTAAGTGGGAATTGCAATCCACAGTCCCTGAAAAACCACACCAGGATCTGGGTAGAGGTATCCATGCTCAGGCTCTCTGTCTGGCTACAGAAGCAGGTGGAGGAGACAGAAGCAGGTGTTGCAGGTCTTCCTGAACATTCATAGGCCTCCCTCTTAAACTTCCCTGTCTGCAGCCTCCTGTCTGCTTTTACTCCCTGGTCGCTCTGCCTCTGGCTTTTAAAGCCTGCTTGCCTAGGTCAGGACTGCCTCCTCGTGAGTCACACAGGGGAAGGCTGACCAGATGCAATCAAAAGAGCAATTAAGGGAACAAAAGGTCAAGCACTCAGTCCCAACTGCCACAGCAGCTCACCTGAAATCAGATTCAGAATCAGAATTCAACAAACAAAATTCAAACAGTCGAACAAACTCACTCACACCAAAAGCGAGTACTCTCACTCGCACCAGGTAGCCTGTTCAGCAGTGGGATCTCTTGCAGTCCCTCTCAAACTCCTCTGTCTGCAGCCCCCTGTCCGCTTCAGCCACTAAAGAGGAGCAATGGTATCCTTAATTACTAGCTCCACTGTGTTATCACATATAGTGACTGACTATCAATAAGTTCATCGACTTCATTAATTTCCCTTCTGCTTGATACCTAGATATTAATGTCCACTAACTGCTTTCTACCTTCTGTAGCTAACCAGGAGACTAGGCCTTTTCTCATCAAACATTCACTGGTCACTAATGACCCACAGTTTGACGACTTCCAAGCTAAATAATTTCAACTCACCACCTAAAGATAATTTTTAAAACTTTTTTAACAGGTCAGTTAGTCCAGAAAGCAGCAGCCCATTCTCCTCAGGAACAGTAACTGCTCAGAGCAGCATTGCTCAATATAGTGATTCTTCATAGAATACAGAGTTAAGTGTAAGGTCTCTGTACTAAGCTTTAAAACAATCTATAACATTTACTCAGGATCAGAGAGTGCCCCTCTCGTTATGTTGATGCCGTCTCCCATCAGCCTCTGCTAATCTAAAGGGCGAGGCTCATCAAATCAAAGTGGAGTTTTCTTGGCACACAGGCCATTGGCTATGGAACTTATGAGGGGGGTACATGAGAAGAGAATGAGAGGAGGAGGAAATTAAAATTACTGGACTGTTATGAGTTTATTTGGAGGTGTTCTGATACCCCACAAACTGGTACTACTTTCTGAACATGATAGATGCCAAATGCTTCTTAAGATCATTTGGACTTTGTGCTACAGAACTGATGTGATAACCTTAAAAGATCAAGTTTCCTTATAAATTCACACTTCTGCCTCCATTCAAGTCACAATTCAGAAGCATAAAGCCATGTAAAAATACATAACACAAATGTATTATGGTGTGCTTGTTTGTGTGAAAGTGTGAATATATAAACTAGTAAATTTTTACTCCTTTTTGCTTGTAAGTCTGGCATGTGAGAAATGTACTAGAATGCCAGCTATAGAGATCGGTTTATTACTGAACCATGTGCCTAGGGAGGATTGGTAAAAACAAAATCAAACAGTCTCCTATTAGGTGATTAGGTAACAAAGTAAGTCAGTTTCCAGGCCCTCAAAATATTATTGTAAGACTGTAATGTTCATGTCTATTACCTAATTGTTTAGCATGATTGATAAGAGACATTTTGCAATCCTTACAGGGATTCCACAAATCTTTAACTTTAGCTAACACTGTTAAATAAAATGTCTTAATTTTGCTCATTTTAAAAATCAGAGAACTGTGGATGCAGCTAATATAGTTGAGGCCAACCTAGATAGCAATAGTTGGTGATTACCAGATCAAAGGCCTTAGTTAAATCAATAGAGATAGCTCCTGTACATTGATTAC
The DNA here is from genome assembly GCF_052426305.1 of Pelodiscus sinensis. NCBI lineage: Eukaryota > Metazoa > Chordata > Testudines > Trionychidae > Pelodiscus > Pelodiscus sinensis. The sequence continues at coordinate 152,598,862 of NC_143054.1, forward strand.
CATCCTATGCTATAAAATATAATTGCTTACCTTGAGAAGAGCCATGCTAGTGAAATGAACAGGTCAAACAGGTCAATAATTATTTAAATTAAACTTACATTTTCTTTTATCCAATGGACTAACTTCATTACTCCTCCAGAATGGTGTAATTTACCAGTTTAAGAAGACATATTAACATGTCAGCAAGGGATTTAGCAGTAATCGGGTCAACAATTTTAAGAAGTCAAGATTCCAGGTTGTCAGCCTCTCCATTTATGTTCTCAATTAGTTTTAAGATAATATGGATCTTAGGTCAGTTCTAACAAATGTCAAACAAACATCCTTTTCAATGTAGATGGGTGGTATAAGACTAATTTCGCTGTACTATAGTATACTCTTCATTCTGATTTTCAAAGCTTTTGTTTGTGATACAAATATTATTAATGTAGAAAATAAAATAGCTGAAATCCACAAATCCTCTAATAATTTGGGATATGACATTTCTGCCATACAAGTTAAATGGCTATTATATGAACAACATGACTTGGCAGAAGCTTATGTTTTCATTTTAATAGTTATGATAACTAGCAGTCTGTGCCCCCTGCTTGCTGTGCTCACCCACCCTGCTGCCCCCTCCGACTGGGAAGGCCCGGGCTGCTGCTGCACCAGCCAAGGCCCCTTTTCCCTCTCCCACCACATGCTGGCCTGTGTTCTGGCAGTCCGGGAGGTGCAGGGGTGCCTGCCTGCCCTGTTGGGGTGCAATGAGGTGCAGGTAGTGCATTGCCATGTGCACGTGGCACTCTGGGGCACTGCAGCCTGCTGAGGTGGGGAGAACAGCAATGCAGGGAGCCGCTGTCCTGACTTCTCCCATGTGGTCCCACCTGCACTGCTCACTGTCCCAGACCTGCCCGCAGAGCCCAGGGCTGCCCATCCACCCTCCTGCCTGGAAAGGAAGTGAAGGTGCAGGCAGATCGTTGCAGCAGCTCCCCCAGGCTGCTCAGGGATGCTCTGGAAGCCACTTGGGAGGGGGGTGAGTCTCCACCGGGGCAGCCAGATTCTGGTCAATCGGGCACCATGCAGTGGCTCCCCAAGAGTCTGGAGGCAGGGGAGACCCCAAGACCCCTCTGCTGGCACATAAGCCCGGCTGGGAACCCCACTCCTACTTCCAGTCCCAGGCTGCTGACCCAAATACCATACCCTCCCTACTCCTCCCGGGTACGTCTACACTACAGCGCTAGTTCGAACTAACTTAGTTCGAATTAGTTAATTCGAACTAAGCTAGTTCGAACTAACGCATCTAGAACTAAAAACTAGTTCGAACTAGCGTTTTGCTAGTTCGAACTAGTAAGTCCACATTGAGTGGACTCTGAACAGGGCTTAATGATGGCCGGAAGCAGTGCCGGCAGGGCATAAAAGGAGGACTTAGAGCATGGAGATGCTGTCTCAGGCTAGCCGAGGGCTGCGCTTAAAGGGTCCCGACCCCCACCCCGGACACACAGTTCTAAGGGGTGCCCCGCTTGCAAAGAAGTTCTGGCTTGGAGTGCCCTGAGTGCCCACACTGGGCACATCACACCACTCGGCCATCAGCCCGGCTGCACTTGCCGCAGGCTGCCATCTGGGGAGAGGGAGTAATTGGGGGGCTGCAGGAGAGCTTCCACCCCCAGAAGCCCGCAGAGCCAGCCCAGTCCTCCCCATCGGGGGCTCGTACCCCATTCCTCCCTCACCTCCTTCCACTTGCCCTTCCCTAGCCCCCCTTCTTATTGATGTACAAAATAAAGATAACGTTTCTTCCAACATTGACTCTGTCTTTATTGAACAAAACTGGGGGAGACTGGGAAAAGGAGGTGGGAGAGGGGAAGAGAAAGGCTGGGAGAGGGGAGGGCAACTAACATGATCAGGGGTTGGGAACAGGTCCCAGATGAAGAGAGGCTACAGAGACTGGGACTGTTCAGCTTAGAAAAGAGGAGACGGAGGGGGGACAGGATAGAGGTCTCTAAAAGCAGGGGTTGGGTGGAGAGGGTGCATTCAGAAAAGTTCTTCCTGAGTTCCCATAAAGAAGGACTAGAGGACACCAAAGGAAAGGAATGGGTAGCAGGCTTGAAACTAGTAAGAGAAAGTTGTTGTTCTTGACAAAGCAAATAGTTAACCTGTGGAACTCCTTGCTGCAGGAGGCTGTGAAGGCTAGAACTAGAACAGAGTTGAAAGGGAAGTGAGATAAAGTGATGGAGGTTGGGTCCATGGAGTCCTATTAGCCAGAGGGTAGGAGTGGTATCCCTGCCCAAAGTTTGTGGAAGGCTGGAGAGGGATGGCACGAGACAAATGGCTTGGTCATTGTCTTCGGTCCATCCCCTCCAGGGTCCCTAGGGTTGGCCGCTGTTGGCAGACAGGCTACTGGGCTAGATGGACCTTTGGTCTGACCCAGTACGGCCATTGTAAGCTCAGGGCTCAGTGTCGGGGGTCTCAGTGGACCCCCTTGATTTTCATGCACACCTGCTCCTGGGTGGCCAGGCTGGCAGCTCTCCTGCCCTAGACGGCCACTTTCCTGTGCCTAGTGCGGAGATCGTGGACGAGGTCCACGATGTCCGCACTAGCCCAGGAAGGTGCCCGCCTCTTGCGGTCCAGGGCAAGCTCCCGGGAGCCGCCAGCCTGGTCCCGGCAAGAGGGGGTGGGCTGGGGGGCATCGGGTGGGTGGCTCTGTGCCGTGCCAGGTGAGGGTCTGCTAGCTGGGTGCTGGCAGGCTTGCACCTGGCACGGGCACCGTAGCCAGCCCGTGCCCCTTTAAGGGGTCCGGGGCCGGGAGGGGGCATAGAGTTTCCCTGGTGTGGCCAGAGTGGCCACCAGGGAAACCTGGGGAGGGCTAGCCTCCCACTAGTTCGAACTAAAGGGCTACACAGCCCTTAGTTCGAACTGGCTAGTTCGAACTAGGCGTTAGTCCTCGTAAAATGAGGTTTACCTAGTTCGAACTAAGCGCTCCGCTAGTTCGATTCAAATTCGAACTAGCGGAGCGCTAGTGTAGCGCATAGGAAAGTTAGTTCGAACTAACGTCCGTTAGTTCGAACTAACTTTCTAGTGTAGACATACCCCCCCACCCCTTGGCTGTCATGGCTACAATGAAGTGTCTGCCAGCTACTGTGCCATGTTTCTTGGTGTTGAAAGCACTGTGGAGTGGGGGAAGGGCAGTAGGGGCTTGGTTTAAAATAGTAATTCCAAGTGGCGAGGGGAAGCAGCAAAGTCAGGCTCAAGCTGGGAGAGGGAGAAGGGGAAAGTGGGGAGAGATGGGGGAGGCAGGCAGGATGCAGACAGGTAAGTCAACTTAGAAAGCAAGTACGAGAAAGTTGATAGTTTTTCAGAGAGACATGATTAAGGACATAAGAGCAAACAATCCCTCCACATAGGGAAGTAGGAAGTATGGCAAGAGACCTTCGTGGCTTCACCCAAAGATCTTCAATGGTCTAAAAACTCAAAAAAGATTCCTATCTAGTTGGGGTAGCTGTTCCCAGAGAGTAGTTCTCAGTGGAACACTGTCAAGTTGAAAGGACATATCAAATGAGATTCCACAGGGATCAGCTCTGGGTCCAGTTCTGCTCAGTATCTTCACCCTTGATTTAGATAATGACAGAGGTACACTTATTGTGTGAATCAAATACCAAGTAGGGAGATGTTGGAAGTACTTCAGGGGATAAAATTAAAATTCAAAATAATCAGGAAAAATTGGGGAAATGATTTGAAGTAAACAGGATGAAATTCAATAAAGACAAAAGCAAAATACTTCACTTGGGAAGGAACAATGAATTGCACAAACGCAAAACAAGAAATGACTGGCTAGGAAGCAGTAATGCAGAAAGGGATCTGGAGGTCGTAGTGGACCACAAGCTAAATAAAAGTCAACAGTGTCACACTGTTGCAAAAAAGAAAACATTGTTCTGGAATGTATTAACAGGAGAGTTGCAAAGAAGACACAAGAAGTAATTCTTCTGCTCTACTCTGTGCTGATTGGGCCTCAACTAGAATATAATCTGCAGTTCTTAGTGCCTCATAAAAAGAAACATGTGGACAAATTAGAGAAGATTCAGAGAAGACCATAAAAAATTATTAAAAGCCTAGAAAACATGACTTATCAGGGTAGATTGGGGGGGGAGGGTTTGCTTAGCCTGGAGAAGAGAAGACTAAGGGACATAACAGTTTTTAAGTACGTAAAAGGTTGTTACACAAGGAGGAAGAAAAAATTCTCTTTAACCTTTTAAAGAGTGGTTTGGGTTAGACATTAGGAAAAAACTTCCAGTCAGGATGGTTAAACACTAGAGTAAATTTCATAGGGACGTTGTGCAATCTCCATCATGGGAGATTTTTATGAGTAGGTTAGACAAACACCTGACTGGGATGGTCTAGGTAATTCTTAGTAATAGAGAGGTAGCCATGTTAGTCTGATCTAGATAAAACAAAAGGTAATTTTTAGGTGATTCTTAGTGCTCCAATGAGTCCAGAGAACTGAAGTAAATGACTTCTTGAGAACCTTCTAGTCCTATGATGATGTCTGTTTTCTGTTTTAACTGTGCAGACTAAAATCTTTTATAGCCATATGTGCTTTATGTTAAATATTTCAGAACATTTCAGCTAAAACAATTTGCCCATTTCAAAGAATCAGTTCATGGGAAATTATGACATTTTGCCAGTTTGTAAAAATTTTTTACAATAGTTTCATTGGTACCTCCGAGTTTTGTCACCTCGAAGCTTTAATGAAGGATCTTCAAAGTCAGCAGAGAACCCTTGGGTCAGAGAGATGCCTTTTGCTCTTCCTGGTAGCGGCTGGCAATTCAGTTTTTCAAAGATTCCATCCACAATGAGCATGTTCTAACTCAAGCGTGCCAGGGCTCACTAGGACTTCCAAATAAACTGTTCTTCCTTACTACAGAAGACTGATGTGGTTCTGGACCTCAGAAATGACACCATGGAGACTTTGTCCCAATATTTTCCTTCCTGATACCCAGCAATGTAGACAATAAGGAGGAAGCACCCTTAACCAAATGCAGAAGGGTCAGGAGCAGAGGATGTATTGAAAAAGGATGAAACTGTTAGTCAAGACACAAGCAATCTGGATGGCAACAGCAGCCCGCTAAAGAGGAAAAAAAAGAGGAGCAAAGTAAGATAGGGAGAAAGAGGGGCAAGCGGAAGGAGCAGAAGCAGAAAAGTACTTGTAACCCTAAGAACACTTCCTTCTAAAAGCCAGATGATGCTTACGCATTTTTTCGAAAAAGGGTTTTTTCCCTGAAAAAAACTACATCCAGATCCTCTTTCGAAAGTGAGATCAGAAGTCCTTCTGCTCCTGCTCCTTCAGCCTGCCCCTCTTTCTCCCTCTCTTACTATCCTCTTTAAAAAGAAAAAAAAAAAAAAAAAAAACGTAGTTTAGACCTACCCTTAGAACAAGGGTGGGCAATAATTTTTGCCCGGGGGCCACTTAAAAAATGTTTGAAGTAGCCCTGGGCCACCCAAGAAGGGGTAGGGCCTAAATAGGAAGGGGTGGGGCTAACCCAGCCCCAGACCAACATTGGTCTGGGGGTGGGGGAGCCCCTTTGCCCCCCCTTCTGACTAGGCACCCATGTCCTGGAAGAGGCTTGGCATGCTCCCCAATCCCCAGGCCAAACAGGGCCTTGGGGCGGGGGAGTGTGGGAAGCCTCCTTCCAACCTGCCAGGAGCACGTAACACTTTGAGGTGCTGCTGGCTCCTTGCAGGGCTGGGGCAGGGTAAAGTAAGCTTCATGCAGCTCCCCCACCCCCAGGACAATTAGGGCCTGAGGGTGGGGAAGCACACAAAGCCTCCTCCACTCCCCCCCCCCCCCACTCTGCAAGCAGCACGCGGCGCTTCAAAGCGTCACGTGCTCCTGGAACGGTGGGAGGAGGCTTCGCGGAGGCCCTTTTGCCCACCACTGCCTTAGAAGATGACAACTTTCTGCTTCTCTCAGTTAATCTGTTAGGTTAGAAGGTGGTACGAAGTAAATAAAATATTGGGCCATACACTGAATAAGGACAATTAAAAAGAAATAGCTGCCCATTCAGTAACGTGTCATGTTATTAAAAACTACGATAGAGTATATGCAAAATATGTCTGAATTAAGGTTGCATGAGCATCATCATTCTAGCTTTTCATAACCAAAGGGTTTTATTTTGCAACCTTAATGTTCTTTTAACTTGGATGGTAGGTTTTTTCAATTTGTGTATGTAATATATACAGCAATTTTTCCCACTAAATCATCAGTCTAATCCTGAATGATAGCTTTGACACAATGGCATTGTTCACTCTATGAGCTGATTGATTTTAGACCTTAGATAGTGAATCCTAATAAGCACACATTTTTAATCCTTTAATTTCTTTACTCTGTTAGCAGCCACTCAATTGATAAAGCCCATCAAACTTAGACATGGTATTAATTTGATATCTCTGGAGGATCAATTAGAAGCTGAAACACATACTGATAATATTCATATAAACATTTCCTGATGATATGCACAACACAATTATAATCAATGCATGTCTTTTTATACATGTCTATTCAATACCTTGTTCAGTAGTTCTGCCTGGACTGCTCTATTCATAAGTCAAAAACTGGGAATGTGGAAACCACGTCTTAACAGCAGAAAGCATTTAGAAGGATCAGAGTCAGTGAGATAAAGTGTTTTAGTTTCTCAGAATTATGGATTACTATATTTCACTCTTTTGGATAACAATGTAGTGGAACAACGTGCTAAACAGAGTATGGAAACAAATATGGTCCAGAGATCCACATGGGCAGAATCCCACATGGCTCCTTAGCATCCTTCTCCCTGGAGTCTATGGTTTACTATAGATAGGAGGGAAAAGTAACGCCCTCCGCCTGTTCCTCATAACTCCACACACAAAGACAATATAGCCCCTGAATGTATATCTTTCCATGTCCTGTCACACTGTGCTGGGTTCCTTCCTGTAAAACCAGGGTCCTTCGTGCCACTGCAGGAGACCTGTCATCATGGCTCCAGTTGAGTTACTGAGCAGTTCTGATTAGCACTCATTGTGAAAGTTAAATGACTGGTTTGTTTGTTTGTTTATATCTTTTTGCTGACACTTTGAAGGGAAGTTTTTCATCTTCCCAGACTTAATTAAGGTTTTTGAGGCTGGGTGTGAGATTAAGGCAGGGGTAGGCAATAAACTCAGATGCAGTTCCCCAGGATTAGTCCCTAGCGGGCTGCCAGTGTTTTATTTACCTGTACATCCACAGAGACAACCGCTCACAGTTCCCATTGGCTGTGGATTGATGTATCTGGCCCATGGGAGCTGTGGGAAATGGTGTCTCAGTCTGCACCGCTTCCTACAGCTCCCATTGCCTAGAAATCCTGATCCATGGCCAACAGGAGCTGTACCCAAGGTACACATGTAAATAAAACACCAGCAGCCCACTTTCAGTGAACCACATCCAGCCCATGGACTGTTCTATTGTCTACCCCTGGATTAAGGCATTGCTCACATATTGAATTAGGCCAACCAGTCTTCTTGAAATAGAAGTAGCACAATAGCACAACTAAGCAGAAACACAAGATGAATAAGATTTAACATTGATGTCAAGATTATTAAATTATTAAATTATTATTGTTGCTTTCTGATCTCACTGAAAATATAAAAACTCAGCTATCTCAGACAAAAGACAGAAGACTGTTAACATCTAATAAGGCCAAACCTAGACATACTATATAATCCCTTAGCATATGTCTGAGGTCATGCCCTCCCATACTACTCCATTCTTATTGAAATAAACACGAGTCATTTACATGTCCATAGTTACAAAACTATTCAGCATCCTGGATTCTTTGTAAGACTACCACCAAATAGAGTTGACTTCAATTATACTCAGTCTTACAACGTTCACTTTTGTAGGTTAGACTAATCTCCCAGGGGCAGGACAAAAGTTAAAGTGCTAAAATGGAAAACTTTTCAAAATGTATCTGTTCTACATATTGTTTTTGTCACTGCCTCAACAGGGTGTGAGTTGGATACAGCAAACAGTACGGAGAAATAGTAGAAAGAGAGAGGAAAAACCTATAACAGCTTCTCTTTCTCAAAGATAGCGATAAAATTAGTTACTTAGGCATCACCATATGGAACACTTGCCGCCAAAGTCTGCTTCTACAGAAAAAAATAGACCAAGCTTGTATTTCCTAATGAAGATGTTGATGAAGGACCAGGTAACATCATTGCAGACTTCTTCTATGGTGCCTTGTATCTTACCAATCTGTCACAAAACATGTTGGCTGTGTCTAGACTGGAAAGTTTTTCCGCAAAAGCAATCGCTTTTGCAGAAAAACTTGCCAGCTGTCTACACTGGCCGCTTGAATTTGCGCAAGAACACTGACGAATTAATGTAACATTTTCAGTGTTCTTGCGGAAATACTATGTTGCTCCCATTTGGGAAAAAGCCCTCTTGTGCAAATGTATTTGCACAAGAGGGCCAGTGTAGACAGCTAAAAACTGTTTTGCACAAAAAAGTCCCGATGACGAAAATGGCGATCGGGGATTTCTTGCGCAAAACCGCGTCCAGATTGGCACGGACACTGTTCCACAAAAAGTGCTTTTCACAAAAGCGTCTGTGCCAATCTAGACGCTCTTTTACGCAAATGCTTTTAACAGAAAAACTTTTCTGTTAAAAACATTTGTGGAAAATCATGCCAGTCTAGACGCAGCCGTTGAGTGCATTCTAACCCCTTTGAAGAACAAATTTTTCTGCTGTTGTTTATACTTTAGTAAAAGGCACTTCAGATGAATATATGTTATGATTAAGATACATTTGTTGAACTGATCATTTCTGTTTAGGTATTTCTTTGATGATTTTTCTATCATTTATTTTATGTCACCATTTTCTTTCTGTTTTTGAAGACTGGGACATAAAAAGGGCAGTGTGGATAGCAGTGGTCTATTTATCTTATAAAAAATTCAAGAGGGTGGAGGACATGCAACAAGTGGGCTTGCAAATTTACCAAATTGTGATCTCAAATGTTGATGGGAAAAGGTACGAAAGGGAAACCAAATAATTGAATTAGTCCAAATAAAAGGGCAAATTGATAGGGTCCAAAGCGTAAGTTGAAATTATGCTGATTGAAAACAGGAAATGTGGAACAGACACCGAGAGGCTACTTAGGAACGAGATTCTTTCTGCACAGAGCCAATTACAGGATCAGGACTAAAAATTATTGCCATCCGAACTTGTACTCTTAGAGAAACCACCTACTGTGAAATTTTCGGCACAGACAGGAAAATAAATTTAAAACCTTCAGTTCTGAATGTCACTGACCACCACCAACAATGTCCTTTGGCTCTGGAGTCTATGAGAGGCTAAAAAAGCAACTGGGTGACAGTCTGTGCTTCATAGCTGACCTGTTATGCTATGAGTGCTAAGTATAAGAATTCATACACAAGTGGAGAATTGGCGTTTTTCTGTCCTAGCAATAATAAATCTTTTTACAATATAGAAGAGAGAGAAAAAGCAGATGCTTGATGCTGATAGAAAGTATGTCTATGCCTAACAAAAACAGTTCATCTTTGTGAAAATATTACCCCTGTTACACAGGCGAGGTCAGTGTCAGCTTGGAATATTTGTTGCATAAGTCCCTGTTGTGAAAGTTAGGAAATGTTTTAAGAGGTTTTGTTCATAAAGCAGCATAATTCCCTTTGTAGAGTTGGATCACTCATTTATATTCATCTCCCCCTCCCCCCATCTCCTGATCTTTTGGCTTCTTGGGATTAGGAAGGAAGGTCGCTTTCCAGATGAAACTGTGAATTCATTTTGAGTGCAAGGACTAAATTCTTGCTAAAATGTGCCCACTGCAACCTTCATTCAAGGGTAGTTAGAAGAAATGTGGCATTGCCACTTTAAAACTTCTTACAAGGAGTGAGGAGGAGAGGAAAGTTTCTGGGGATATACACCAAGGGCAGGAAGCAGTTGGGACCAGGTCAGGAGGACCTTTCCAGCTAACCAGTCAGGTCTTTCCGGCTAACAGTGCAGGGACCCATTAGGAGGCCTTTTTTTTTTTTTTACTGAGATGAGGTTAGTGCAGGTACTGTGTCTGGAAAGAATATAGTTATCAGATAAAATGAATGGGGAAAGGATTTGAAGGAAAGTGTCTGTGAGGAAGGTGTGTGTGTGTGTGTGTGTGAGGGGGGAGTTGGACTCCTTTATCTCAGACCATGGGGAAAGGACCTCTCCTCTACTTGTCATAACTCCCATTAAAGAAAGTGAGGAAAAAGTCTGGGAACTCATACCTCTGGAGTAGGGGGGAACTGACCCCCCTTGTTCCTGCACCATGCTACTTGTTGCCTATTACTCCCACATATTTTACATGGATTGAACTGTGGAGTAATTTACACTACATCCATTGCCTTTCTTCTGGAGTCATCAGGCAATGGTTATATGAATGGCTATCTGGCAAAAAGTGAAAGAATGGTTTTCCTCTTCACTGAAGCCACCAAATTCATGGAGAGGCCCAAAATCTTCAGTGGAGGGAAGAAAAATGAAGAGGAAAACATGGGTTGAAATGATTCTTTTGTGAAGATAAGACTGAGGCTATGCCTAGACTACACATCCAAGGAACATATCCACTTTTTTGGAAGAGATTCCAAAAAAGCAGACATGTTCTTTCAGCATCTCTGTATTCCTCTCAGTAAGAGGAATAAGGGATGTTCCAAAAGAGGAGGTTTTTTTTCTGAAATTTGGCCCCGTGTAGACAGGCCAAATTTCAGAAAAAAAGCGGAAAAAGATATGTAAATTGCAGTTTGCAATTTGTGTATCTTTTTCCGACTTTTCTCAGCACTGTAGACATAGTAGTTCTTTCAAGTAGGAATAAAAAATCCTCCGGAAAAGGGCTTATTTTCCGGAGAATCACGTCTAGACTGGCGCTTTTCTCCGGCATATCCCCAAGCCGGAAAAAAGCGGCAGCCATGTAAATGCAAATGCCGCGGGGGATATTTAAATCCCCCGCAGATTTGCAATTGCGATGTGTCTCATTAGCATCCCTTTTCCGGAAAGGGATGCCAATGTAGACACAGCCAGAGAGATACCTGTAAGCCCTGTGTAACAGGGTGTGTGTCTCCTTTAAGTGGTTGTGGGGACTGGAGCTTGCTATCCCCCTATTCCATTTCTGGAACACATAAAGGTCTAGGGAATGGCAGAGGCAGTTGCTGGGAGAAAATAAATGGACCTGAGGGTGTCTGGGGGAGAAAACCCCGCACAGGTTACTGCTTATTTAAGGGTATGTCTACACTGCAAAGTTAATTCAAAATAACAGCCGTTATTTCAAATTAATTTTAATTAGCATCTTTACATGCAAACCACTATTTCGAAATTAATTTGAAATAGCGGAGAAATTAATTTGAATTTGGTAAACCTCATTCTACAAGGAGTAATGCCAAATTTGAAATAGCTGTGTAGACACTTAATTCAAAATAGGGGGCCTCCAACCCATCCCAGGGAGCCCTGGTGGCCACTCAGGGCACAACCAGGAAAACTTACTCTCCTCTCCCCCAGCCCCGGAACCATTAAAGGGGTAGACCCTGGCCACAGTGCCTGTGCCAGCTCCAAACCTGCCAGCCCAGAGCCAGCAGTGGCCACTGGGGCCCCTGACACAGAGGCCCCAAAACATGAGCCAGCAAGCCACTGGCAGCCAGCCCTCTACCGCTTCCCAGAAGCAGTCTGCCAGCTCCCAGGAGCCTGACAGGGGCTGGAGAAGGTGAGCACCTTCCTGGTTCAGGGTGGAGATCACGGACCTTATTCTGGTTTGTGGGGGATGCCCCCAACGTCCATGATCTCCGCACTAGACAGAGGAACGTGGCCGTCTATGGCAGGATAGCTGCCAGCCTGGCCACCAAAGGCCACATGCGAACCCAGGAGCAGGTTTGCATGAAAATCAAGTTGGTCCGGCGAGACCCCCAATCCTGGGCCCTGAGCTTCCCCTCTCCCTTCTTCCCCCTTCCAGGTCCCTCCTCCCAGGTTTCCCCCTCCCTACAATCTTGAGTAGGGATTGATGGATTGAGTTCAAGGGCAGCTTATAAAGGCTCTACCTCAAGCTTCTGTAAGGGAGTATAAAGTGTTATTAGGGCTGCTAAGAGCAGTACAGCTACCACACAGGATGGAAGTTGCTCCTCCAGTATTTTTGGTGTTGTCCTGTTCAAAAGACCCTTTTGGGGGTTTTTTTTCATTTTGGACCAGGAAAGGACTTATGTGATGATGTTAGTCTTCCCTAAATAGAGAAGATGAAATAACTGCAGTTGGATAAACTGTTGAAGATCTGATGGCATTGTGTTTATTGTGATGTACACAAATATTCTTTAAGGACCAGTTAATAAAATAGCAGAACTATTTTTATTTGGTATCTGAAATGAGAGTGAAATAATAGAGTAAATTCCAATCAACAAAGTAATGAATCTTGAACAACCGTTTTGTAGACATTAGAAGAAACAAATGTTATTACTAATAAATGGAAACCAAAACACAATTTCTCCCCTCCACCCACCACCACCAAAAATTCCACCCCACCTATTTCAGACATCCCACAAGAAATTTCTGGGATATATTATGATAAACTAGGACAGATGGTCACTTGACCAAGATGGCATTAAAAGCAGGTTTAGAATTTCTCTCAGAAGTTGCTATGTGATTTCAGATCCTGTTTGATTCTTATGCCCAGTCCCCTGAGTTCTTTCTTGAAAGTAGGAATAAGAAATCCTCCGGAAAAGGTCTTATTTTCCGGAGAATCACGTCTAGACTGGCGCTTTTCTCCGGCTTATCCCCAAGCCGGAAAAAAGCGGCAGCCATGTAAATGCAAATGCCGCGGGGGATATTTAAATCCCCCGCAGATTTGCAATTGCGATGTGTCTCATTAGCATCCCTTTTCCGGAAAGGGATGCCAATGTAGACACAGCCTCTGTGTATGTTAATCGCAGTGTAATTTCTTCTTCTCAGTCTGTGCTAAGGATACTAATCAGTAGCCAAATTCAGACTCTGTATTAAATATTTTGTATATAGCAATGAAAATAAAACCACTAGCCACTGTAAACACTCCCGCTATCAAAGATTGGGACTCCTCTCAAGAAACAAGCAAACCAGCATCAACAATAACATCTCTTCTGTCGTTATGACCACCATTAATTACTCCCAGGCATGTTGAGGGGTGAAGAAAAAAATATTAAATCTCTTTGGATGACTGAGGACTTTAAAATTAGTGAGACATACAATACTCATTGTAAAAATGCTAAACAAGCAACTAATTGGTAAATTACATTCTACAGGACACATTTTTTTAATGACTGAAAATGCACTCTCTGTATTCTAGGGCCACCTGTTTGCACAAGTAACTTTTAGATTTGTGAGTTTTAATGCATATAATTGAATATTTTGCTCCCTAAACATTTTACAGAATATGGAGACTGCAGATAAATTAGGATATGTTTGGTTATCTACAGGATAGGGCAGAATGATTCAAAATAATTCAATCCACCTTTTCAGTAGAAGACTATTTGCAGATGCCTTAAAGATGCAACTGTATAGAGGAAAATTCTTCATGATTTTGGGAACTGAGAAGACCTTTGTGGATAGCTGTGGCAGAAGTGATTTTCTTCTATACCTGACTTCCTTTCTATCTAATGTATACTCAGAGCACATTTTACTGTGCAGCTGGAGACTTTGTTCCAGACAGAAGGATGCTTCCTAGTACAGTCAATGTTTGTTTCTTAACTTCTTGTAAAAAAGCTGAATTTGGAAAACTTCCCAGACAATATATCTGCCCCTACTACCTGCCCCTCAGAACATAAGAATGATCAGAGGCAAAAGTGAGGACAACTCCCGTTTATGGGAAATGAATAAACAGATCTCTGGAACTGAAAGTGTACGGACGCGTGCACGTGCATAATGATAACAATACCATTCCATCTATGGCATACACTGTATGCCAAATGCCTGACTTTAGCAATGAATAATAAGGAAAAGAATTAAGGGAAAGGCTGAGTGGAGAAAACAATTAAAATGATTTTTATTTTCCATACATGTCTTTCATTTGATCATCTCATTCTTCAATTTATCCTCCTCCCCCATCATATTTTTGGAAGGGGTACTGAATTCAGATGATTGAATATATAGCTAGCCAGATTTTTATTTCTGGATAATTTAATGAATTGTCAAGATACATGACTTCTATATTTCTGGGTATCAAGCTGGCTGATTTAACCTGATTGCCAGGAATTATCTGCAGAAGCCTGGACAAATTGCTATGACTAATAACTGATCTTCATCGAAAGATTATAATCCCAAGTAATGATAAATTACATTCATTGGTACCATAATCAGCCACAAATTGCCAATCTAAAGGAGATTTTATTATAAACATCTTATCCAATCCTTTCTATCTATATCTTTCAGAGTCCCCTTCAACCATCACCAGAGACTTTCTCCTTCCTCCTAGCGTTCAGTTGCAATAATACAAGCAACTTCAATGTCTTGACTGCCCCTTGGTCATAGAATCATAGAATCATGGGGCTGCAAGAGACCTCAGGAGGCTGAGTCCAGCTCCCTTCTCAAAGCAGGACCAACCCCAACTAAATCATCCCAGCCAGAGCTTTGTCAAGCTGAGATTTTAAAACCTCTAGGGATGGAGATTCCACCACCTCCCTAGGTAACCCATTCCAGTGCTGCACCACCCTCCTAGTGAAATAGTTTTTCCTAATGTCCAACTGTGATGGGGTGCTCTCTCTAGCCCCACCGAGTGGCCCAGAAAGACCCCGGGTCCACAACTCCCTGCCCTGTCTACTCTTTCAGAACCAGGCTCACCAGCCTCAGTCCATAAAAACAGTATCCACCAACCTAGACCACCCCCTCTGCAACTTGAGACCGTTGCTCCTCATTCTGTCACTACTGTGAACAGTCTTTCTCCATCCTCTTTGGAACCTCCCTTCAGGTAGTTGAAGTCTGCTATCAAATCCCCCACGCAGTCTTCTTTTCCGTAGACTAAAGAAGCCCAAATCCCTCAGCCTCTCCTCATAAATCATGTGCTCCAGTTCTCTAATCATTTTCATTACCCTCCATTGGACCCTCTCCAATGTCTCCACATCCTTTCTGTAGTGGAGAAGCTGGGGGCAGAACTGGATGCAATACTCCAGGGCTACGTCTACACTGGCCCCTAAAAACGGAAAAGCGATGCAAATCAGGTAAGTCAGGATAGGGAAATCCGCGGGGGATTTAAATATCCTCCGCGGATTTAAATAAACATGTCCGCCGCTTTTTTTCCGGCTGGGGGAAAAGCCGGAAAAAAAGTGTCTAGACTGGCGCGATCCTCCGGAATCAGGTAGGAATAAGAGTTCCTCCAGAAAAGGGCTTTATTCCGGAGGATCGTGCCAGTCTAGACGCTTTTTTTCCGGCTTTTCCCCTAAGCCGGAAAAAAAGCGGCGGACATGTTTATTTAAATCCGCGGGGGATATTTAAATCCCCCGTGGATTTCCCTATCCTGACTTACCTGATTTGCATCCCTTTTCCGGAAATTGTGGCCAGTGTAGACGTAGCCCAGATGTGGCTCACCAGAGCCGAATAAAGGGGAATAATCACTTCTCTAGATCTGCTGGCAATGTTCCTCCTCATGCATCCCAACATGCCATTAGCCTTCTTGGCTACAATGGTGACCTGTTGACTCATATCCAGCTTTTCATCCATTGTAATCCCCACATCCTTTTCTACAGAACTGCTACTTAGCCAGTTGGTCCCCAGCCTGTAACAATGCTTGGGATTCTTCCGTTACAAGTGCAGGACTTTGCATTTGTCCTTGTTGAACCTCATCAGATTTCTTTTGCCCCAATCCTCCAGTTTGTCTAGGTCATTCTGGACCCTATTCCTGCCCTCCAACGTATCTACCTCTCCCCGTAGCTTAGTGTCATGAAATCCATCCCCTCATCTAGGTCATTAATAAAGATGTTGAACAAAACTGCCCCTAGAAACGATCCTTGGGGCACTCAGCTACAAACAACATTTTGTTTGTAGCCTAGAATTTATGACAATGGAACATATTATGTTAATGAGACAATTTAACTATTGCGCCCACTGACGGGAAGTGGAACACTTGGGAGCTCTGAGCAAAGTAGAGGGAGAATCAGTGATATCTATTACTCTTTGGATCTCCTCAGACTAATAGGCTGTGTCTAGACTGGCCAGTTTTTCAGGAAAATCAGCCATTTTTCCGGAAAAACTTGCCAGCTGTCTACACTGGCCGCTTGAATTTCCGCAAAAGCAATGACGATCTCATGTAAGATTGTCAGTGTTCTTGAGGAAATACTATGCTGCTCCCGTTCGGACAAAAGTCCTTTTGCGCAAAACTTTTGTGCAAAAGGGCCAGTGTAGACAGCTCAGATTTGTTTTCCGCAAAAAAGTCCTGATCGCGAAAATGGCAATCAGGGCTTTTTTGTGGAAAAGCGCGTCTAGATTGGCATGGACGCTTTTCCGCAAAAAGTGCTTTTGCGGAAAAGTGTCCGTGCCAATCTAGATGCTCTTTTCCGAAAATGATTTTAACGGAAAACTTTTCCGTTAAAAGCATTTCCGGAAAATCATGCCAGTCTAGACGTAGCCATAGTGGAAAGCTCCACTGGGGAGACAGAATAGATAATAATAGCACAATCAGGAAATATTGCACCCTGGATTGATGTGCAGTTTAGATCACAACAGCACAAAGACACAATGGGAAATAAAAGATTTTAACTAAACATACGGGGAGGTTACATGCCTTTTCTATCAGAGGAACAAACAGCAAGAAATTTCAACGTGGAAGAGAGTCCACTGGCTGTAGCTATGGGCCTACTATGCAGTCAGAGACAGTTGTGCTTAAGCACCTTAAGTCAAAGTTAGCCAAATGAGTGAACGCAAGACTTCCAATAAACACATCAGCACTGAGTAAAGCGACTTGAGTCACCATCAGAGAAAATCAGAGAAAAATGATCACTTTGGTCTTAATCTTTTTCATCAGATTTCATCAGTACCATGAGCTGGCATCAGCAGCAGCTTAGCCGAGACGTTTCCCCATCAGCCCTGCTTTCTATTGATGCCCTGAAAATTCGCTTGTTGGTCCACAGAATGAAGGCATCCACAGAAGCAGATCCTTTCAAAAGAGCCCAGCATATGCCACAGGCTTTCCTGAAAAAAAAATTCTGATTCTCCCGAGCCAGGAGAAAGACCGAAAGCATGCTGATGACAGACAGAAACCCAGAAACAGCAGAAGGTATTGGTACCAGTCACTTTTTCAGATTGGTGCATCCCTCCTGGTGTCCCCACCGCCCTCTCACAGCCAGAACACAGTTCACAGGCACAGGCACGTTTTGTCCCATCACTCTTAAAATACTAGATAAAATCAAAGCAGAAGCAAGAGAGAGATGGTTTTTTTACCAGCTCTCACACCATCACTGGAACACTAAATGGTAACAGGGCAGGAAACATGCTTAATGGTCAACAGTGAATACACAGCAGAGCTCTCACTCCAGGAAAATAAATAAAAGCCTAGTTTATGTTTACTAAGAAAAATATATCACATAGGCTGCAGATCTCTCCGTAGAGTATGTTTCGGTGTCTGTCTCCAAAGGAATCAAAATTCCATGGCTGGTAAAGTTTTCTAGAGGTTCTTTGTGAGAATTTGTGACTTTCAAATCACACATTCAGTTATAGACTTAGCACAACTGAAATAGTCTTTACATAGTAACAATCACACAATTTCACTCAAAGTAAAATCTACAGATCTAGCAATAAAAATGATATAGAAGATAATAAATGGTAAAACAAATGCAGAGTACATTTTAAACATTCTGTAAGTAATTTAAAGTCATTTACCTGTAAAGTAAGTATTGGCAGGGAGAGTAGAACTGGGGAATTTATAATAACCATTTCCTCGGAAACGAATTCCTTTCATTACTTCTACCCTGGATATAGCTAAAGATGAATCCATCCTTTCTAGCTGGTAGATGGGAGAAGGCCCATTAAGTTCCTCAGGTTCATTCCAATTTATTTTTAACACTGTGCTGTTTACTCCTTCAAGAAGAGGGGCAGAGAGTTTTCTTGGAGCTATGTGTAGGAAAAAAAAAACGTTACTTATGTATCACTGTCCAGAGTGCTTGGGATTTAATTTCATATACATAATATATTACGAGGAGCTCAGTCTCTGGCCTACCAATCAATAAGTACAAACCTCCATGGAGCCTGTATACAATGTTATTATATTGCTGGGAAGATTCTTGGTGTTTAAAAAGAAACACACCCCATCTCAACCCTGTAAGAAGCCTCATTTTATTTTCAAACTTCTAATGCCACCACAACATCTACACTGCGAGCCACCACAGTGTCTACATTGTGGGAGGCCAACAGGAGCACACACTCCCATCAGCTTCTCTTACTCCTCACACAATGAGAAGTACACAACACCAGTTGGGGCTGCCCTCAGTGTTTGATTTGGGGGCCTACACTAGACCTGCTAAATCAAACACTTGAAGATTGACCTCCGAAAGGTCAATCTCCTCCATAGTGTAAACAAGCTCTTAATTATCTGAATCATTTCCTACAAAACAGATTAAATTTTCACTCCTTGATTAGAGTCCTGGACTCCAATCCTGTTTTGTTCTCAAGGGGTTCCATGAAGGCCAGAGGGTTCTCAGAACATGGTTGGGACCTATGCTCAGAGGAAAAACAAACTTAAGTAGCTTTTTCCTAACTGCATTTTACCACTCTGGTACATGATAAATTAAGATTTTGCCATGAGCTGAATGAATTCTGGTCAACAAGAGCACAACCATTACCCCAGTACTGGTATTGAGGACCCACATCATAGTGAAAGCACTCTAGCAAATAACCAGTTTGGCACTTCCTCCCTGTTCCCATGAAAGGTTCTTCCTCAAAGCAGATACATAATTTTATGCACCATTGTCTTGTATACAGGTAATCCTCCAACTTGATTAAATGTTTTACACTGTCTTTTCTAGTCTAAAATTTGGTGCTCCATAGAACATTAAGAAGCCAATACAAAGACTGCCTTTTTGTGGCAGTTTGATAGTATTTCTTTATTTTCCCGATATTGGAACATTTAATGTGGCACCTATTTAATCAGGACAATTATGCTGATCACTTGACAGTCAAATTATGAAATAAAACCACTGAAGTTTTTTTTTTAAATGCTGTACAGTAAGCCACTGGAGGGCAGCATGACCTGTTTGGATAATGAAGTGATGGTCATACAGGTGTGAATAAAATTGATTCAGCAAAGCCGTGTAATCAGCTATTGTCTACAGCTGCAATAGTTCTTTATTAATGGAATCCATATCCATTTTATATTGTTAGTAACTCCCCTGTCTGATAAATAAAGATTTAATAAATGGATCTTCATTGTGAGTGCCTGGAAGGAAAATGATTCAAACATGTTCAAGTAAACCATTGCTAGAATGACTATGGGTACCAAACTCGCTTCCAGAATAACATGATCTGGACTAAAAGACAGATGTTCAAAATCTAATGAATTACATCACAGCACACCATTGTCTGCACAATGAGTTGATTGTGTAGACATTCATTTGGACTGAATTAATGACATTCTTTTAAAGATTCTTGCTTTTACACGATTATTAAACATAATTTTCTTTTCCTATAACAAGTTGCTATTTCTTTTCCTCCAACTTGATGATTACTTGTCATGAAGGGGCAAAATCAAACCCACCAGCTATTGTGTGTGGTGTACATTCCGACAGACATCATTTATGACTTCACAAACTAATTAGCATCACACTGCTATGCTAGAAATTTACTATGTCAAAATTAAAGCACTGTGGTGTGAGGTCCTAAGCTTTCCCTGCATAAGTAGGGCAAAACACTAATGAATTCCAATGTAACTGCAGAGGTTTAAACAGAAAACATGACTTAACAATCAAAACTTCATCTCTGAGGAGACTAGGTGTACATCAGCATTTTAAATGTGAGTACTGAGGTTGAGGCCTCTGGTTCAACCTACTGATGTTAAAACAGAAATGCTCAAATTCATTATTTCTAAAATGTACACAGACAGCCTACACTTATGACAACAAGCAAATCTCCCTTAGAAGTCCAACATTAATAAATGGCAGTTGCTTGGACTGTAATTATGGCATCCCGCTACCCAAACTTGAAGCTTTTATGGGGCTTATGCAATTAACTACTTAAATGCATCGTAACACTTGCTTCTGTGACAGGGAAGTATTGATCTTTTAATCATTTTCAAGTCTCCTCTAGCACAAATAAATGTACTACAGTTATAGTTAATGCACTGTGTACATGCATTAAACACTGGCATGACACAATTTATTATTTTGTGATATATGGAATAGAAGCCTAGCCTTTCAGAAAGTCTTTGCTATAACATCAGTGTTTAAACTACAATGTCCTTGGTGTTTGAGAATTCACCTCCTTGCACACAGTGAGAGTCTGTTCTGACTTAGTTTACTTAAGTCCAGACCCTCCTCCCCCAGAAAAGCTGAAAATAAATCTGTAACATTGGCCTTCTTGGTACTATAAGCTAAAATTTAAAATATTCAGGACTAAAAGATACAGTATATATTTTCCTAAAGGTGTCACTGTGGTGCCTGTAGCTACAATGTTAAGATAAATTGACTATAATTTTACCTATTTAATTTTTTTCAGTCACATTCTGTTAAGACACATCTGTCAAAATAATGAGCATACTGTATTTTAGTAGATTCAAAGTCACATTTTGTATATTTTAATTATGTAGTTTTAATGTCTTGCGCTATAATACATATTTAATATTGTAAAGATAAAACAATATTTAAAAGCCTATGATTGCTGCATGCTATTGTGTAACGGGGGACACCAAAAAGACCAGTAAAGACAGATGGGCCATACAGCTGATATTAAAGTCATATATTCAGATATAGATGTTATTACATAGGTCATTACAAATAAACCTTTCCTAGGTATGTGAGTGCACATGCAAAAATGAAATTGCTAAGTAAAGAGCAGTTAATTTTTTTTGTTTGAAATAATATTTTAGTTTTAGAATCTAAGACAGATGCCAGCAATTCATTTTGAACAGATGGCAATTCCATCTAATAGAGCATCTCAGTATTAGTAAGGTCTGTTGTGTATACAAACAGTAATAAACACTAGGTAAGGATCAAAATAAATTTTAATTGTTGACATTAAATTCTGGCAGCCACAGTTCTAAAGATGCAATATTCCTTTCTCAAGTGTGTCAGGTTTACTAATACAACTGCTAAAGCTTTCCCACTGATTGTCTAATTCCTGTTCCAATAAAAATGCGTTTACAAAACCATTACCCAGTCTACATACTTGCAGATGTTTAAATAAATATTGTCAGTGTATTACAGATTATTGTTTCTGTACCCATAAGTATTAATCTACAATTAGCTATTTCGGGTTTTCAAGATCATTGCAGGAGCAAAGTGTTACTCTTGCTTTTACTCCTCTAAAAGGTAACATTCACAGTGAAAGACATATAAATACTTACACTTTTGACAGCTGTCCCATTAGGGTTCATACTGGAACATATACAAATCAGAGCAGTTGTGAACTTGCCAACAATATTGGAGGTGCAATTTTTTTGGAGGGTGGGGGGGCAGGATGGAATGAATCCTATTTGTCTCCAAATGTTGTTAATGAGTAAAACTATATGCAAAGCCAGACCACTATTGATTTCATTACCAGTATGAATTATTTGGTTCACAGAACCCTGCAGTTGCTGTAGCATTCCTGATACAAGCTCTGCTTGCATGCACACTTCAAGCAGTACCAAATGTGTCAGTAGTAAATGAGTGAAGCAACTGTACTTATGGATGTTGACACTCATTTTAGACTTTTTCCAAAGAATCTTTTTAGGTTGGTTTGTGGGTTTTTTGTGTGTGTGTTTTTTTTTAGAAATGTTAATATAAAAACAAATGAAAAGCATCCATAATAGGTATCGGGGGAATTTTTAATAACATGTATTATAATAATATCTTAAAGAGATGTAAAATAGAGTATTCAAAAAAAATCATGAAAAATATATTGCTTCCACCATATGGGACAACCAACGACTTACCAACCGATTTAAGATGCAGCATATTGAGCTGACCATATGTTACAGTGCTGTTGAATGGCTGAGTGATTCATGCCCGTCACATTCTAGTATATCAATTAAAGCTCCTTGAAGTCTGCATGATTTGTGTCTCTGTTATTAAACCCTGCTAATTCATCCCACTTACACATCTGTTATAAATCTCTAGGAGTGCTGCATGATTCATGGCAATCTGTGAGCATGGTACAGCAAATTCTTCTCCTTGTAATTAACAGTAAATTGTTTTACTGCCATGCAATGAATTTTTCAGTTATATTGCAAATGAACTCCTAAATGTGCGGTTCTTTCCTAAGAACTGACTTATATCATTAGGCAATTAAAAAGTATTGCTTTGAACCAAACGCTTTTAATCAAGAGAAATACAACTTACACATACCTTAAAGACTGTGAATATTTGACACACTGGCAAAAGAATAATTTGAGCTTCTTTCTCAAGTGAAATGTTGGGAGAACAACAGCAACTTTTGGCTTTCTACTATTTTTCCAAGACTCAAAGAGGAGTTTAGCTACAGCCCGAGAACACTCAGAGACACAAATTTGAGCAGATACTGTTTATCTCCGAAGTTATTTAAGTCATCTGTCATTACCAAATTTCTCAGATTACTTTACACTTCTATAATTGTAACACAGCCCCTTTGTTCTTGAAATAAATAATCGGATAATTAGCCAAGCTGAATCATCAGACGACTCCAATGCTGTTCAAGTGTTATTGTCAAAGGTGAAACAAATTCATTTCAGTTTTGCCTCTGCTGCGTTCTGAAGAGTCTTTGATTTTTTATTTATTTATTTATTTATTTTTTGCCTTCTACATTCTTGGCAGCAGCCTCAAATTCATGAGTCCATACATCAAGTCAGTAGTTTAACAACAAATGAAATTAAATTCAAAGAAGGGAAACTAATTGAAGGACAGCAACAAAAGTGTTTGGTAATGTGCTTTTTAATATGGCATGCCACATTTGCATGATAATTTTTCCTTTTTAGCATGGAGCAGAAAGTGACTAGCTTAATGAGGGATTATTCAAGACAGGAATGAACAAAATGCATTCATAACTAAGAACAAAGATTGTATTATGAAACAAAAACAGGCAACTGCCGAGAAGTAACTGGATGATTGGTTTATGCATTATGAATAAAAAGGTAGAAAAATATTTATATTAGTATTCACTAATGACTATATATACAAGATTGTTGTAATTAAAATTATAAATTAACATATTAAGAGAGCTTGTTTAATCACTTTGGGTCTTATTCGCAATGAAAAGACTTATGTACATGCATGCAAAACAATGTGTGTTTTCAGACGAGCAGCAAAAGCCTTCATATTTTACTTTTAATAGAGAGAGAAAAGTTAATGCATGATTAATTACCAGCATAAGGGGATATGGGTTGTTTTAACACTGTTGCTTAGAATTGTGCATAAAACCAATTTGTGAAAGGCATAAGCAAGTGATGCATTGCTAGTGAAAATGGAATGTAGCTCTCCAAAAGGGTTTGCACTGGACTTTATTTGTAAATGGAGAAAAGTGGACAAAATTACTTAAATTAAAATGGTAATCAAAAAATAACATGACATCCAGGATCATAAGACAGCCCAGACAGTCCATCAGCATCATTACCCCTATCAACCCAGAGGCAACTCTAAAGCCACCAATACAACTGTGTAAGGAGTTTGCCAAGAAGCCAGATGCAGCTGCTGCTGGAAGAATATCTTCTACACATTAGCTTATGAACCCTATAATTGTCATCAAAAGCAAAGGAGTACTAATGCAATGTTCTGGGGTGAATGGCAGCAGTCACAAGTGTGTGTTTTGGTGTTTCTTAAAAACAAATGTTAAATTTACGATTTTTTTCAATCTTACAAAAGGGCAAATGAAAGACAAACTTAATTACAAAAAGTAAGTTCAGTCACACAGTAGCTAATGAAA
The DNA here is from genome assembly GCF_052426305.1 of Pelodiscus sinensis. Classification (NCBI taxonomy): domain Eukaryota; kingdom Metazoa; phylum Chordata; order Testudines; family Trionychidae; genus Pelodiscus; species Pelodiscus sinensis. Next base: position 152,622,911 of record NC_143054.1, read on the forward strand.
CACAGCTGTATACATTGTTTAAGGCACACTGAATATTTGATACTGAAATCTATAGGATAAGCAATTACTGTCTGTTATAGACATCACATAGCTAATTCTAGTCTGCTGAAATGTCACAAACCAGGAATAGGAAGGTGGGGGAGAAAGTGACTAAACTAAGGCGATGTCTAGACTGCAGGTTTCTTTCGGAAGAAGCTTTTCGAAAAGATATCCTCTGAAAAACTTCTTCCAAAAGAGAGCGTCCACGCTGCAAAAGTGCATCGGAAAAATGATCTGTTTTTTCAAAAGGTAGCATCCAGACTGGGTGGATTTGATCTCGAATGTAAGCTTTGATTACGAGGGCTCGACAAATTATAGAAAACCCTACTCGCCAGACAAAAAAGGGACTCACCACCCTCACCGTGTGACCCCCACCGTGCAGGTGCGCACCACCTGGAGAATGGGATGATCAGGACAACCGTAGCAGCGAGGACGACCTGCCCCACACTTCAACGGCACCGACCCCCGTGCTGCAAGGGCAGCGCAGCGTTCTGATAGCGGTCTGCACCGCTGGCTCCCGTACGGCCGCCCAGCTGAGCAGCGTGCAAGGGGGCTGAGTCCTGGGACGGGTGCCAGAAGTGGGGACAGGGCCACACATGCGGGCTTAGGGTGAGGCCAGAGTATGCGTGCATCCCTGATGTCAGGAGGAGAGGTGCCAGCGCAAGATAGCACTGCATTCAAAAGGGGAGCAGAGGAGAGCAGAAGAGAGGAGGGAGGCAGAGGTGAGAGGAGATGGAGGAGAGTAATGGAGGGAGAGGGGAGAACAGAGAAGCGAGCTAGAAAATGGCGGTGGGCGGAGGAGTGAAGGGTCAGAGTGGAGTAGAGAGGAGGGGGACGAGAGACAGAGGAGGTCAGAGAAAGCAGGAGGGAAACGGGGAGTGAAGCATAGAGCAGAGCATGGGGGCAAAGGATGTGAAAGGAGAAGCAGAGGTAGGAAGCAACCCAGAGCGGAGACACTAAGGAGAGGATATGATAGAGGTACTGTATATAAAATCATGAGTGGTATGGGAGGGCGAATAAAGAAAAGTTATTTATTAGTTCCCCTAATAGCAGAACTAGAGGACACCAAATGAAGTTAATGGGTAGCAGGTTTAAAACTAATAAAAGAAAGTTCTTCTTCACACAGCGCATTGACAACCTGTGGAACTCCTTGCTAGAGGAGGCTGTGAAGGCTAGGACTATAACAGAGTTTAAAGAGAAGCTAGATAATTTCATGGAGGTTAGGTCCATAAAAGGCTATTAGCCAGGGGATAGAAATAGTGTCCCTGGCCTCTGTTTGTCAGAGGCAGAAGAAGGATAGCAGGAGACAAATCGCTTGATCATTATCTTTGGTCCACCCTCTCTGGGGCACCTAGTGCTGGCCACTGTCGGCAGACAGGCTACTGGGCTAGATGGACCTTTGGTCTGATCCAGTACGGCCGTTCTTATGCTCTGGCTCCCGTCCCAGAACTTGGCCTCCCTGCATGCCGCTCAGCTGGGTGGCCGCACGGGAGCAAGCAGTGCAGACCACTGTCAGAATGCCGTGCTGCCCATGCAGCATGGGGGCCGGTGCCATTGAAGTATGGGGCGGGTCGCCCTCACTGCCACGGGGCGGCTCCACCCCATCACAGTTTGCCAGCTGCCAAAATCTACTTGCCACAGGCAAGTGGGCGAGCTGATTTGTCGAGCCCTGGTGATTACTATGGGTGGAGTAGCCACCAGGGCAGTTGTGCTTTTTCCTCTTTCCTTTTCTTCCCCCAATTCCTCGTCCACACGTGTCTTTTTCTGAAAAAGCTCTTTCACAAAAAGGCTTGTTTCTCATAGAAAGAGGTTTACCAATGTCGGAAAACCCCCCTGTTCTTTCGATTTTTTTCTGAAGGAACACAACTGCAGTGTAGACGTAAGTGACTTTTTTTCAGAAAAACAGCTGTTTTTCAAAAAAAAAAAAACCCTCTGTAGTGTAGACATACCCTAATAAGCTCCGTGCCTGACTGAAAACTTTTGAGCACCTACACTTTTTGCCTTTGAGAAATCTGCATTAAGTATATAATCTAAAGTCAAAATGAACCATAGGTGCTGGAATTATGGGATATAAGGGTGCTGCAACACCCCGTGGCCTTTTCAATGGAAAATACTTTCCATTATATATAAGCTGTACAGATTGGTTCAATGGCTCAGAGCACCCAACTGTACAAACAGTTCCAGCACCACTGAAATTAACTAGAAATCCTTAATGACAAGCATCTCTAAACTCATTTTAATATTCAGGGAGTGATGCAAATATTCCTAATATTCTATGCAACTATATTTTGAATAACTTTTTTGTGACCAGATACTCCCTGGAGATCCATAATCATAGAATACTAGAACTGGAAGGAACCTCGAGAGGTCATCAAGTCCTGTCTCCTGCCTTCATGGCAGGACCAAGCACAGTCAATATCATTTGTGATAGATGTCTGTCTAAACTGCACTTGAATGTCTCCAATGATGGAGATTCCACAGTCTCCCTTGGCAATTTATTCCAGTATTTAATGACCCTGACAGTTACGAAGTTTTTTCTAATGTCCAACCTAAACCTCCCTTTCTGCAGCTTAAGCCCATTGCTTCTTGACTTATCAGCAGATGCCAAGGAGAACAATTTCCCCCCTCCTCCCTGTGCCACCCTTGTTGTGTAGATTCTGGGCAACCCTTCATCCTGTCAGCTATAACTACAAAGAGCTGGGTAGACTTCCTAAAAGGCCTTGTGCAATCAGTATAAAATGCAAGGGCTTTACACACATCTAGCATGTGCAGCACCTGTTGTTGGGCATTTGTGTGTGGTTTCAGCTGGAAAACTGGAAGGAAAATGTCTTGCCAGAGGTAGAATTGTTAGAGTACCTGGATAGACCCTAAATTGAGGAGGATGCCAGGCCTTGCATTCACAAATGGAGGAGGTAATCCCAAGATAAGGGGAATGGGTGTATTGCATAAAAGCTTCTGCCCGAGCTATTACTGGATTTTCTGGAAATACACTAAACCCTAAGATCCTGCTAACACATGAAATACGGACTAACAAAAACCTCCTGCTGACTGCATTGCTGGGGGACAGTTGTCTTCTAAATCACTTAATTACTGATGATTTGTAAATGATTCTCTGAAGCTTTGTAACTGTTTCAGCTGCATTGCCTTTTAAACCTTGCAACTCTGTAATCTTTGTAAAACCTTGCAATTTTGTAACTCTCAGCAACTTTGCTTTGTAAGTTCAGAAATTTACTGTAAGCTCAGTGCAGTGGTCCCCAACGTTTTGGGGCTGCCGGGCGCGTGGGGGCGGGGCCGCTCACGCGCTGTGCATACGGGCACAGGGCCGCTCACAGGCCATGTGACCGGGGGCGGGACCAAGCATGTGCTGCAAGCCCGAGGTCGGCACCGGCATGTGCTGCGATCCCGGGCAGGGGCTGCCCAGGTTCCACGTGGCCGGGGCCAGTGCGGCCGGGGCCGGCAAGGGCATGCACAGCGCCCCCGGAGGCGGGGCCAGGGCCAGCGCCAGGGCCAGCAAGGGCACGCGCAGCGCCCCCGGGGGCGGGGACAAGGCCAGGGCCAGCGCCAGGGCCGGCAAGGGCACGCGCGGCGCCCCCGGGGCCGGCCATGCGCCCGGGGCTGGCACCTGCCACATGCCCGGGGGCGGGGCCAGCTCAGATTGCTCCGCAGGTGCATGTAAAGGGCCTGGCGGGCGCCATGGCACCCGCGGGCACCGGGTTGGGGACCACGGGCTTAGTGATTCTTGAGCCTTGCAACTTTGTAATCTTTATAACTCTCTGCCACTTTGCTTGTAACTTGCTCTAAACTGCATTCTCCTCTGAGATATGAATGTGTGTGTGTGAGTGGAGACTATTGTGTGTTTGGGATTAGAAAATGGAAGGCTGAGCACATGGAACCAGGAGATGAGTCATCAAACCAATTTAGGCTGAGCAAACAAAGGACCTGGATCAAGGACAGTCTGGGCATGCTCCTTGGTGACGAATGTGGATGACTCACAGGAGTTGTACAGAGGCAATAAAAGGAGAGAGCATGTGGCAGTAGCTCTCTTTGCTGACCAGCTCCCCAACCATGATCAGCAGACAGACCATTCCGGTGCAACATGCCTTGGCTCCTTCTGCAACCCATATGCCTGTGTGAGTGCCTGAGGGCAGGAATGAATGTGTGTGAATGAATAAATGAAGGGGTGTACATGTGCGTGGGAGAGGGTGAGGGTGTGAGATAGCTTTCCCCCCTTTAGTTTAAACCTTAAGCAGCAGCTCTAGTCTCTTTAGTTTAACCATATCATACATATAGTGGAGCGTTACTTCTTCAAGCAATCAATAAATCCATACTAGTGTAACCCTGGGTGGTCTCCAGTGGGAATTTTGGTGTAACAGGGGGCACACATGGGAAAACACCAACAGGAGAACCTCTTCCATTTGTCCAGGTAAGAGTAGCTCTTAAGCCAGAGCTAAACATTGCCATTCTAAAGTGTTAAACTGTGCAGTCTCCATGACATGAGATGGAGGGACTGGAGGTCTGGGAGCCTAAGGTGACCCTTATCCTGGAAAATGAGGTCCAGGTACAGTGGTAGAGATATTGGAGCCTCCACTGGCAACTCTAGCAGGGTAGTGAACCAATGTTAGGGTATGTCTACACTACAGCGCTAATTCAAACTAACTTAGTTCGAATTAGTTAATTCGAACTAAGCTAATTCGAACTAACGCATCCAGACTAAAAAACTAGTTCGAATTAGCGTTTTGCTAATTCAAACTAGCATGTCCACACAGAGTGGACCCTGACCCGGGGTTAAGGATGGCCGGAAGCAGTGCCAGCAGGGCATCAGATGAGGACTTAGAGCGTGGAGATGCTGTCTCAGGCTAGCCGAGAGCTGCGCTTAAAGGAACCCGACCCCCACCCCGGACAGACAGTTCTCAGGGGTGCCCCGCTTGCAAAGCAGTCCTGGTTTGGATTGCCCGGAGTACCCACACTGGGCACATCACAGCACTCGGCCATCAGACCGGCTGCACTTGCTGCAGGCTGCCATCTGGGAAGAGGGGGTAATTGGGGGGATGCAGGAGAGGTTCCACGCCTAGAAGCCCACAGAGCCAGCCCAGTCCTCCCCATCGGGGGCTCGTACCCCAGTCCTCCCTCACCTCCTTCCACTTACCCCTCTCTAGCCCCCCTTCCTGATGTACAAAATAAAGGACAATTGTGTTCAAAAACAGAATCTCTCTTTATTGAACAAAACTGGGGGAGACTGGGAAAAGGAGGTGGGAGAGGGGAAGAGAGAGGGTGGGAGAGGGGAGGGCAACTACAATGATGAGGGGTTTGGAACAGGTCCGATATGAAGAGAGGCTAAAGAGACTGGGACTTTTCAGCTTAGAAAAGAGGAGATGGAGGGGGGATATGATAGAGGTCTATAAAAGCATGAGTGGGGTGGAGAGGGGGCATACAGAAAAGTTCTCCATTAGTTCCCATAATAGAAGGACTAGAGGACACCAAAGGAAAGGAATGGGTAGCAGGCTTCAAACTAATAACAGATAATTCTTCTTCACAAAGCAAAGAGTCAACCTGTTGAACTTGCTGCAGGAGGCTGTGAAGGCTAGAACTAGAACAGAGTTTAAAGAGAAGTGAGATCAATTCATGGAGGTTGGCTCCATGTAGTGGTATTAGCCAGGGGGTAGGAGTGGTGTCCCTGCCCGAAGTTTGTGGAAGGCTGGAGAGGGATGGCACGAGACAAATGGTTTGGTCACTGTCTTTGGTCCATCCCCTCCAGGGTCCCTAGGGTTGGCTGCTGTCGGCAGACAGGCTACTGGGCTAGATGGACCTTTGGTCTGACCCAGTACAGCCATTCTAAGCTCAGGGCTCAGGGTTGGAGGTCTCAGTGGACCACCTTGATTTTCATGCAAACCTGCTCCTGGGTGGCCAGGCTGGCAGCTCTCCTGCCCTAGACAGTCGCTTTCCTGTGCGAGGTCCACGATGTCTGCACTGGACCAGGCGGGTGCCCGCCTCTTGCGGTCCCGGGCAAGCTCCTGGGAGCCGCCAGCCTGGTCCCGGGAAGAGGGGGATGGCTGGGGGGCATCGGGTGGCTGGCTCGAGCCGTGCCAGGTGCAGGGTCTGCTGGCTGGGTGCTGGCAGGCTTGCACCTGGCATGGGAACCGTAGCCAGCCCGTGCCCCTTTAAGGGTTCCAGGGCCAGGAGGGGGGCAATAGAGTTTCCCTGTTGTTGGCCAGAGTGGCCACCAGGGAAAGCTGGGGAGGGCTAGCCTCCCACTAGTTCGAATTAAGGGGCTACACAGCCCTTAATTCGAACTAGTAAGTTCGAACTAAGCTTAGTCCTCGTGGAATGAGGTTTACCTAGTTTGAACTAAGCGCTCCGCTAGTTCGAATTAAGTTCGAACTAGCGGAGCGCTAGTGTAGCGCCTATCAAAGTTAATTCGAACTAACCTCTGTTAGTTCGAATTAACTTTGTAGTGTAGACATACCCTTAGTGTGTCCATGCCGAAGCAAGTATTATATCTGCTCCATCCCTGTATATCTTCATCAGGACCTTGTGAATCAGCAATATTGAGGGAAACACATAGGCTGTGTCTACACTGGCACCCTTTTCCGTAAAAGGGATGCTAATGAGACACTTCGGAATTGCAAATTCCACGGGGGATTTAAATATCCCCCGCGGCATTTGCATGAACAAACTTTCAAGTAGGAATAAGGGATCTTCCGGAAAAGGGTTTATTTTCCACAAGATCCCATCTAGACTGGCCCTTTTCTCCGGCAAATCCCTGAGCCGGAAAAAAGCGGCAGCCATGTTCATGCAAATGCCGCGGGAGATATTTAAATCCCCCGCGGAATTTGCAATTCCGAAGTCTCTCATTAGCATCCCTTTTACGGAAAAGGGTGCCAGTGTAGACACAGCCAGCCAGTAACTGCCCCCTACCCTGCGTGAATCATTAATGCTTTTGTGGAAGAATCTGGGCTGTGGTTCTGGAATGAACAGAAAGTATTGCACTTCTTGGTGACACTGGTAATGAATAAGTCTAGTTGGGGGAGCCCCTACCACAGGAAAATTGAACAGATAACACCTGTTCTGATGGACCAATTGTGTGTAAGAAAGGTTCTGCTGACACTGTCCACCAGGTTGTGCTGCAAGCCTGGGAGGTACTGGGCCTTGAGGTGAATGGAATGCACTATGAAGAAGTGCCAAAGACTCAGAGCTTCTTGGCAGAGTGGAAATGACCGTTCTCCCCCGTTATGTAAAACATGGCAGTGGGGTTGTCTGTCAATGCTGCCACACACAGGACATGCATTTAGGACTGGAAAACCTGGCAGGCTAGCCTGACCGCCCTGAGTTCCTTGTCACTGATGTGTAGTCTGGAATCTGTTTGGTCTCTCATGCTCTTAGGTTCCTCAGAAGGGCTTAACCACCTGATGTCCGATGCGTCTGTTACCATCATCAGTGTAGGAGATGGGAATTTGAAAGGAACTCCCTTGCATACTTTGTGAGGGTCCAGTCACCAGCTGAGAGTGGTAATCACATTGTTGGAAATTGTCACTACAAGGTGCAGGCTGTCTTGCACTAGATGGTGTGTTGAGGCTAGACAAGCTTGGAGTGTCCTGAGGCATGACTGATCATATAAGATCAAGATGCCATGTGTCCCAGTTGGCACAAACACACTCTTGCCATCGTGATTGGGTACTGTATGAGTGATCTTACAATGTTGGCCATGGTTTGAAACCTAGAGATGGGAGACTGGCTCTCACCTGTATCAAATTGAGAATCATCCCCAATGAACTCTATTCTTTGAATGGGAGTCAGTATGGACTTGTTTAGGAGCAGGCCTAGTGACTGGAATATGATCAGGGTCAGTTGAATATGAGCTTGTCGTTGTTTTCTGGAATGGCCTTTCAGAAGCCAGTCGACAAAATACAAATAAGATTTGGACTTCTCTGATGTGCAAAAAGGCTGCCACCACTGCCATGCATTTGGTGAACACATGTGGGGCAGTACTCTGGTTGAACAGGAGAACTTAAAATGAAAATGGTTGTTGTTCACCATGAACCTGAGAGATCACCTGTGTACAGGGAGAATTGCAATATGAATTTGTGCATCATTCATGCTGAGGGCAGCAGGCCAGTCTCCCAGATCAGTAAAGGCATAACGATGGCTAGAGATACCATATAGAACGTTTGTCCCTTCATGTATTGGTTGAGGCCTCTTAAATCCAATATGGGCCTCAGACTTCCCTTGGCCTTGGGGATTAGGAAGTATTGTGAGTAAAACCCCTTGTCTCTTACATTGTGAGGGACCTCTTATACCACACCTAGCATGAGGACCAATTGTACCTCCTGCATAAGGGATCCCTGAAGGGGAACGGAGAAGAGGGTTATGAGGGAGGAGAGGAGGAGAACTGAAGAGAATATCCCACCCCAACCATGCATAAAGCCCACAGGTCTGATGTGATATGAGACCACACACAGAAGAAGTGGGAGAGTTGGTTCAGAAAGCATGATGTGGATCCTGGGTTAGATCTGGTACACTATCCTTGAGCGCATCTTCAAACCCCCTATTTGGGGTGTGCAGTAGATTTGATAGAGCTATAGCCCTGGCCCATGGGCTGATTAGAGGACCTGTGCCTATGTTTTTGTTCCAGTGATGAAACTATTCTTGTCTGGGCCTCAGTGTATATCTGTGCTGTAAGGACTGTGGTCTGGACAGTTTTCTTTGAGGGGCTGGAGTATGCATACCAAGTGATTTAATGGTAGCTCTCGGGTCCTTCACTGAATGTTGCTTAGTGCCTGTTTGCTATGAAAATAGACCTTTTCCTTCAAACAGGAAGACTTGGAGGGTTTGCTGGACCTCTGGTGGCAGCCCAGATGCTTGGAGCCATGACAACCGCTGCATGACTGTCCCTGAGAACAGGGTTCTGGCTGTTGAGTCAGCCAAATCAAGAAGGGCTTGCAGCGAGGTTCTGGCAACAGTCTTACCTTCTCCAATGACAGCTGAAACTTCCTAAAAGCAGCAGGGAGGAGTTCCTTAATCTTGGACATGGCATCCCAAGAGTTGTAAGTGTAAGTAGGGGCTGAACTGCTGCTTGCTATCAGCCAGCTAAAAGAAGAGAGCTGTCCTGGGCGTGGGTGTGCCCACTACAATTGTTTAGCTCTGCAAGATAATTAACTGTTAACTGTTGATATGTAAATACAGCTCATGCCAGGAAGGGGAGGAAATACGAGGCATGGCTATGTAAATCCAGTTCAGCCAGGGCTGATGGAGGATCAGCGTTGGACTGGAATATGGTGTATTGTAAATAATTTGTGGCTGTTGTGGGGGTCACAAATCATGCTACCCCTAAATGTGGGAACTGTAAAACATGACACCAGTGCTTGCAGGAGAGACACCATCATCGTAAGAGGTCTCTGAGGAACAAGCCTCCCCTCTTCCAGAGTTGAGTGAACTGAACTGCAGGGAAGGGTTAAAGGGCTTGAGTCAGCCTGCTTCACACCTATCAGGTGTGAGCTATAAGACTGGCCCAAGCTGCCCCTTCCCCCTTTATTTTAAGGAGAGACCTAAAGCAGACTCTATGGGTGTGTCTAGACTAGCAAGATTTTGTGCAAAAACTTGCCAGCTGTCTACACAGGCTGCTTGAATTTGCACAAGAGCACTGATGTTCTAATGTAAGAATTCAGTGCTTCTTGCGCAAATACTTTGACACTCCTGCTCAGGGATAAGCCCTCTTGCACAAGAGGGCCAGTGTAGACAGGCACCTTAATTTTTTTGTGTAAGAAAGCCTGATGGCTAAAATGGCCATCAGAGCTTTCTTGCTCAAAAATGCGTCTATACTGGGCATGGATGCTTTTGCGCAAAAGCACTTTTTGCACAAAAGCATCTGTGCCAATCTAGACGCTCTTTTGTGGAAATACTTTTAACGGAAAAACGTTTCCATTAAAAGTATTTCTGCAAAATCATGCCAGTCTATGCCAGACCATGAGGAGTCTTTTTGCTAGTCCAGTGGAAACTGGAATCTTTTGCCAGTCTAGGTGGTGGCTAAAGAGTTGAAATCACTAAGAGCTGAAATCACTGGTTTGGCTGGGAGCCAGACCCATTGCAGCCAGCGAAGCAGCGGCGGCCAGCCGTGTGGCTGGTGGGAACCAATAGCAGGCAGCCGGTAAGAGCAGTGGCAGGCGACCAGCAGCATGGCGCAGCCGGTAGGAGCAGTGGCAGGCGAGTAGCAGCGACCAGCGGCATGACACGGCTGGTAAGAGCGATGGCAGGCTAGGAATGGCGGCAGGCGATCAGCAGCACGGTGCGGCTAGTAGGAGCGGCGGCAGGCGACCAGCGGAGCATCTGGTGGAGTGGAATGAGACAGCTGGTGGAGCGTGGCAGAGTGACTCGTGTTAAAGACTGCAGCAGAATCCTACAGAGAGGTGGGGCCGTCGGCCTGAGACCACGTAAGGTGACCCTGTCTATCCCCCCGCTCCCATTTCTACCCTTGGGAGGTAAAACCCTGCGGGTGAACTTTTGGACTTGGGGTAGCACTGACCAGGGACAGAGACTTTTTGGGGTGTCAGACTTTGGGACTTAGGGGGATTCTTGGCTGGGGGGGGGAGCTTGGCTCATGTTTGGGCTATGAACTCTGTTTGTGGTATTTTCCCAAGTTAATGCCGTATGACTTCTCTCTCTGTTTCATTAAATGTTTCTTTCCTACACTCAGACTCTGTGCTTGCGAGTGGGGAAGCATTGCCTCTCAGAGGCACCCAGGGGTGTATGAATTTCCCAGGTTACTGGATGGGGGCTTGAGCCGGTTCTGTGTGAGATGGACCCCTAGATATTGAACCCGACCCTGGTTGCTGCCAGGCCTACCGGGCAGAAGGGTTATATAAGCATATCTACTGAGGACAGCCTGTTGATTGGCTGTGCTCAATTGAAGACCACCCGCTGCATAGATCTTTCTACCAAAGAGGTCTAATCTTTTGGCCACTTGACTTTCAGGGCCGGCACTTGCTGGCTTTGCCTCTCCTTTTTGTTCACTGCAGATACTACCAATGGAGTAGGATGAGGGTGGGAAAAAAGGAATTTGTACCTCCTAGAGAGAATGAAGTATCATCTTTCTAATCCCTTGCTCACCACCACCACCACCGATGCTCAAGCATGCAACGGGCACACACTTGATTGGAATTGATGTGAACAAGCATTCAAAGAGTCACTCTTTTCAGTCCCAATAGTACATTGACACTCTAAGTCCAGCTCCAGCACTTTTCTCTGCACTCTAGCAGCCCTCACCTCCTCCCCACACCTCCCCCCTCAGAATCTACTCTGTTTGCTTTCCAGGTGTGGAGCTAACCCTTTCCCAGAGACTACAGCAAGCTTATCCCTCTATGATTTCCCAGTCTTCAGCTATCCAGCGTAGGGAGCCAGGAGTCTACCTCATCCCTTTTCAGCCCACTGTGGGCATAGCTCCTTATCCTCGTGAAATTCACAGGCAACTCAACTGCCTTCTGCTTTCACCAGCTTGATCTGACTCTGCTACTCCCCACTTCAGGAGAACCCTCCCCCTGCAGTTTTCAGTTTCAGCTCTAATCCTTCTTCTGAACAATCACTCTCCTGACTCTGCGTTCTGAGCTCTCTCTTTCTCTGAAATTCCCTCTTTCACATCTACACAGCAGGGCAAAAGTCGAATTAAGCTATGTGACTTGAGCTACATCAGTTGCGTAGCTGAAGTTGAAATAGCTTAATTTGGCTTTTGGTGCTGTCTACACAGCAGGAAGCCGAAGGAAGAACACTCTTCCTTCAACTCCCCTTACTCCTTGTTAAATGAGGTTTACAGGAGTAGAAGTAAGAAGTCCTCCAGCTCGCCATTGTTTCGAAATAATGACTTGCAGTGTTGACGTGCTCTTTGTTATCTGTGTAGATGTCAATTATTCCAAAATAATGCTGCTGTCTAGACATACCCTGAGAGACACTGCTCAGCTCCCACTGCCTCCAGTCCCTCAAGGGCCTACAGGCAAAAGAGGGCCTCCAAGGAGAAAGACTTTTGAGCCAGTGCCCAAATAAAATAGCATAGAAGAATCTTTTAAAAGGGGGGACAGTGAGGCAAAAGGTAAAATTTTCTGAGAACTGTAGCCCAGGATTATCTGAGAAACCCCTTCTGAGTTTTGGCTGTGTCTGGAAATTACAGTGGTGCCTTAAAAGAGACTGTGGGTGAGTGGGTAGATGGGAGGGTCTTTCTAATATGGTATCTGCAAGAGATAATGGGCTAAATTCTGTTTCTAAAAGTTAATATGAGCTGTTTCCATAAATCTGGAAGCAGCATTCGGCTCTGCTACAAGCTGAAACAAAACTCAAGGGTGCTCTAAATTGTAGTGGGTTGTAAAGCTGTACCATTACACTGAAACACACTACAGCCACACTTCCTCCAGGAAGCTTCTTCTGCACTAAGGGGTCAGCAAGGAGTGGCACAGATTCTTTGCCAAAAAAGAGATTCCTTTATGCTCAGGGAATCCTCACCTACCCTTTCGAGGCAATTTTAATTCCCCTTTGACCACTCAGTAGTGCCAAGGGGACTTTGCCTGGACCAACATCTGATCGATCAGCCCCTCATTCTCTAGATGTGAATTTCATCTCCAAGTCTGTCTAGTAGGCTATGTCTAGACTACATCCCTCTTTCAAAATTAGGCAGATCGAAAGTGCAAATGAAGCACAGATTTAAATATCCTGTGCTTCTTTTGCATATTCACGTCCAATCGCTGTTTCGAAAAAGGGCATTTCAAAAGTGAAACTGTAGTCTAGATGCAGTTCTTTTGGGAAAAAACCCTTTTTCGAAACATCCCGTACTCCTGAAAAAATGAGGAGTATGGGATCTTTCGAAAAAGGGGTTTTTTTTTCTGAAAGAACTGTGTCTAGACTGCGGTTTCACTTTCAAAATGCCCCTTTTTGAAACAGCGATCGGGTGCACATATGCAAATGAAGCATGGGATATTTAAATCAATGCTTCATTTGCACTTTCGATCTGCCTAATTCACATCCCTCTTTCGAAAGAGGGATGCAGTCTAGACAAGCCCGTACTGTCCTTGCTCTTATATTAACTTAAAGATTAAAAACAAGTCGGTTTTATTTTTTTTAAATAAATGTATTTTAAATGTATTTTTAGAAATATTTGCTCCCAGGATGAAACTGTTATTGAAGTAGTTTTAGATGTTGAATGATAGGATTTTAAACAATTTGCCATATTTAAGAAAAGCCTGAATGGTGAAAGATGAAATGGCGTGCAAAAGCCAAGTGTTTTGTCCTTTACATTTTAAAATTTATGAGCATAAAATCTGGGGAAATCAACATCAGCAGTACTGTTTCAATTGAGAGCATCCAATACAACCCTCCAATTCTCAACGTGGTCAATTTCAAGAGCTGAAAATGGCAATCAGAAAAATGTTATAATGTGAAATGTCTAATAAATCCACTCCTGTCTGTTACTCTGTTTTGTATTCTGTCTTCTTTAATGTGATAGGTCCCTGAGCATTAACACAAATGGGGAGGAGACAGTCATAAACAAGCTGTCAAGCTTAACAGAGCTATACATTCTCGATCTTTGAATAAATATAGACAAGCAAGGCTGGATAATTTGTAACCACAAAGGGCCCTATGTAGGTCATATTGGTTTCTGGGACTATTAGCCCTTGGAATCCCTTGAAACAGTGAGGTGTCTATGGTGCAGAACTGAACAGCCTGGCACTACTTTGATACTCCGTTCCATATATGACAATTGAACCATTCAGAATGATGGTGGAGAAGTAAAGTCATGCTTATATGAGATGGGTTATTCTCAAGACAGACAAGTCAAGCTTTTAAAGGGGCTGCAGCATGAAGAGAGCAAAGGAATCTCTCTAGTAACTGAGAAGACATGGCCCTCAGAGCCAACTCTGTCCATTTAAACAGTGAAGGAGCAGAGTCCATCAGGAGGGAAACAAATCATTTTTCCCGTAACTGAAAATAGACAGGCAACCATAGTAGGGCAGAAGGGCACATTAAAAAGTCTAAACAATATATCCTCCATAGCAGAGATTCTCAATTTTCTTTTCATAATATGGATCACATCACAATAGATAGCTCATTTCATGGATCAACTCTGCTACTGTTCCCATACCATTCCTGTGACAGCTAGAGCAGGTGCGTAATTGGAAATGGGTAATATTGTGAAATTATTTTTTTTAATATAATGCCCCAGCTGGAAATAAGGAAAGACCAATGTGACCAGCCAATTCTGCACCCCAACAGCAAGTACTCCACAGATTTGGTAGAAGTAATATTTCTAGTACTGCAGTTCTGTAACAGAGAAACTTCATGACCTGAATATTTTCAAATGGGCAAACCCAAAATATGCATGCACATCAGTGCGTTCCTGGCTTAGGTACACAAATATTCCTCACACACAAGCTAGTCCAAGTGGTCAATTCCATTTCGTAACAAAAGAATGCAACCCCAACTTGTGTGTGAAGCCAGGCATATAAAAAAGCACATATACACTTCTGCATGCCTTCATTTGAAAATCTGGCACAGGGACACTTAAAAGAAGCAACTGATTTATTATCAGCACTAATCATCATAAGAGCTATGGATGGGCATGATATAAACAAAGAGGAATAGGATAACTAAATAACCGACTTGTAATTGAGAGAGAAGCACATAAATCCTATCACATTAGGGTATACTGGTAACCTGCATGGAAAACATTTTGTTTTGTTTTTACACTGCCAAGATAAACAAATTATAATTAAGCAAGTCACTTTATATTAATACAACACCTCTTCCTGTCACTGTGCATCAAACTATCACCATCTGTAATGGTACTCATTAGAAAGCTGCATCAACTTTGTACATGGATCAGATTGTTTCCTTACCAGCTGCTAAGGTTTGTCCCATGCCTGGTTCACTAGTTACACATCCAATTCGATTGCAGAGAGTAATAGTGAAGTTGTACTTTCTGTACGGTTTTAATCCCGTCACTATATAGGACAGCTCATGAGCTTCAGCTATGTACACAACCTGCAAGGCAAATTAAATGGAAGATGGTATTGGTTACATAATATTTTCACTCCTGTTAATAGAGGCTATGGTCACTAAAAATAAATTAACCTCAAAATTTGTAGATTCCTGCATTTAGACATGGAAAGGTTAGCCAAGACCAATTAGTAGAAAAGGATTATTTTGGTGAATCTCAACAAGCTAAGATTGAAATGATAATACTTCTATCACACTTCTTTGTAATCCAGTTCCTGGGTAGATAAATGAGAAGACATAGTTATTGCCTAATAAAGCTGTGTGATGGTGCTGGTATCACTAAAAACACTTTATGGATGACAAAGATGTCACCATTAGGTGATGAAATCTAAGTCTATCCATCTGATCATAGTGGAATAAGAGACAGGAGTGGCACACATTCTGATGGGAACTGGCAAATAATAAGAAAAGACATATTTTACCCCAAAATTAAAGTAATTTATCAAGGGGTTAGAAATAGGTAAACCTGAATAAGATGATGTTCCTCAGTTCAAATTATTTCAGGTACTTGTTTCTCCAGTAATCTAAAGTCTCACACAATTGGAACCCTTCGGGCCTCAAGCACTTTACAAATAATTAAGCTACAGTTTCAAAAATCTGATGAGGTAGGCAAGCTAGGGGGAGAGGTAGATACTAAGCTAGGGGGAGAGGTAGATACGCTTAAGGGCAGAGATAGGGTCCAGAGTGACTTAGACATATTGGAGGATTGGGCCACTAGAAATCTCATGAGATTCAACAAAGACAAGTGTAGAGTCCTGCACTTGGGACGGAAGAATCCCAAGCATAGTTACAGGCTGGGGACCAACCAGCTAAGTAGTAGTTCTGCAGAAAAGGACCTGGGGGTTACAGTGGATGAGAAGCTAGATATGAGTCAACAGTGTGCCCTTGTAGCCAAGAAGGCTAATGGCATATTAGGTTGCATTAAGAGGAGCATTGCCAGCAGATCCAGAGATGTCATTATTCCCCTTTATTCGGCTTTGGTGAGGCCACATCTGGAGTACTGTGTCCAGTTCTGGCCCCCCCACTACAAAAAGGATGCGGACGCATTGGAGAGGGTCCAGCGGAGGGCAACCAAAATGATTAGGGGTCTGGAGCATATGACCTACGAGGAGAGGCTGAGGGACTTGGGTCTGTTTAGTCTGCAGAAGCGAAGAGTAAGGGGGGACTTGATAGCAGCCTTCAACTTCCTGAAGGGAGGTTCCAAAGAGGATGGAGAGAGGCTGTTCTCAGTAGTGACAGATGGCAGAACAAGGAGCAATGGTCTCAAGTTGTGGTGGGAGAGGTCCAGATTGGATATTAGGAAAAACTATTTTACTAGGAGGGTAGTGAAGCATTGGAATGGGTTACCTAGGGAAGTAGTGGAGTCTCCATCCCTAGAGGTGTTTAAGTCTCGGCTTGACAAAACCCTGGCCGGGTTGATTTAGATGGGATTGGTCCTGCCTAGAGCGGGGGGCTGGACTTGATGACCTTCTGAGGTCTCTTCCAGTTCTATGATTCTATGATAAGGGGATGGTTGGATGAAATAACATGATCTTGGTAACTAATTGACCATTCATTATAGGGAACTTTCTGGGTGTCTGGCTGGTGAGTCTTGCCCACATGCTCAGGGTTTAGCTGATCGCCATATTTGGGGTCAGGAAGGAATTTTCCTCCAGGGTAGATTGGCAGAGGCCCTGGAGGTTTTTCGCCTTCCTCTGTAGCATTGGGCACAGATCACAGCTGAAGGACTCTCTGCATGTTGGGGCCTTCAAAGTATTTGAAGGCTTCAATATCTGAGACATAAGTGAGAGGATTATTCTAAAGGGGTGGGCGAGATTCTATGGCCTGCGCTGTGCAGGGGGTCAGACTAGATGATCATAATGGTCCCTTCTGACCTTAAAGTCTATGAGTCTAAGTATTCTGGTCTCCATTTTACAGACAAGCATATGGAGGCATAGAAACAGTACCATAAATTATATGCTTAAATCAATGTCAGAATCAGAATGCAGGAGTTCTGTCTGGCATTTCCTTGTTCTAGCTACTGGACAACATGACAGCTTGTTGCATTTTTCATTCAATATAATTGCCAAAATAATTAAAATTATAAATTCAGTTTGGTCAACCCCAAACATTTAAAAATTCTGACTAAGACCTAAAAAACCTGGAGTTCTTTTTACTTGCCTTCTCTTTTATAGGGTTCATATTTTCAACCAGAAGACTAAAAGGTTATTATAAGTTGAACCTCCAAAATCCAGGACTCAGTGGTCCAGCAACATCCATGATCCAGCAGGACCACAGATGTTGCTGGATCAGAGCCCTAGCACCTGGGAGTGTGAACTCCATCACGGGAGCCCTGGCCGCATGGGATAGCAGAGGGGCAGCCAGCAGCAAAAGTGGGACAGCCAGGAAGTCCCATCCCCAGGGACTCCCAGCAGAGCACAGCGGAAGCAGGGCAGCCGACAAGCTCCGTCCCCCGGGATTCCCAGTGAGGCGCGGAGAAGTGGGGATGCTACAGCTGGGGAGCTCCATTCCTGGGAGCTCCTGCAGGTTGGAACCCAAATCCACGCTCTGCAGGCTGGAGCTCAGTGGCAGTGGTGCTAGAATGGACACAGCTGCAGAGAGGGGGAGTGCCCTGGGAGTTGGTGACAAGGACCCTGATCCCACAAATTCCCTCCTTCAGGACAGGTCAGGTCCTGAGGGTGCTGGACAAGTGAGTTCCAACCTGTAATTTACAACCAATAGCTGAAATCCTCACAATAAAAAGACTCCAGGAACTGGAGTTTAATGAAAGAAAGAATATTGTAACAAATGTGATCAAACTGCAAAAATGGTTAACACTGCAAGTCCTACATTTACATGGTACGTTTCATCCTGAAAGGTACCCAGAGTGCTTCATAACCTATGGATTGAATTCTAACCAACACTTACACAGAGAGAGAAAAGCCACAGGATAATGAGAAGTTCATTACAACCATTTTTCATTCCCATTTGGGGCTCCACCCAAAACATTTCCACGCAGTGTAGGATTTCTGCTTGTGGAATTGCAGTGGTACTTTCTGGGATGGAGTAAAAGTCATTACGCAAACTCCATGGGTGCCAATGTGACACTATAGGTGCTCTGGGATTGGTTCAGCACTGACCACTGACCAGTCACCCAATGATAAGCTCCTCCCCTCCTCCTCCACCTTGCTCTACAGTGAAGAGGAGGTGCTGAGAGGGGGGGAAGGAGTGGAAGAAGTCAGGGGCAGAAGGAAGTGGAGGGAGGATGGTGAGAGCTTGGGGGAGGGGCAGAGTGAAGCTGAAAAGAGCAGGATGGAGGTGGAGCTTTGGAAGAGGAGTAGAATATGGAGCAAGGGGGGGCATTGAGGGAAGGGGGCAGAGTGGGCATGGAGCATGTCTGAGATAGTAGAAAGTTAGCGCCTGTGGCATACTCCAACAGTGATCGATTTACATGTGCCTTGCACACAGATTATTCCTGCTTTTAGCACAGCTCTGGAGCAAGTGTACTTGAAGGAGCTATCAGTAGTCATCTGGGTAAGGCAGGATTGCCAGCCCCAACAATTCATCAATCATCAGGAAGGACCCCAAAACTCATTACATGTATTTTTTTAAAAGCCATGATGATGACCCACTATTGTTTCAATCTTTTAATTTGCCTTTTGAATGTGAAGATCGTGACTTTAAGCTTTTCCCTGAAACAACAAGGGTCCCACACACACACACACACACACATGAACAAACAAAGGCTGAAATTCTTGCATAATCTCCAGACTCCAAAAGTGAAGGCTTTGAAAAAAACAACAACCAAGCCTTTCAATAAAACAGAGATGTCAACACCAGCAAGGGAATAGTGAGGCTATGCCTGGATTGCACATATTGCTGGGCACCCTGAGGGCACACATATATGCTTCTTTTACAGAATCAACATATGCACAGCTTGAGGGGGTTTACACAATTCACCTGAATTGACTCTTGATATCTGGGAATTTCTGAAATACAACTCTCTTCAGGGGTACAATTCAATGCCTCTTTATGCAATTCACACAATGTTACAGAAAATGAAAAGAATGTCAAACTGCTGGATGAGGAAATTAGGTAAGCAGAACATACAGTAAATAGGCAAATAAAAATTTTGCCATGACACCAAGGCTGATACCTCCACAGATCAGCAAAAAATGAAAACAGATTGATAACAATACCTGAGAAAATGCTGGCAAGATGTTTTGTGTGGTAATTATGTTGATGCTGTATCCCATCACTTCTCCTCTTGCTACATTATTTTGTGGCTTTTCCCAAGATACATTGAGAGAATACGGTGAAAGAGGGACTACTGATGGAGATGGCATGAATACAGGAGCTAAAAACAAATGTGCTAATTTACCATAAAATAAATGAACAACATGTGTCATGCAAGTTTTCTTACTGTATTTGTAAAATGCCATCTGTTATAGGCGATAAAATGTCTTTTCACATCCAATTCCTTAATAAGCACCTTGTAAAAAATTAATTTTCGGGTCTAAATGGAATTGTTATATTGTTTTTAATATTATGTAAAAAGCCAAAAAAAATCACTTGTGTAGAATAAAACCTTGGTTTTGTGAAGCACATGCTTTTAAAGAAGTACTAACTACCACTTGGCTACTAAACGCCTTTGTTGTCAGGTATAAGTAGAAAGTACAAGATGAAAAGCTCTCAGATGCAAAATCTTAATGTGATCTGGAAAACCGATAAAAGCAGCGATTGTTCAATGCTTAAACAGCTTTTTGTCTGCCGGGCAGGTTTGAAATTAACACATTTCTCACTTCTTATAAAGCAATGCTCCTGTCTTGGATAACAAAACCTGAAAAAGCACTGCAGTAAAAGTCCCACCTTCTCACTTTGTAATGATAGAATCCCAGTTCGTAGTGCCTCTTAGGTACAAAGCCCACACTTGTGGACCTCTTTCCAAGTGCAAATTTGACACTCCTATGACATATGCTGGGGGGCTAGGAAGGCAGGCTGAAGACAAGGGGCTGGGAAATATGGGGGCTCGGGGCAGGTGGGGGACACAGAAGTCAAGGCGGGGTAGGGAGCTCAGTGGGAAGTGTGCAGGGGTTCAGGGCATGGGGTTGCAGGATTCAGGGCAGGGGGCCTGAATGCAAAGGGCTGGAAGGTGTTGGGAGCTCAGGACAGGAGGTGAGGGGTTGAGGGCAAGGGGCTGGGAGGTATGGGTACAGGAGTCAAGCCAGGGGTGGGAATCTCAGGGGAGGGGTGGGAGGTATGCAGGAGCTCAGGGCAGGAGGGGTGCAGGATTTGGGACGGGAGTGAAGGGTTCAGCACAAGAGGGCTGGGAGGTTATACTGGTTCAACGGTGGCTCCTTCCATGGGTTAGGGTCATGCTGCCCTGGTGGCTTCTTCCATGTGGGGGAGCAGGGCTGCACTGATCAACACCCCCTGGCTGGTGGCTCCTCACAGTGCTAGAGTGACTGGATTCCTGGCAGAGGGGAGGAGCAGGAGCAGGGCTGGGCTACCTGGGGGGGCTTTTGACGAGGGGACAGGGCTGGGCTTCTCAGCCCCTCTCCCCCAAGCTAGCCAGAAGCTCCTCCTGGGGGGAGGGAGAGAGATTTCTGGCTGACTGGGCTCTTTCACTGTCTGTTGCTGCAACCGAGGGCTGGGGGGAGGGTACTGGGAGCAGAGGACTGCTTGCCTGCATTGATTGGTGGTTGGCAATATGGAGAGCCCTGGTCACAGTTGGCCACTCTCTTCCTGATGAGCCCCCCGCCCCTGCCCCCACCACCATGGTCACTGTTCAGTATAGCCACACTTGCTGCCTCCTCTGGTCATTGTGGAGCATAACTGTCTTTCCTATCAGCCCCCTCCCTTTCCATGTAATGGAAAACAATGAAATTCCAGGCTTGTCCCATTCTCCTGGTACAACCAAACCCCGACCCTGCTTTGAGTTATGATACGAGAAAGCTGCATACTAAATTTGGGGGTTCTATCTCTTACTATTTATGAGGATTTCTTGATCAAACAGACTCACAGACAGACGGACTCATGGACAGACAGACACACAAACTCTCAAGTGTGTGTGTGTACACAAACCAGATAAGAAGAAAGACTAATTCTAAAAGAGGTTTTAGTCCAGCCTCCCATTTTGTGGAAGCAAATAACTAGGGGCATGATTTTGGATGCCAGCAAATGTGGGCAACACCACTGAGACATTTAACTGCTGAAATCTGAGTACTTTCGGGTAGGTAAAGCCAGATCCATCAATAGAGCTCAATTTCAATTTAGCCAAGAAAACAAGGGACCTTATTCTCAAAAGGACTCAGTATGTTGAATACTGAACTCCTGAAAATCTGGTCATAGGTGTCACAGTGGCAGCTGCTGTGTGAAGAGCACTTTTGAAAATCTGGTCCTTACTTAGGTGCCTGGCTCTTATTTAATCCACAAGAGAGCTGAGCTCTTAAAAAATGTGTGTTCTGAATACTTGAAAATTCAGGGAGGAGCTTTTTTGGAAAAACTAGCACTATATGTAAACTAATGCTTCCATTTAGGAAGTGTGTATTTAAGGTTAGGCTTAGGATTATTAACCTTTCTTGAATAAGGACTTAAACGATATTTTTTGCATCCACATCTGCTTCTCCCAAAATTGCAAATGCTACAGAGTCTGAGTTTGTTGACCTTCAAAGCTCACCTCAAGTACTCTGTATATTCTCTGAGGTTTTCAGGGGAAAAGTAGATGAATGAGTGTTTGCTTGAAGGAGATATATGCAATGATGGGGAAAACTGGATAAAATTCAGAAACCCAAACTTTAGAGTAAAAAGATTTTTGATATCATATGGCCTTAGAAGCTTGTTTCAGTGTGATTGTGATTTTTCATCCATAGTCATTTTACCTATGCTAAATTCCTAGCAAATTTAAGTGAGTTTTGAATAAATAAGATGAACAGAATTTGGCTCAATAAAGCTGTTTGTTTAACATAAAAGCTTTCTTTTTGAATGCAATAATGCAATCTGGGTTTTTAAAAATGAGTTATTATGAACTAATACTTACCCCCTTCTCCAGTTCTTGCTGATATCCAGTCTGAAAATATGCTACCAGCCATGTTTATAGCTAAGACACAAAACTCATACTCTGTGAAAGGCTCAAGATCAGTAATTGTGGTACTAATCTGAGGCGGCATTAATGCGTTTTCATTAGCAGACTCCATAATTGGCTGAGGACTGAGCCATCCACTGCTCTGGAAGATGCGGCTTTCAGGAGGAATATGACTTCCATCTGATTGTAATGCTCCTCTCATATAGATTTCATATCTTATTATAATACCTAGAAATAAAGTGAGCAAACAAAGGTAAGATGTTGCAAATTGTTATTCAATGCACAATTAAAATATCAACACAAAAATATTTTAAAATGTTTAATAATCTAGCAGAGACCACAGAAAATATAATGTATGCAAAGGTGTAATTTTAATTCCTACAAAAGTTCATATAAGTTTGGGATATTTTTTCCTTTCAGAAGGTTGAAAAAGCTACTAGGGGGGAAGCTGTTCTAGATTTGATTTTAACAAATAGGGAGGAACTGGTTGAGAATTTGAAAGTGGAAGGCAGCTTGGGTGAAAGTGATCATGAAATCATAGAGTTCATGATTCTAAGGAACAGTAGAAGGGAGGACAGAAAATTAGAGACAATGGATTTCAGGAAGGCAGATTTTGGTAAGCTCAGAGAGCTGGTTGGTAAGGTCCCATGGGACGCAAGACTGAGAGGAAAAACAACAGAAGAGAGCTGGCAGTTTTTCAAAGGGACATTATTAAGGGCCCAAAAGCAAGCTATTCCACTGTGTAGGAAAGATAGAAAATATGGCAAAAGACCGCCTTGCCTTAACCAGGAGATCTTGTATGATCTAAAAATAAAAAAGAAGTCACATAAAAAATGGAAACTAGGACAAATTACAAAGTATGAATATAGGCAAACAGCATAGGAATACAGGGGCAAGATTAGAAAGGCAAAGGCGCAAAACGAGCTCAAACTAGCTATAGGCATGAAGAGAAACAAGAAGACATTCTATAAATATATTAGAAGCAAGAGGAAGACTAGGAACAGGGTAGGCCCATTGCTCAGTGAGGAGGGAGAAACAGTAACAGGAAACTTGGAAATGGCAGAGATGCTCAATGACTTCTTTGTTTTGGTCTTCACTGAGAAGTCTGATGAAGGAATGCCTAACATAGTGAATGCTAGTGGGAGGGGGTAGGTTTAGAAGATAAAATTTAAAAGAACAACTTAAAAATCACTTAGAAAAGTTAGATGTCTTCAAGTCACCAGGACCTGATGAAATGCATTCTAGAATACTCAAGGAGCTGATAGAGGAGGTATCTGAGCCTTTAGCTATCATCTTTGGAAAATCATGGGAGACAGGAGAAATTCCAGAAGACTGGAAAAGGGCAAATATAGTGCCCATTTATAAAAACGGAAATAAGA
The DNA here is from genome assembly GCF_052426305.1 of Pelodiscus sinensis. Classification (NCBI taxonomy): domain Eukaryota; kingdom Metazoa; phylum Chordata; order Testudines; family Trionychidae; genus Pelodiscus; species Pelodiscus sinensis. Next base: position 152,646,419 of record NC_143054.1, read on the forward strand.
ACAACCCAGGAAACTACAGACCAGTCAGTTTAACTTCTGTGTCAGGAAAGATAACGGAGCAAGTAATTAAGGAAATCATTAGCAAACACTTGGAAGATAATAAGGTGATAAGGAACAGACAGCATGGATTTGTAAAGGTCAAATCATGTCAAACCAATCTGATAGCTTTCTTTGATACGATAATGAGTCTTGTGGCTAAGGGAGAAGTGGTGGACGCGGTATACCTAGACTTTAGTAAGGCATTTCAAATGGTCTTGCATGATATTCTTAGCAATAAACTAGGCAAATACAACTTAGATGAGGCTACTAAAGGTGGGTGCATAACTGGCTGAATAACGGTTCTCAGAGAGTAGTTATTAACGGTTCACAATCCTGCTGGGAAGGTATAACAAGTGGGGTTCTGCAGGGGTTTGTTTTGGGACCAGTTCTGTTCAAAATCTTCAACAGCGATTTAGCTATCTGCATAGAGAGTACGCTTATTAAGTTTGCAGATGATACCAAGTGGGGAGGGGTTGCAACTCCTTTGGAGGATAGGGTCATAATTCAAAATGATCTGGACAAATTGGAGAAATGGTCTGAGGTAAACAGGATAAAGTTTAATAAGGACAAATGCAAAGTACACCACTTAGGAAGGAACAATCAGCGTCACACATACAGAATGGGAAAAGACTGTCTAAGAAGGAGTACGGCAGAAAGGGATCTAGGAGTTATAGTGGATCATAAGCTAAATATGAGTCAATAGTGTGATGCTATTGCAAAAATAACAACATGATTCTAGGATGCATAGACAGGTGTGTTGTGAGCAAGACACAAGAAGTAATTTTTCCACTTTACTCTTCGCTGATTAGGCCTCAGTTGGAGTATTGTGTCCAGTTCTAGGCACCACATTTCAAGAAAGATCTGGAGAAATTGGAGAAGGTCCAGAGAAGAGCAACAAGAATGATTAAAGGTCTAGGAAATATGACCTGTGAAGGAAAACTGAAAGAATTGGGCTTGTTTAGTTTGGAAAAGAGAAGATTGAGAGGGGACATGATAGCAGTTTTTAGGTATCTAAAAGGGTGTCAAAAGGAGGAGGGAGAAAACTTGTTCATCTTGGCCTCTGAGGATAGAACAAGAAGCAATGGGCTTAAACTGCAGCAAGGGAGGTTTAGGTTGGACATTAGGAAAAAGTTCCTAACTGTCAGGATGATTAAACACTGGAATAAATTGCCCAGGGAGGTTGTGGAATCTCCATCTCTGGAGATATTTAAGAGTAGGTTAGATAAATGTCTATCAGGGATGGTCTAGTCAGTACTGGGTCTTGCCATGAGGGCAGGGGACTGGACTCAATGACCTCTTGAGGTCCCTTCCAGTCCTAGTATTCTATGATTCTATGAAAATGTGTTGTTGTTCTATCACAACTTTTCTTGTTATTGGATTAAACATTTGGTTTTACAACCCACTTAATTTTTGCACTTGAAAATATCTCAGGTTGAACTGTTGTAATTTGATTTGTTATGCTTTTTCCTTTAAGGACAGATAAACGGTTTGTAGGTTTCAACTTGATCTAGAGAGTTTCTACATGGATACTATAGCAGTATAGCATAATAGTATTTTCAATGGTCTCAAATTGAAGTGGGGGAGGGGTCTAGGTTGGATATTAGGAAAAACCATTTCACTGGGAGGGTGGTGAAGCACTGGAATGGGTTACCAAGGGAGATGGTGGAGTCTCCATCCCTAGAGATTTTTAAGTCTCGTCTTGACAGAGCCCTGGCTGGGATGATTGATTTGGGATTGGTCCTGCTTTGGGCAGGGGGCTGGACTTGATGACTCCTGAAGTCTCTTCCAGCTCTATGATTCTAAATGTTTCTGTAATGGGCAGATGATGATTTTAGTGACAGTAATGAACAGTATTTTTAAAATAAGCTGGTGGAATGGGAGCCTGTTTTCTGTCCATTTTCCATCAAAGGGAATCTGTTAACTATGTGGCAAGATCTCAATGGCCAAGAATAGATGTTCACATTAGGCAGAGCGCATTACTTAAGTACATGCCTAATCTTAACATATGAGTGGGCCCATTAACCTCAAATGCTTCAAGTTAGGCATGTACGTAAGCACCTTGCTAAAGTGAGCCTGACAAAGCAGAATAATGTAAATATTAAATGGGAGACTTCTACAAGACCAGGAACTGCTCAGCCAGAAGTTAGATAAGCATCATAGTGAATAAGTATCTCGAGCCACATTTATGGACTTCAGGAAACTGAATAACCATAACAGGATGGGAAGGGGGGAAATGACTTGTCCCCTTGTCTTTTTGACAGACAGGAAGATTTGATTAGGCATCAAAGAAATAAAATATCATTGTCCACAGTTGCCTGCTCTTACAAGTACATGTAAGTTGTAAGATGGTGATGTTAACGTACAGATAATTGCATTCTATCAGGACCTCATTGTTTTCTATGTCATTCTTTGAAAAGTCACATTTGTTAGTATTAAGTTAAAAAAAAAACCACATACATAGCAATTGTTACCTTCCCCAATATAAAATATCCTTTGAACTTTAGAAAGTACTAAGAATATGATATTAGCAATTAGGAGTTGTTCCTGCTATTCATGCTCCTAACTCAGCTGTGCTCTAGGAGAGGCATAGTTACCAGAGGCCTCTGTGAACCCAAAAGTTGTGACTTATGTGCACTAACCAATCAGGAGGTTCTTACCACTCATTCACTTTAACACTGAGTTTTCTAACAAAGTGAAGTGCTTCTTCCATCAGCAGCTGCTGGGAGAGTGTGAATGGAATCCAAGAGCTGACATTCATAGCTTTAACTACCATCAGCTTACAGATCAGGGGGTGGCAGCAAGCAAAGAGAAGCACTTACTGTATGATGGCAAGACTAGCATTGACACAAGTGAATACTGCAGTGCCTATAGTCTGGCAGTACTAAGCCTACAGAAACATTCTAGTCTGGGTTAGTTTTCTGGCTCTTTCTATTTTAGGAAGATACGATCCACACAAAGTGGGAACTGAGACCTGTTCACCACATTGGCGAACACAAAAGCTCTTTCCTGAAGTATCTATGAGGTTTGCCATGCAAACGCTGCCAGGGTGATTACAAGAGCTCTACAAAAATGTGGCCATGCACTGAAAGACAAAATAGGAAAGAGCAGAATGGAGTGCAGCACAGTGTCTTCCATACAAAAGCTGGTACTTCTACACACCAAAACTAACACACTACATATACCTTGCAAGTCAGGCAGACACGGACATTATCAAATCTGTAACAATGCATTAGCTTGATAACAGAATGAGCCACCATATATGCCTCATGGTTAAAAAAACAGACTCCTGTTAATTCTTTTACTTTGTTAATCCTTTTATTTACTGATTTAGAAGATACAGCAATGGTCACTTCATCTGTGTAAACTAATTGGTGTGAAAAATGGATTTTTCAGTAAAACTTTAATTGTAAACATTGTTTTTATTGAGGCAGATATCATTAAGGGGCAAATCCTGGTCTCATTACAGTCACTTGGAATTTTGCACTCCAAGAGGAATCCCAATTTTACAAATTCAAAGTTTGGTGTCCTCTCTATGGGAAAGAATGGAATGTAGTCCAAGGCAGGCTCCATTAATGTAGACACACTATTTCAGACACAGAACCCCAGGAACCGCTCTGGAAAGCTTCAGGTGGCTTCCCGGAGGCCAATTAGTTTGACTTGGCAGCCCCGTAGTGTCCACACTATGTTATTTTGGACGTACAAGTTCAGGACTAGCATTATTCCTCATGAAAAGCAGGACTACAGAGTTTGAATTCCCCGGCCCCTTATTCCAGATTAACAGGCTTGATAGTATGAGCATATCACTTATAAAATTGACTTTGGGGGGCTAATTTTGGGCTAAGGTTCTAAGGTGTGTCTAGACAGGCAAGATTTTGCGCAAAATCTTGCCACCTGTCTACACTGGCTGCGAGTATTTGCGCAAGAACACTGAGTTTGTACTGTACAAAATCAGTGGTTCTTGCACAAATATTCTGACGCTCGCTCTCAGGGATAAGCCCTCTTGCGCAAGTATTCTTGCTCAAGAGGGCCAGCGTAGACAGCCAAGTTAATTTCCTGCACAAGAAAGCCCAATGGCTAAAATGGCCATCGGAGCTTTCTTGCACAACAGAGTGCCTACACTGGCATGGATGCTTTTGCGCAAAAGCAAATCTTTTGCGCAAAGGCACATGCCAGCATAGACGCTCTCTTGCGCAAATACTTTTAACGGAAAAACTTTTCCATTAAAAGTATTTGCGCAAAATCATGCCAGTCTAGACGCAGCCCTAGTGTATACTAGGCCTAAGAGAATAATAAGAGAATGAAACAACAGAAAAGAGACAGTTCAACTGATTTTTGTTATCTTTTTTTTTTTTGGTCCAATGCTTGCACCCCACTGACTGGGGAACCCTGAACAGATTTAGATAAAATACTGTTTTTTCATTGTTGAATCTCAGGTTTAAGAAATTAAGTGATTTAAGTCTTACCATTTGGTTTTGTAGGTGGAAGCCATTTTAAAGTGAACTCCGTAGCACTGATGTTTTTTATCACAGGTGAATGTTGCCCTTCCGGAGGGGCCTGTGCAGTAATTACTGTCACTGGAAGGCTCTGCAAACAGCCTCCACTGGTACATGCTTGAACACAAAAAATGTACTTTGTAAAAGGAACTAGATTCTGAATGGTTGTAAAGGTTTCTAAGCTTTCATACTGTCCACAGGGCTGAAGATCAATGGAATAAGTACATGTCAAAACATACTTTTCTATAGGCCCAGAGTCATTTGATGGGGTTGTCCAGTTAAGGGAAATGGTGTGTGGGCCAACAGGAAAAATTATCTGTAAATGTAGATTTCCTCTAGGTGAACCTGATTTTGTTCGGTACATTACTGCTGCACTCCTTGTAGAACCATGAACATTGCTGACCTTGAGGTAATAGGAATAGAAGGTATAAGGGCACAAAGTGGAGTCACTGAAGCTCTGAGTTCCTAAAACAAGCATAAGAAGAAAATTATGTTCCAGCTGACAAATTATGTTCCACCTGTCAAACACGGGTCTTCAATTTGTTGCCTTTTATGCAAGTTTTGAAAGACTACAGTATCCACATAGGAAAAGATTAAGTATAAAATACAATATAAATTAAAATCATATAACTGGGTAACAGTGAGCATAAATCAAAGTGTCTATTCCAAAAAATTATTTTTTAATCAAGTAGTCTTTCCAACCCTAGGGTATCAGAGGAGTGGGAGAATAGGGAAAGAGAAGAGTTGAAGCCCAAGAACAGGATTTTTATTCATGTACGTTTCATCTGAATCCTCATTCTGCTAGCTTTCTGTTTTCATTTTGTCTGGAAGAAAAACAAACAAACAGAAATACTCTCTCCTTTCTCCTTTATATTTCTACATGGTTAAGTCCAATGAATTATGATTTGGAATTTTAAATAGATTTTGGTGTTATTCCATATTTTATAGCAAGCATTCTAGTCATCTCCTGAATGTGCCCCCATCCAACAGCAAAGCTAGCAGAAGGCTTTAAAAAAATCACTCTAATAAGGTAGTCTGCAAAACTATCAGCCAAATCATCAGGCCAAGTTAGAAGACTACTGTTAATTTTCCTTGAAAAGTTCAATGCTTCCACAACTGTAATTTCAAACTCTCATTTAGTAATAAGATCTGTATTCACTCAGTTGCACTTAAGTGGCATTTCCTGTGTGTGCTATAGAGGCTATGTGATCTCTCATATTCTAAGAATAAAGTAATAAGCATCAGAATATTATTAGAACAATACAAATTTCTGACAGCATTAACAAATAGGTCTTACCATTCAAATGCCATGAAGATGATTTTCACAACATTAATTAGAGTGAATGCCAGGAAATGTCAGAAATGTAATTTTTTGAACCAAATAGAAAATAATGATCCTGTTAAATAGGAGTAAATCAATGTCTAATTATCCCAGTAGTGAATATTTAGGGGTTTTAAAGTAGCTCTTTAAATATATCAGTGAATGCTAATGAAATAGTTTCAACTTGCACTCAATCCTTAAACAGATTATATGCTGCAGTATTATAAATATGAACGAAATATATTGACTTTACTTGTGAAAGGATTCAGTATAATTTCCAAGTTTTGGCTTTTTGCTGGGAAATGAAGCAAATGAAACTCTAACATATGATTACTCAACTTTGCAGCCTTTCTGTTTCTCTCGCCACATTCGTCGAGTCCCTTAAATACACATGCAATATACTTTCAACTTTCATTCATTGTGTTCAGCTGTATTACATAGCACACAAGGTAAACAAATAAAAGAAATATAAATTAAAAATAATTCAGATTAAAGTGCTCAAACATTTTTAACATGTTTTAACATCATTTAAATAGCATCAGCTTAGACACTGAACAATATCACTCCAACTCAGTAATCATTTTTGAAACCGTAATCAGATGTTTCTTTCCAACGAAATCTAGGAGTGTGGAACCTTAGTCAACTAGTAAGAAAACATGAATACTGAAAAACCTTATAGATTCTAGGACAAATGACAGGAACCTGAGATGATAACTAGAAAAACATTATACATATGACAAACACTGCTATCTTTTTTTCACTAACACTCACTGTATGGATAGTGGTCTTCTATTGTATATATTTCAGTCTCATCTCTATATAGTTCATAAATAAGCTGGTTGGAATTTGGAGAATCAGGTGGGTTCCATGCAAGATAGATAACAGAAGAATTTAGAATTTCTCCTCTGGGTGGAGGTTGCTGGGATGGACCTAAAGGACAATTTTTAAAACAGAACTCATCAATAAACATACAAATAAATTGAAGTGAATTCTTTAGGCTAAAGGTTGTCCTGATAAAAAAAATGTCAAGTGGACATATGGTTAATAAAACATCAACAAAGTTACTGCATCAGAACTACTCTGGAAAAACCTTTTTATCTAACTATATCAAAGCAACAACAACAAAAAATTGGAAAAACCACAATAGTTGAACATCGGTATTACTTCCATTTTTTAAAAGCTCCTTTGTTTTTTAGGAAATTATCAAATGTTTGATCATATTTATCTGTGTACATTATTAAAGTTTGCAGTCTAATCAGCTATCACATTTGCAGAACATTCATTTCCAATCAATTGATCCCAATGCCCATATAAACCTTATCTAATGAAGCAGAAGAGAAAAATCTTACCTCTGGCTAACATAAGGCTGCAAGAGACCAATCTCGACAACATTGGGCTTGATTCTGATCTCCCTTACTCAAGTTTTGCACCAGTATTAACTATATAAGCTTCAATAGATTTTCTCCTGAATTACACCAATATCAACAAGCAGAGGCAAAGCATATTTAGGTATTGGTCTACTAACAAGGAGCAAAGTTTCCTCTGTTTTTCTTCTGTGATCCAAACAAATGAACCAGGTCCTTTCTGAGTGTTGTTATTTTTTCTTATTAAATAATCTTAAGTATCCTTAAATGAATTGTATTAATGTTGTTGATAACGTTGAAATAATGTAATAGCCAGAACACTTAAGGCCACTAAACCTCTAGGCAGCCGAAGGCACTGCAGCTGTGCATTGCCCCTGAGAAGTGTTCCAGAAAGCAATATTCTTACAGAAGCACTACCCTCCCTCTGTTTTCCAATATCGAGGGGGAATGTGTTTGCCACTTTTCTGCACCTACTCAGTTTTGTGGACTGATAACTACAAGGAAAGTTTCATCAATACAGCCAATCATGGCTATGGAAATTAAACCTCTTCCCTATTCTAAGGGCCAAACAGTCCACTGTGAGAGTTACATTACAATTCAAAACTCATGAAGGTTCAAGAACTTTGGGTCTCTAGTTGTGTCATCATCACATATAGTGGTTCAAGGAATATGTCAACGCTCGCAAAAAAAAAAAAGTCTGCTTCACAAAACCAGATTTTTTTTAAATGTAAGGATTTGACTTCCACAGATAACACTTGTAATAGAGATGTAGCTGTGTTAGTCTGGTCTTGCTGAAACAAAAGACAGGACTATGCAGCACTTTAAAGACTAAATAAAGTTTTTTAAAGACTAAAAAATAAACCATCTTGTTAGTCTTTAAAGTGCTGCATAGTCCTGTCTTTTGTTACAGATAAGACTTGTGAAGAATGATGGCACCATCTTTGGCACAACAGTCCTTAACACATAACTAAAACACCTATTAAAGTACAGTCTTTGGGATAAACTGTCTGGAAGGTTCCTAATCCTAGAGGGTACATCTACACTACAGAAAAGATTCAAGCTGCCACTGTCAATCTTTTAGGGTTCAAATTAGCAGGTCTAGTTGAGACAGCTAATTTGAACTGAGGGGGGCACTCTGGACAATGCCAGTAGTCCTGCTTCCACAAGGAGTAAGGAAAGTCAAAAGAAGAGTGTTCTCCCTTCACTTCCTGCAGTGTGGACAGCACCAAAATTCAAGTTAAGGTACTTTGACTTCAGCTACACAATTAACGTAGCTGAAGTTGCATATTTTAATTTGATTTTATCCCGTAGTGTAGATACTGTGATTAAGCTAAATGAAGAAATAGCACAGAACATATCATTAGTGTTCCTCAACTGTGTGCAGATTGCAAAACTCTGCATCTTTTTGTTGGAATGGGACTTTGGCACTATGCTATCTTGTAGGTTCAACACAGATTAAAAGGAGAGATTACCAAAAGCACCTAAAGAGTTGAAGAGCAGGAGTCCAATAGAAAATCAGAAGGTCCTGCACTTCCAAATCCATCAGGTGTTTTTCAGTGTTTCCCCTGCAATGTAGATATATTGTTATCATATCAAGACATGCACTGACCAGCTGAGTAACTGTGTGAATTTATTAGGTTAACCTTGATTCTCTATTGCCCTAGTTTGTTGCTCTTATTTGTTGTAACCTGTGTCGTAGTAAGCTCTTTGGGGTAAGGGGCGTGTTTTTCTCTTGCATTTGGGGAATCTTTGTTCATTAGTTGTTGGTCTGATCTGATTTTTGGTGGAGGGTGAAGCATCTGGTATACTTTGGCCCCAAAAAATAGAAAATAAATCTCCCTCCTGTAGAATTCTACTTGGACACCAGCAATGCCTTATTTTTGTTTCTGCTAACACAGATTAATGTGGGTGTTGCACTTACTAATATGATAGCTGTCAGTAAAATGCTAAATTACAATAAGGCATAATCACAAATGATGTACCACTTAAAATACTGAATTTCCATTTCGGAACATTCATCGCACTTCAAGTACTGAACATCTGGACACATCATCATTACTACAGTTCTGATTAATGAGTGTAAATTCCTTGTCTTGCCACAGATCTCTAGATTTGAACAAGACTGAGCAGACACAGAATAGTGTTTGTAAAGCTAAGCATTAATCTAGAGGGGAAGAGCACCAAAACTTGTGACAACAATTAGGAACTATTGTCAAGAATACTTGAAAGGAGAAGACTGCAGCAGCTTCCTTATTCGTGTCCAGAAAAAGACCCCATTTACTATTCAGAATGCTTTGTACGTTTTTTTCACACATTCTCTAATTGAAATCTGTATTAATCTATGTCATTTAAAAATTTTATAGTAGAATTACCATTGACCTTTATAAAATGTATATACTGATATAAATGAGTTGATCAGTTAAAGATGAAAAGCACCATAAAATGCTAAGTATTATTATTATAAATTCAGATGAAACATTATACACTTGAATGTGAAATTCCAAACCAATGAACTATCAGAACAATGGAGAGGTAGCATGTGTTCTAGAGATGAGTCTGAACCAAAACCATGAATCTGAATACTTTCAAAGTTTCTTTTTTCAAAGTATTTTCTTAATGCATATCTGGAAATAAATACATCTTTTGGGTTAAGGCCCATTTATAGTACTGTGTCCTCATCAATGGTATACAGGCAGTCCCCGGGTTACGTACAAGATAGGGACTGTAGGTTTGTTCTTAAGTTGAATCTGTATGTAAGTTGGAACTGGCATCCAGATTCAGCCGCTGCTAAAACTGACCAGCGGCTGACTACAGGAAGCCCGAGGCAGAGTTGCTCTGCCCTGGGCTTCCTGGAATCAGCCTCTGATCAGTTTCAACAGGCTGAATCTGGACGCCAGTTCCTACTTACATACAGATTCAACTTAAGAACTCCAGGCGTCCCAAAGTCAGCTGCTGCTGAAACTGATCAGCGGCTGATTCCAGGAAGCCCGGGGCAGAGCAACTCTGCCTCGGGCTTCCTGTAGTCAGCGCTGGTCAGTTTCAGCAGCAGCTGACTTGGGGACGCCTGGGGCAGAGCAGCTGGACTGCTGCTGGGTTGCTCCAGTAGCGCCGCTCCTCGGCACTACTGGACCAACCCAGCAGCACCCCAGCTGCTCTGCCCCAGGTGTCCTGATTCAGCCGCTGCTGAAACTGACCAGCAGCGGCTGAATCAGGATGCCTGGGGCAGAGCAGCTGCGGTGCTGCCGGGTTGGTCCAGTAGCGCCCAGAGCGGCGCTGCGGGACCAACCGGCAGCGCCCCAGCTGCTCTACCACAGGCGTCCGGAGAAAAGCCGGGTCTGCTGGGGGGGGGGGAGCGTACTAGCTGCGCCCTCCCCCCTCCCCCCCAGTAGACCAGGGAGACCAGCACACCAGGGAGACAGGGAGCAAAGCCTCTGAGGACGCCGGCAGCGGGACAGCCGCGGCGCATCTGGGCTGTCCGCTGCCCGCGTGCTCCCCAGCTTTGCTCCCCGTCTCCCTGGTCTGCTGGAGACCAGCAGACCAGGGAGACGGGGAGCAAACCCCGTTTGTAAGTACGGATCCGACATAAGTTGGATCCACGTAACTTGGGGACTGCCTGTACTGGCTTTAACTTGACTTGATATAGGACCCTAACACAAACCACAAACAAAGTGGAAGTTTTTTGTGTTTGTGAGTGCCCTTTTGTGTGTATTTGCACATGTGCAGGCATGCAAGTCCACAATGCAGATACAGTGGTGCTGAATATAATGTAAATGCCTGGATAAACACATAAGATGCAGAAACAATGTCCCCAAACACATAGCCATTTAGGAGCCTAAATCCCCATTTTCAAAAGTGTTTTAAGAGCCCAAATCACTTAAAGCTTTTGAAACCTTTTCTCCTTGTCTGCACCTCATTTTCTTCTTAGCATTTCCCAGTGGTGCAACTTGACCCTGCTATCAATAACGCAATTGTTACTATAGCCACACAGCCAAATGTATGCCAGCATAGACATAATCCACTGGAAAGCAAGATTTAAAAGTGTTATTTTGACTAATTAGGAATCATATAAAGGGTGATGCTTTGCCATCCTATACTTCAGACTCATTACAATTACGACAGTTCAGGTGTTCAGGAGCAATATGATTAATGCCACTGTCTCACTCATTTGCCAATATAGCTTTCTTATGAGCCTAATGCTGAAGACAATGGAGGCAAATGGTTCTCAGCAACTTCAGTTCAAGCTCCAAAATACTCTAACTAAATCTTTCCAGAAGGATCTCCCAAAATAGATATAAGACAAGAAAAATAGTGTCCTAAAATATGAAAAACAATCACTGTTAGTATGACAGTACTAATTTAATATTAACCAATACAAGCCATTCATTTGAAAGACATAGTTTTAAGACCAACATCCGCTTACTTTTACTGCAGCCAAACAGGTTGTGGGCATCCAAATTACTAGCATTGGGAACACAGTTGTCACATTTCAAGCCAGTTACAAACAGTTTACAAACACATTGTCCAGTAACAGGATGACAAGTCCCATTAATGACTCCTGAAGGATGGCAATTACAGTGCTGACATCTATAAACAAAAACAAACGGAGAAAGTCATCAGAGCACATTAATACTCCAGTTAGATGCAGTAGGGTTTTATTCAGTGCCTTCTTTTGTCTTACATAATTCAGAATGATAAATAAACAGCTTAGTGGATCGAAGTACATTAAAAAATAAATATTTTTCAAAATGCAGCTTAAAATTTGCATGTTATTTATTTCATAGTGTTTTAATAAATGCTCAAAATAAGCATTTGGAATGTGAGCATTAGGTGAAATGTATGCTAAGCGGGGTAAAGAAAATGGTTTAGATTTAAAAACATGTTAATATACAATTGACCTGTATGCAAAGTGCATACCAATATTGATTAATAAGCCTATTGTAGTTCAATCCTGTAATCCTTATTCACCCAGAATATTTCTTACTCACACAAATAATGCAATAGGATGATGTATTTATTTTGTCTGCTTTGTGCACATGAAAGATCTTCTAGATATATTGAGATCCTGAATAATCTATGTTTTCATCAAAGAAAAAAGTTTCTTACTCACAGAAGCAATTGATAGTGACACAAATGCAGAATAAATAAGCGCGGAAAGATCCAAAGACTGGGAAGAAGGAGAAAGGAGGACAAAGGAAGAAGAGAAAGGTCAAAAATACCACTTTTCATAACTGGGAGCACATTTTCCCCATTATGTGATACTGAAATTGATAATAAGGTGCTGAAATAAATGGCAATAATTAAAAATTTAACTACTACACAAATGTCCACATATGAACCTTCATCTTTTGTGCAAATCTCTCATTGGCATCAGTGAAAAATCCTTAGAGGACTGAGATATTTCATCCTAAAGCTACATCCTGGCTTCTGGATCACAATTAAAACTGGAATTTGCTTCTCTCTACAGTATATGTATGAAACCCCTGCTAAATAGACGATGGTTTGGTTTTGAATGAGCAACCAACATCCCACAAGGTTGCCAATTCTCTAAGTCATGCCATCCACCACAGTGGGGAGTTTAATAAAAGCAAACAAAACAATTTACTTTTCTGCTTTAATTTTCTAATGTCACATCTGTACCGCAATGGACAGAAAAAAAGTTAAAAAACCATGGGCTAAATCTGAGGCAGCAATATACTACCAGATTTCCCTGGCAGCAGATCAGAAGGGGAGCCACAAAAGGATTATGGAACTCAGTCTGCACTCACTTAAACCTCAGCTGGTTGTACAAAAGTCCTGTCTTGTGGCATAAATGAAAGCAGACTAAAAGCAGCTCTAAATTACATAGGAGCCAACAGTCCCAAAATGACAATTAAACAGTGGTAAAGGACTTGACAGATCTATGAAAGATTCAGTTATGTTCCCTTTGTTACAGGAGGATCCCTGTGTTAATCTGGGAAGGTTTCCCACACTTAAGCTGATCCTCCCTTTACGGTTGACACTGGATCTGTAACCTGATTCCATATATGGTACAATATAAAATAAATACATCATATTCAAGATTCTGCCCCTGATTTCCATGTCCCTTTTCTTTATTCCCTCACTAAGGCGCACCTGTAGGTCAAATAATGCTGAGTTCAACTACACTTTAGGATGATAAAAGCAAAGGGGGAAAAACATCTTTTTTCACATTGGAGTACTAAGATCCAGGTCAATAATCAGTGAAATAGACATTAAATGTGACAGATTTTTAAACAAGTTTAAGAGAACTATTCACATACATTTTTTGCCCATCCCAGAGCTCTATTTATTAGAGTTCTTGTACTCCATTGCAACTCTTGCCGTGTGATCTCCTGAGTAATCATTCAACACCCTTAAAAAGGCTGATAAAAGCTAAAGCTGCAAAATAAGCTGCAAATTTGTTTTATGGACTAATATCCTCTTGAGAATAAATAAAATACATCCTCTCCTGGAAACCACTATCCTGTAGTTTGCTCTCTTTGATAGCAAGAGAAAAGGGCAATTCTTTCAAACAAAAACTGTATTACTTCCTTTCATCTGTGGACAGTGCATCCAAATCCCTCTTCAAATAGAGGTTTTGTTTAGACTATTTAAATGTAATGGCTGAAGAAAATGGTTTAGTTAGAGATAAAAAAGATATTGTATTGATAGGCAAATAATAATTTCATTACATGCTGCTATTTAGTGTGTATACTTTGTGGGGAGTTTTAATGCTAGTGTCACAGTACATAAATAATGAGACTTCTCTTACTATTACTGTATATTACTGCACCTCTCATAAATAAGGATCCCCTGAGTATTTCAGGTTTCATTATCATTCTCTCATGAAACAAATTAGTTTTAGATACAATACATTTGCAGTGGGTGTGTGCGAAGGGGGAAAGGTTGTTTGAAGTACTTGTAGTGTCTTCTATCCAACATACTGAAATATTGGCTTCCACCTTTATTAACTTAAGCCCCCAATCTGCAAACGCTAATATTTAAGTTGTCCTCTTGAGTTCAATGGGACTACTCATTCGTGTTTCCAGAATCAGAGTTTTCATTAATATACTAAATAATGACATTAAAACGTTATTTAAGAAGTTTGCCATACATTTGTGAAGGCAATATTTTTATGCCATTAAGGACTTCAGTGGTAAATAAACTAATTCCCTGAAACTTTCCAGACATATAAGCAATATTTTCAACATTCTCGAGTGCTGTTAACAAAATAAATTAGAAGCTTGTTATTTTTCAAATGCTATCTTCCCAAGACATTTTAAATCAAACATATTTCACATTTATTAAAACAGAATTGTACATAATCAAAGAAAAACACTTAAAATATGGAAAGAGAAATACCAAGTCAAAATGAATTGCAATATTGATTTTGTGAGGATAAATGGGTTTTGTAATATTAATATAGAGAAACCTTTATTACATTGACTCTCTAGGTGCAGTTAGAGCCTCTCCAGCAATCTGTTTAAAATCTTAATTTTTCATCCTTATGGGAAAACCTCACTTGCTAAGTGGATTTCATAAACAGTAATCTGTCAAGATATATATATATATATATATATATATATATATATATATATATATATAGATAAACAATTTGTAATGTTCATTGACCAGTTTATTATAGTAAACAATACAGAAGTAAGGCTGATCTACTCTCTGCCAATGTTTATGGCCATTAGGATTCTGCCTGAATCACTGTAAAATCCTGGAGTCTAAAATTCCCCCATCCTGCAGGGAATTTCCTACTTTGCAAACTGAATTCCACTGAAGACTCTTTTGGGTTCCTGCAAGACTGGTGGATTTTTAAGGCCTCATGACTCTGTCTCTGCATATCACAGGATAGTAATAGAAAAACAGCCAAAGTTAACACAGCTCTGATGTTTAGATTGCGGATGGCTAATATCCTTTGCTTGATTCATTTCATAACCTCCAAATTTCTAGAAAGGGACAGGGAATGCTTAAATCAGAGTAGAACGTGCAAACAATGGTAAATCACTCTTTTTTAACAATATCAAATGAATGGCACCAAAGGTATGATGACACCGGGTCCACACATAGCAGAAGTCTAACCCAGCCAGGTCTCTCCTCTTCTGCTGCAATCCAGTGGCTGCAACAGAAGCTCATCTCTCCAGCCTGTCTCCTGCCCTCCTGACTGGCTGACCCAGGGCTTCTCCTTGCTCCCATCCACAACAGTTTGGCTCCTTTCTTGGCTTGCCTGCTGAGGGCTTCTCTTTCTACACCTGCCACCCACTTCACCTCACCGGCTGACAGGCTTGGAAAAGGAAGAGTCCTCAGCCACTGCCGCCCCATTCCTCCAGGCAGCCCACTCCAGTGACTGATGGAGGCTTCACAGTGGGTCCATGGTTGCTTCCATCTCCCCTTGGGGCCAGGAAGCCTGAAGTCTAGGAGTGGAATGGACAGAGTCCCTGTTACTGCTCAGCTCTGAGGCTGCAGCAGCAGAGGAAGAGGCAGTGGGATGGGACACTGGGACTCTGAGCCATTCACACTCTGTTGCCATCAGGCGAGCGTCAGGGAGGAGGAGGGAGCACTGACTTTGGGAATGGAGATCCCTGTGTGGCCATGTTTGGGCTGTGGGCTGCAACACTGCCAGGGAATTGTGATCCCACAATTACTAGTCTACTGTAGGTTGGAAACTGTGGTATGGACCAGAAGAGTGTCTCTACCTGGGCAGCACAGCAGACATGGTCCTGCCCATTAGCTCCTCTCCTCCACCCCCAACCCCCACTCCCACCACTTGTTTTTCACCCCTCCAACCTCACTCCCATAAGGCTAAGGCCTCCCACTTTAAAAAATTATCCTTCCCACACTTTTCTGCCCCCACGTTACCAGGTGTCCAGTTTTCTTCAGTTGGAAACTCCACTAGGGAAGGAGACTTGGCAGTATCTGGTCTGGTTATCAGTGCTGACTGGAAACTAGGGATGTTAAATATCGGTTAATTGAATAGTCAAGTAACCTCATGAATTCTTATCAATAAGTCGATTATTCTATAGTCCCTGGTGGTGAGGCCAGCAGCAGCGCAGGGTGCCAGATGGGAGCTAGTCCACGAGGGGAGTCGGTTTAAAAACCAGCTCCTCTTGCAGAGTGGCTGCTTGTTGCCCTATGCTGCTGCTTCTGATAAAGAGGCAGCAATGCAGGGTGACAAGCAGCCTGTGTATGGAGGTGGAGTCTGAGCTCCTGGACCCAGCGTGAACTGGAACTGCCCACCCAGCTCCTAATATACTTTTAATGCAGAGCCACGGCAGCTGGGGGAGAGGGGGGGAAGGGTAGGTCCCAGACCAGGCTTGAGCTGGGCTTTTGGCCAGTCTGCTAAAAAATGTACTGGTTGGGGGGAGGGAAATGCATATAGTCTATAGCATTAATCTATACGCTCTTGCTTATTGGTTAATCAAATATACTATTACATCCCTACTGGAAACTAAAATCTTGATTACTGGAATAAACTGCAGTTAGTCTACCCCCATCCTGGAGGGCAGGAAGCTGCTGTTGGAGGAGGGGCAGCTTGGTGAGAAAGATAGAGAAAGATGGTGGGGATCCTATTTGCCCCTTCTTCCACCTTGCTTTGCTTACCCCCATATCCTCTCTGACTCCCATGACTGACCCTAGTCCCCAAGCCCACTGTACCCCCAGCCCCTGCCTCACTCCAGCTGGGGACTATCGTCCCTCCTGCCCTTCTGTGTTGATCGTCTGTTTTTTACAATCCATCTCCCAAGGACCCACGAATAGTCAGTCCAGCCCTGCTTTCTTAAAGAAGTCTTAAAATGTGCATAAAAAGAATAAAACATTAGCAAATATGACTAAAGACGATCACTTTTAATAGATTAATCCTCCTGAAAAAGAGGAGAAACATATAGTGGAACCATCATGGATCTGTTAATACAGGAGGACTAGATCTCAAAAGCAACTACAAAGCCAAGCTCCATGGGGTCTTTTCTCCATAGACCTGTTCAGGGACTATGGGAGTCCAAGGAAGCAAACTGAGGCACAGCTGATAAGGTCTATAAATACTTTTGGTCTATTCAGGACTGTCGACAGGGGAGGGAAAGGGGAGGTGCCAAGGGGCAGTTGCCCTGGAGCCCGGTGATTCAAAGGGGCTCTGACAGTTGGCACTGCTGAAATAGGAGCTCACCAGCTGCATATGAGAAGCAGGCATGGAATGCAAGCACTTTCCCCTCACTCCTTTAGTGTCCGGGGAACTGGATGAAAAGCAAGCCATGTCCTGGAGCGCACAGCTGCTGCCCTGCCACCTTCCCGAAATGGTGCCCTTGCACTTCGAGCAAAGCTGAGGGCCAGCTGTCCTCAGCCTTGCCCCTTCTGCTCTTGGTTCCACCCCTTCTGGGAGTGCAGAGCTGGGCTTCCTCCTGTCACATAAAAGTTAAATGTGGGTCCTGCAGCTTAGCAGGCCTGGGATTTAAGTTTCCATCCCTGCTGTATCAAGCTTAGCATAGCCTGGGACCCTGCAAGCCCAAACGGCAGCTGGGCTTTATCAGCTCTAACCCATGCCTTGAGCTGGGAAACTACTAAGCGGTAAACAAGTCTGACCTCGGTCTCAGCTCATAAGAGTGATAAGAATGGCGTTGAGCCAGGTACATGCACACCCGGTAAACAATTGTAGTATAATTTGTGCAGGAAGTTACTAGTCCCTTGTCTAC
The DNA here is from genome assembly GCF_052426305.1 of Pelodiscus sinensis. NCBI lineage: Eukaryota > Metazoa > Chordata > Testudines > Trionychidae > Pelodiscus > Pelodiscus sinensis. The sequence goes on from NC_143054.1 coordinate 152,664,324, forward strand.
TGAGTCTCACCAGCGACCTAGACCTCGACGGGTGCCCTGGATCCCCCTAGCTGGAGCCACGTCTACTGCGGCTTGGTGAGAAGTAACTGGAAAGGGGCATAAGCATTTCCAAGTGCCTGTTACTCTTTTATGCATTGCTTTGCCTATGCTTATTGGTGTATTACTTTGCAGTAGCTGTATAACCATCTGGCAATATTAAGCCTGTAATAGTAGTGACGTAGTGAGACGTAAAAGCAACTATTCATAATGGACTGCCTTGAAGGAAATCCACAACCCTGTTGGGCCCTGGCCCTGTGAGCTGACACCCCCCTCACCTTTCCTGAGGCCCACAGAGGCTTTTGGATCCACTGGGCCTACTGGTCTCAAGTGTAGATAGGTGCCCAGTAGCAGCCACAGACTTCTTCCGTTTCCTGGATCTAAGCTTGAAATGGGAGAATTCTGTAACTTAAATACTATATTACTTTCATCCCTTACCATTAAGAGTGACAGGAAACAAAATAAAATTCCATTCTTACAGATTCCAAGACCACCGAAAACAGATACCTCTATGATCCACAACATTAAAAAATCCCCTGCCTAATGATGACAATAATATAAAAGTTAAAGTGAAAAAATCTATACTAAAATAATGTCAAGTGCATTCAGGAAGACATATACTTACTTTCTAGAGTCAGGGTATATTTATTCCTTTTTTACTCAAGGCTAGCATAGGGGTGTAGTATCACTTTCATTTATGTCTATTTTTAAAAAGCATAAATATTAAATGTAGCAAAATACTTTACAATCATATGGTCTGCAGGAAAATGTGATAATATGAGTGCCTGTGAAATCTTATTGGACAACATAAGAAAGGAAATTGAGATTGTGGGGATTAGACAAGCAAGAGAAGAAGCTGCAAGAAAAAGATAGAGCAATAGACAGAATAACAATGCATCACCTACTAATGTATCTCAGAAATTCAAGGAAGTATAGTCACACTATTTTAGTGTGCACAAAGGCTCTCAGATAGCTAGGACACGTGCACCGCAAAATTAGAGTGCTGATAGAGAGAATTCTACTCCTCTAGGACTACAAGATTTTGGAAATGGAAAAGTCTGTAATTAAATCAATCCATTCTCTGCACATTTTACATTTCTTTTAGTGTCAATACAAAATATGGGGGGCATCTAATTTTTGCTACTCTTCTCCAGAGAAATTTAATTTTCACTAACATTTTTCCACCAGGGTTAATTATTGATTAATTTGTGATTACACACATTTTTTCCAAGTACCACACCAAATATCTTAATAGCTGACTATTTCACATATAGAATTATGGTAATGAGACAATCCTCATACAATTATAACATGAGACGTGGAATATATGGTTTTAATTATGCTTCCACTTCAGTCAATGGCAAAACTGGGAAAATGTGTCGTTGGTGTATGATACCATGTGTAAATTTGATGCACCACAAAATGAGGGTGAAAGATTGTTTAAAGTAGATGATATTGTTGTTACTACAGATTTTAGAGTTAGTTGGGGTGAGGAAATAAAAAGAAGAAATTGGAAATAAACTGTATTTATAAAAAAAAAAATAATACAATACTCACCTCCCTGAATCAGAATCAAATCCAAAATGAAGTTCTCTGCAGCGGTCACATCTCTGACCAGTTATTGAAGCATCTTGGCAAACACATTGGCCAGTTAAACCATTACAAACCTGATTTACTGAACCAGTTCTGTGGCATAAACATGGCAAGCAGCCAGATGCATTGTATGGAGATATGTAAAAACCTAGCAAGAGACAAATTGGTGAATACACATTTTAACAAACTTGCAGAAGAAGCAATACAAACAGAACACTATTTTGTGCATTCAAATTTAGCACCACCAATACCTACAAATCTAGTACATATACACATTCAAATACCTACAAATGTATGCAGTCATCATGTGGAACAGAATGTCTAAGCCCATTCAATGGCATTGTCTAAAGATGTTATCTATTGCCACTCTGATTTTTATTCTCAGCCTCACACATTTTCTTCTTAGGCAAAGCAGGAGACACCAGAGAAAAAAAAGGACAACAGTGCCATAAGTATCAGGCAATGAGGGAAACAAAGATCACATTGCACAGGAGGGACAAATGAATGCAACACAGACTGTGGAGACACACAATATATTGTGCAAGAGCAGAGCTGTGGTCCATCTAGCCAGGATCCTGTCTCTGATAAAACCAATACGGTACCAGTCAAAGGAAATGCTTGAAACTGATATGTCCTCATTGGAGAAATTCCTTAAAGTCTCTAGCTAAGCGGTTGGTTCATGCCAGGAATCTCAAACTGACAGCCATGGGCCATCTACAGCACAAGTATTTTCACAATTTGTTCTGGGAGCTTTTCGGCCCAGGTGGGGCCCATCCTTCAAGCCTGGACCCTTCTGACCACCACCCTGTCCCTTCTTGTCACCACCTTGCCATATTCCCTCCATTGCACCCCTTCCCTCAAGAGATGTGGCCTTGGGGATTACCAGGAGGCCTGGCACGGGACAGCGTTAGGAGTCGGGCCCCCCACATTGGCATGTGCACTTGCTCTGCTTCCTTGTGGCTCTCTCCACTGTGGTTAGTGTGAGAGTTCAGACCCTGCTGCCACCCCATGCCAAGACTCCCCGGTAATCCCCGAGGTCGCATCTCTTGAGGGAAGGGGTGCAATGGGGGAGAAGATGGGGTGGGTCTTGGGAGATGAGTACAGGCACACACACCCCGGGCCTCAGGGACTCCCAGGTTGGATTGAAAAAATGGTTGGTCCTTAGGTAGCCCAGGGGCCACCAGTTTGAGATGCCTGTTTTATGCCATGAGAGCTAACATTATGCGGTCAAAGTTCCTATCATAGAATCATAGAAGTATGGAGAGACTTCAGGAGCTCATCTAGTCCAACCCTCTGTTCAATGCATTCCAACCAGTGCTTTGTGAAGTCTTGCCTTAAAAGACTTTAAGGATAGAGATTCGAACACTTCCCTAAAGAACCCATCCCAGTGCTTCACCACCTTTCTAGTGAAATAGTTTTTCCTAACCTGTCTCCACTGAAACTTGAGACCATGGCTCCTTGTTCTGTCACTGAGAATAGCTTGGTTCCATCCTCTTTGGATACCCACTTCAGGTAGCTGAATCTGGCTATCAAATCCCTCCCTCATTCTTCTCTTCTGCAAATTAAATAAGCCTACTTTACTCATGTACTCCAGCTACCTAATCATTTTTGTTGCCCTCTGCTGGACTCTCCAATTTGTCCACATCCTTTCTGTAGTGGGGGAAAGTGTAGTGGGGCACCCAAAACTGGTGACCTCATTTCTAGACATTGAACTGTTAATCACTACTCATTGAGTCAGATGATCTAACCAGCTTTATACCTACCTAATAGTCCATTTATCCAGGCCATACTTCTTTAACCTGCTAGCAAGAATACTATAGAAGACCATATCAAAAGCTTTGCTAAAGTCAAAGAATAGCACATCCACTGCCTTCTCCATATCCACAGAGCCTGTTATCTTATCTTAGAAGGTAATCAGTTTGGTCAGTCATGCGATGCCCTTGATCAATCCATGTTGACTTTTCCTCATCATCTTCCTCTCCTCCAAGTGTATATTTATCCATATAAAGAACTAAATAATTCTTCTACACTTCTACTAAGCAGTGTGCTTTGTGACAATGACCGCACCTGTAAGTGAGGTGCAAAAAGGGTCAAGCACGATCACTGACACATCCTCTGAGAATGCTGGGTTTCCAAGGGGCAGCTCCACACAGGAAGCTTTCATGTTTCACTGAGCAGGCCGAAACAGCACCCACACTCTCTGCCATTTAGGTCATAAAATACCACATTTTGGCAAGACCTGCTGTGGGCATGCTAGTGGGCCCATTTTTAGGGGGGGAGGCTCGGTAAGAATTTTTCTCCTTACCATCATTTTGGCCTGGATACAGTTGGATTTTCTGCCTTTGTGGACAGTGGGTTTAGGAAGAGCTCTGTTATGCATGGCATGAAGGGGATCATCTATATTTTGCAACTCATGCAAGTGTAGGGTAGAAGCGCAGTGCAAGTACTCCACAAAAAAGTATATAATGACCAGATACATGGCTGGAAAAGGGGTGTTTGTTAAAGAAACAAATGGGAACAGCTGGGGACTCCTATGATTGTTATGGCAGGGAGCCAACTTCATATTATTTTAACCTGCCTTAAACTTCTTAAGATGGGGGTGGATGGTAAGGTCCCAGCAATGGATCTGCTGGAGGGACCTGGATAGAAAAAAAGGGGGAGCTGATGGAAATTTCCCAGGTAATACAGAATAAATAAGCATATAAATAATGTATCCTTATCTGCTGGTTAGTTCCAGACAACTAATAATAAAGCTGTGGCCTGATTAAACTCATGTCAAACATCTTCTGCCCTCCTTTCAGTGTAGCTGGATAATGAGTTCAACAGGTAGATTAGCTCTTGTGTAAAAAGTTTTCTTTTCTCTGTTTTAAAATGGCTTTTTTCAGTTTTGTCCCCCATCAACATGTTCTTATACAGGAAACCCCCAAGATGCAACCACTCGAGTTGCGACCCCCACCACTTACAATCATTTTTGGCAGAGTAGAAAGGGCCGAAACTCCCCAACTTGCGTCCTTGCCCCGCATTTACGATGGCACATGATGCCTATTGTATATGAGAGTTCGAGTTATGATGCACCCGACTTGCAACGCCTCCCCAGGAACCGACCATGTCGCAAGTCAGGGACTGCCTATATTTTGGAAAAGGATAAAGAGAAGGATCTAGTTCACCTTCACTTCCTCACTCATTATGTGGAATTCCTCCACAGTGCTGTAAAACCTCTCCATAGCATTGGTGCCTCTACACAGTAATTGTTATTTTAAAATAATTTTGAAATAATGGACAGCTTGTTCTGACTTCTGTAAACCTCACTATATGAGGAATAACCCCTATTCTGAAATAGTTATTTTGAAATAAGGCATCTGTAGACACTCCACTTCTGCTATTTTGAAATAGCCCCTCACCAGGTCCATTCTAAGTTATTCCTTCTGGGGCTCTAAATCGAGATAGCACATCTACATTAGGGATGCCTACCTTGGACTCATTTTGAGGCTTCCCTGCAGTGTAGATGTGCTATTTGAAAATAAGCTATTTTGGAATAACTATTCTGGAATAGCTTATTCTGAAATAACTGTGCAGATCAGACATAGCTTCATAAACCTCTTAGTCATTTTTCCTCCAAGATTTATATAAAAATCACTCAGGGTATGTCTACACTTCAAAGTTAATTCGAACTAACAGCCGTTAGTTCGAATTAACTTTAATAGGGGCTACACATGCAAACCACTATTTGGAATTTAATTCAAAATAGCGGAGCACTTAATTCGAACTAGGTAAACCTCATTCTACGAGGAGTAACGCCTAGTTCGAATTAAGTAGTTCAAATTAAGGGGTGTGTAGCCACTTAATTCGAACTAGTGGGAGGCTAGCCCTTCCCAGGTTGCCTTGGTGGCCATTCTGGGCCAAACCAGGAAAACTCTTCTGCCCCCCCCTCCCGGCCCCAGAGCCCTTAAAGGGGCACGGTCTGGCTATAGTGCTTGTGCCAGTTGCAAGCCTGCCAGCACCCAGCCAGCAGACCCTGCACCTGGCACAGCATGAGCCAGCCACCCGCTGCCACCCAGTCCTCCGCCTTTTCCCGGGACCAGGCTGGCAGCTCCCAGCAGCCTGCCCAAGGCCGTAAGAGGTGGGCACCCGCCTAGTCTAGTGCAGAGATCGTGGACCTCATAGAGGTTTGGGGGGAGGCCTCCAATGTCCACGATCTCCACACTAGCCACAGGAACATGGCCATCTACAGCCGCATGGCTGTCAACCAGACCACATGCAGACCCAGGAGCAGGTCCGCTGCAAAATCAAGGACCTGCGGCAGGCCTACTCCAGGGCCTCCCAGCCAGGGGCTGACCTGGATGCATGCCCTCATTATGAGGCCCTGGACCGCATTCTGGGGTCTCACGCAGTCCATGCCCCCCGGGTGGTGATAGACCCCGGGGCAGAGGGCCCCGTCCCTGACACGGAGGAGGAGGAGGAGGATGCTGAGAGCCAGGAGCCTGCAGGGAGCCTGCCCAGGACCCCCGAGGCATTCCACAGAGCACATCGGCTGTGTCGTCCGAGGCTGGGGAGGGCTCCACACGTGAGTGCCATCATGCTCCTCTTATGTGTATGGGAGGGGTGGAGAGGGAGCACAGGGACCATGCGCCTGGGCCTAACCCACCATGGAGCAGCAGCTGGGTGATATGCAGGGGCCCTGGCCTGTTCCCCACATGCCGACCTCGCCTTGCAGAAGGGGGCTGAGTTTCACACACTGTGTCCCCAGGGAGAACTGACCACTGCTTTTGTTTCACCACAGCCGCAGCATCTGGGACTGCAGAGCAACAGCCACCCGCACCCAGGCCAGCAGGCACACCTGCAACCTGAAGGACTACCAGTAGCAGCACCTGCGGCTACTGGAGCACCAGCTCTGCACCCAGGACCACTGGGTCCGGGAAGACCCAGCAGCGGCTGCAGCAGCAGAGCTTATAGGTGCTGGAGGAGCAGGGCCGTATCCTCAGAGGCCACCTCCAGACCCTGGTGGACAGGTTCCTGCCTCCTCCTGCTCCGGCCCCTGCGGCCACCCCAGCTCTCACTCCCCCTCCCACCCCTGTTTCCCCTCCCGCTTCCTTCACACCCCTCGTCCCTCCTGCCCCACCCTCCACACCCACTCCCCCCCAATGCCCCTGCGCTCGCAGTACTGGACGGGAGAGCCAGCAGGACCCCCAAGCCTGAGCTTTCCCTTCCCTTCCTCCCCCTTCCAGCTCCCTCCTCCCAGGTTTCCCCCTCCCCTCTCCCACCCTCATTTCTCCTTCCCCCACCCCAGTTATGAACAATAAAGAGAGGGTTTTTTGGAAAAACAGGTGTTTTTATTTTACATTAGGAAGGGGGGTTAGAGAGGGGAAAGGGGAAGGAGGTGAGGGTGGAAGAAGGCCCCAGTGGGGCTTGCAGGGACAGTTCAGTCCTCCTCCACCTGGAAGCTCTCCCGCAGGGCTTCCCAGATCTGAACGGACCCCCCGCTGGGCCTTCTTGATGGCGGCGATGCAGGACTGTGCGTACTGGCCAGCCATGTGCTCAGCCTCAGCTATCCAGGCTGGCAGGAAAGCCTCCCCCTTCCTTTCACATACATTGTGCAGCATACAGCATGCTGCTACCACGGGAGGGATATTGTGCTCGGCAAGGTTGAGGTGGGTGAGGAGGCATCTAAATCAGGCTTTCAGGCATCCAAAGGCCCCTTCGACCACAATGTGGGCCCTGGTGAGCCTGGTACTGAAGGCCTGCCAGGAGGGGTTGAGGTGCCCCGTGTACGGCTTCATCAGCCAGGGCTGTAGGGGGTAGGCCGCACCCCCCAAGAGGCAGACGGGCATGTCCACGTTCCCGACCCTGATGTGGTGGTCGGGGAAGAAGGTCCCGGCGTGCAGCCTCCAGCACACGGAGGAGTTGCGGAACACCTGTGAGTCGTGTGCCTTGCCAGACCAGCCCACATTAATGTCCGTGAACTGGCCCCGGTGGTCAGAAATGGCCTGCAGGATCACGGAGAAGTAACCCTTCCTGTTTATTTAGAGGGAGGCCTGGTGTTCTGGGGCATGGATGGGAATGTGCTGTTGATCGCCCCCCCGCAGTTGGGGAAGCTGAGGGCACCGAACCCCTAGATGACCGCGTCCGGGTCAGCGAGGTGGACCACCCTGCAGAGCAGCACCCTGTTGATGGCCTTGACCACCTGCAGAGAGACACAACAAACTGCGAATCACTGGAGCGCCAGGGTGGCTGGGAGTGTTAATTCCCTGGCACTGCCCCGTGCCCCACTCCCAGAAGTGACCCCCGCTATGATCCTGGCCGCCGCGGGTGGCGTGTAGCATGGCTGGGACAGACCGAACACTCCCGTGCGGGACACTTTCACCTCCTCCCCCCCGTTTTCCCTGGAGCGGCCCATCCCCTCCTAGCAGCCCCACTTCCCCTCCGGCGCAGTGGCCGGTGAGTGCCATACCTGCATGAGCACTGCTCCGACAGTGGATTTCCCCACGCCGAACTGGTTCCTGACGGATCAGTAGCTGTCTGGCGTGGAGACTTTTCACAGGGCGATGGCCACACACTTCTGGAGGGGGATGGCGGGCCTCATGCGAGTGTTTCGTCGCCGCAGAGCAGGGGCGAGCCACTCACAGAGCTCCAGGAAAGTGTCCTTCATCCTGAAGTTCTGGGTCCACTGCTGATAGCACTCCAGGACGATGCAGTCCCACCAGTCGTTGCTGGTGTCCAGATGCCAGATGCGGCGGGGCACCCTGGCATCTGGGCACTGCTGCAGCTCCTCCACAGCCCCCAGGGAGGCCAGGAGGAGAGGCAGGGGGCTGATATGCACCAGATGGTGCCAGGTATCCTCCAGCCATTGCTGGCAGGCTTTCAGCAGCAATTCCAAAAACTGGAACAGCATGCCCAGGGTGAGCTCTGGCTCCATGGTGCCAACTGCAGCAGCATCCCCAATGGGAACACCAACACAGGCAGGCGGCGAGGAAAATGCTTTGCTGTCCCTCGGCGAGGTAGGCAGGCAAGTGAAAAAGCTGAGAACTGGCTGTCCAGGGGGGTCCCTTTAAGCACGAACCTCAGATAGCCTCAGACAGCAGCCACACAAAGCAACTACTGACCTGATGCCCTGCCAGAACCGGTTTCAGCTGCCCTTAAAATGAGACCCAGCGTCCAATCAGTGTGGACGTGCTATTTTGAATTAGCAAAACACTAATTCGAATTTGTTTTTGGGTCTAGATGTGTTATTTCGAATTAGCTTATTTCGAATTAACTAATTTGAAATAAGCTAGTTTGAATTAGTGCTGTAGTATAGACATACCCTGAGTCTCTTCTTTAGTCATGCTCTTCAGTTGCTGAATCTCTTTTAGTTGTCTATGAACTCTTCCTCTAAGGCTACATCTAGACTACAAGCCTCTTTCAAAAGAGAGCGTCTACACTGCAACTACTTTGAAATAAAGTGCTCACTGCAAGAGCACTTTCAAAAAAAGGCATTCTTCCTCATAAAATGAGGTTTACTGTGGTCGAAAAAACTGCCACAATCTTTCGATTTAATTTCGAAAGAACATGGCGGCAGTCTAGACGCAGGGCAAGTTTTTTTAAAAAGGCCACCATTTTTCAAAAAAACCCTGTAGTCTAGAGACATTCTAACTTTCTGATGTTCTGTTCTATAATGAAGAGCACAAAAATGCATGGTGATGTGCTATCTAACCAAGCCATTATTTCCTTTGCCTTACAAGTGATATCTTTATATATACACCCCAGGGTGGTATTGTCTTTCTTTGCTGCAGTGTTGTGCTGTGAGCTCATATCCAAACAGCAAAAGAACTAAACAAACTGAAAACATTAGAATTTTACTGCTCAAGTCTTTGTTCAAGTTTAGTTTCTGGTCCTCAGTGAGATAAATCTCCAGTGGACAGTCAAGTGATATCAGTCTCCAGTTAACACACATTCACATCATAAAACAAGCATACTGTCGGCACTTTATTCCAGAGAGACCCAGAACTGAGCCATCACAGAGACTGAATATCTTGAAGTTATTAGTGAAGCAGCATGTATTATCTCCTACTGCAGTTGCGTGTACAGTATAGCCCTTGTTCTGTACATAAATAGAGGAGGCCATTTCCCAGCAATGTCACTCTCAAACAAAATGAACAACTCAATGCAGGAGTATAGATGGAAGAGAGGAAACAAGTTTAACCCTAGACCTCACGAAAAAGGTCAGAGTACCTCTTGGGTAGCTAATTTATAACCTGCTCCAAGAGCACTAAAAATTCATTTCTGGCAGACCCTAGTGCACTCTAAAGAAAGACAGATTCCTATCCACTCGATAATTAGAATAAAATTGACAAGCAACAAAGGACAGCAACAGATAAATGGTAAGCCTAAAGTATTATAATGAATGACAGAAGAAAGCTTTCCCATGGACATAATTATTCCAGCTCTGCAAGAGGTGATAGGTAAGTTGATGGGAGAGTGTCTCCTGCAGACATAAACTACCTTGCAGACCCCACACCCTCTCCTGCACCCCAGTCCTCTACCCCAGACTCCCTTTTGCCCCCAATCATTGTCCAAAACCCCGCAGCCTCTCCATAGAAAACTGTGGCCCTTGACCACTTATCAAAATCTTGGAGTACCTCCTCATCAAAAATTATTGCCCACCCATGTTCTAAGGCCTGAATGGTTGCACCGAGGTTGTCCATCCAGGTCAGGGTGGCAGGGAACTATACTGATTGGGTATGTACACAAAGGCTGAAGACAGGTCCAGGGCTTACCCCGCTGTACCTATTTCTGGCTAGAGGCAGGGCTGTAAAACCAATGCCTCTCCATACTAGGCATTAAATTCATGTATGAAGTAAAAAGATGTTTCGAAAGGGTTGTTCCAGCTTTCTACACACCACTAATCAAAACTGAGCAAGCAGTGCCTCACACATGTTGTATTCAATTTCAATATTTTTTCTTTCAACAAAAAAATACGTGGAAGAAAATTATTCTTTATAAATCAACACCAAACCAAGAGACCATGTTTGCCCCTTCCTCCATGAAACAGATAATTGATATCCTTTCTCTGCAAGGTACAAAGGCATGACAATGTGTTGACATTTTGAATCACATGAAAGTGAGAGATATTTTGAAAGTTAAACTACAAATATCTATTTTATTGTGGCTAATTGTAGGCCTCTGACTTGAGTATACTTTAAGTAAATATGCTGGGAAATTAGAATACTTAAATAGCTTATGTTTATGCTATATATCACACTTAATCATACAACTGAGTTAAAACAGGTGCACTATCCCATCAACCTAAGCTATCCTTAATATATTTTATGGTTACCATTTTATCTAATTAATTTTGTGCTTTTAATTATGCTGTGATGGCTACCGATGTGCTTGCAGTACATTTTGTTATTTTTGGCCTAAGGCAAAGCCAAAGGACATGGTTAGATAATTTGAAACAGGTTAAAATGCTCTATGGTTCCATAATTTAATACCATTACTATCATCAGATCAGTATGTAAACAAATAGTATTTTTAATAATGCATACTATTTAGAGCTGGGTATTTTTATTATGTTACTATGACTCAAGTTATAATTCTTAACTACAGGGCTGTGGTCATTTTAGCAGATTTGGGTTTCTCTCCTTTTTTTTTTAATAGCTGATATATAAACTGCAAGATTAAATTCACCCATCAAAAATGTTTCATCCACTGTTATTTAATCTTTACTGCCTTCTTACTCTCCTCCGCCTTGGAGTTGCCAACCCTCCTGATTTTAGTGGGAGTTTCACAGAATGGGGCTTAGTATCCCAGAGGTTAACGCAGCAATCTGGAAGATTTTGAACTGCTAAAAGTTCAGCAGCAGAGTGGGGTTAAGGCAAGCTCCCTTCCTTCCCTGGTTCCACACTGATCCAAGAACTGTCTGGCATATTCCTGTGTCTCTTGGACGGAACAGTAGGGGGTCTCTGCATGCCACCCCCATCCTGAGTGCCACTCGCATCCTGAATCCACAGCTTCCATTAGCCAGGAAACTTGGCCACTGGAACTTGAGGGGGTGGTGTCTGTGGGCAGGGACAGTACACAGAGCCTCCTAGCTCACGCCGTCCCCTAGAGGCCATAGGGACATGCTGGACACTTCTGGGAGTGGCACAGGACCAGGATGTGCTGGGAGCTTGTCCTAGCCCTCCTGCATCAGTGACCAGCAGCAGCAGGGAGCCTGCCTTGTCTCTGCAATGCTGCTGACCAGGAAACACCCAATGAAAGCACCATCGGGTTAGAGCCCATACCCAAGCCCCTTCCCTAGCCCTGAGCCCCCTCCTGCACCCAAACTCCCTCCTTCACTGCAACCCCTGCCTCAATCCTAAGCCCCTTCCTATACCCAATCTACTTCCCAAAACCTGCATCCCACATCCCCTCCTGTACCTCAACCCCTGCCCCAGGCTCATCCGAGAACCCTCTCCCACTCGTCAAACTCCTCAGCTCAACAAGAGAACCTCCACTGCTTCCCCCATCCTGGTAAAGGTGAGGGTGGGGAGAATGAACGAATAAGGGGAGAGGGATGGAGTGAGTGTGGTAAGGCCGTTGGAGAAGGAGCAGAGAAGAGGCATGGCCTTAGTGAAGGGGTAGGGAAGGGTGTTTGGATCAGTTGACAATCCTGTGAGTCTTTCTCCCTACTTTAAAACCCGCCTCATTACTACAACAGTTGTAATCTAGTACTGACACCTTAATAATCTTTTTCAGGATATTATTGCACATCACAATTTCTCTGCACTCCTTTGAATGTACCCTGATATCAGCATCTATCATATGGTCCAGGAGTGCACTAGTCTGTGCCTCATGTTCACCTGGGTACTATTCCCAGGTCTACCACTGGCCTGCAGGGTGACCTGGGGTAAATTATTTCATGGTTCTGTTATTCAGTTTTCCTCTCTGTAAAACGGGGATAATTATATTGGCTCACTTTGTAAAGTGTTTTGATATCTACTAATGAAAGGAAATATGTAAGACCTAGGCTAGGTAGTATTATTAGGGTCCAAACTAGTCCCCACTGAAGTCAGTACAAAATTACTATTTAATACAATGAGTACGAGACTGGGCCCCTGCAATGTTAAGGAATCAAACTCATCTACAAAGCAGTAAACTAATTCTAATCACTTAGACTTTTGGTGGACCTCTCTTGGTAAAGCAAGATAAATTACCTGAATACAAGATTTTTTAAAAACGAACAAGTATGTGAAAATGTTTCCTCATGTGTCATGTAGATTATTCCACATTATTCTGTGTGTACTATCAATTAGACATTTTAAAACTATTATAGATCTACATAACCCCTTCACTTTACTTCTCAAGGACAAGGGTGGCTTACTGTCTCAGGAAACCTTGACATTACTCCTCTGTCTAGCCCCAGCCCACTTTTTGATTAAGTGCCTGCTGCAGAGTGTCAGCAGGTCAGATAGCACCACGGAAGGAAGAAAAACACAATATTGCTGTATTTATTAGTATATGTACAGAAAATAATTTAAATTAATTAAAAAAATACAAATGGAGGTTAAGCTGCATTTTTAACCTATGTTCAGTTACTGAATGGCATATTAAAATCAATGGGGCTCTAATGTACCTTCTAATGTGCACTGCTACTTTAACAAACTGCCTATAAATTTAACTTCAACTAAATCTCTCTCTTTAACACAGGTTAGGTTAATACTACACTATTATAATATTATATTTTCTTTATATTCACCTGTTTTCTAAAAATTAATAAAGATAATTATAGTGCCACCCAATATCATTAACTCAGTTATAAATTCCATTTACAGTAATGTAGAATGAAATCTCTGAATTGTTCCACTGTGCAATACCAATAGCATTGTCAGCTGCTTGCTTAGCCCTGTGAGAAGCTGTATATCCCCAACATGATGGGGCAATCACATGCACTTATAGGACAATTTGTTTTGCCAGACTTCCTATGATGTTCCTAAAAATATCTCCACAACTTCCTCCATGCTAATCACTCATGCAAGGAGCTCCCTTCCTAAACTAATCTTTGCAGAAACTTATCTTCCACTTCTCTCTGCAAGAACCCAAATTGCTGCAATTAATGATGATGATCTATGTTATTTTAATATTAACAATTGAGACATAAATGTAAATGAAATTGCATGCATTTGTTTGCATCAGTTTCCTTTCAACTTCCATATAATACTTATGCTACTACACTGTAAACTAGAGCTGTCGATTAATCGTAGGTAACTCACATGATTAACTCAAAAATTAACTAGGATTAAAAAAACACTATTAATTACGGTCTTAAATCACACTGTTAAATAGAGTACCAATTGAAATGTATTAACTATTTTGGATATATATATAAACATTTTAAAATACAGTATATTGATTTTAATTACTTGGAATGCAGAATATAGTGCTCACTCTATATTATTTTAATTACAAATATTCACACTCATCCTAGAACCCCTCTTACACTTCAAATCCCTCAACCCAAGTCCAGAGCCTCCACCCCTTCCCCCATTTTGGGGGAAAAGTGACTATTTTTCAATTTACCTCAGACAAATACTGCTATCTCTTTATCGTGAATGTTCAGCTTATACATGTACAATTTTATTACATAACTGCATTTAAAAATAAAACAATGTAAGACTTTAGAGCCATGGTCACCAACCAGTAGACCGTGATCTACCGGTAGATCTCAGGGGCTCTAAGAGTAGCTCTTGAGCCCTCTCTTTGAACTGCGCACCTGCGTAGTACATTTACATTAGATTTCCTCATCTGAGGAGCAGCTACTCACCGAGCAACAACACAGGTGAGTAGCTGAGAGGAATGGTGGGAGCTGGGAGGTCAGGAGGGCTGAAACATCCCAGCAAGCTGACTATGGCTTTCAGCTGAAAGAGGCTGCCCCGCACTCCAGCTGATCGGCGGCTTCTCCTTTGAGCCTGCCCACGTGGAGCTTGGTGCACCCTGGCTGAGTGCCATGGCCAACTGGCCGAGCAGGCACTTCTCTTCCCTCCAGCCCAGCTGCCCTGTGACTAGGAGACAAAAAGGCAAGAAGAGGAGGGGGAGCAGGACAAACCCCCACACATGGTGGAGAATGTGGGCACCATGAACCTCCTAGACAAAAGGGGGGGTGAAAAAAATTGGGAAAAGGGGGTGGTAGAGGTAGCACTACGAACTGGTGGAGACTGAAGTAAAGGCAAGGGCCCCAGGCAAACATGGAGGTGTCAGACATGTTTAAGTGGTTAACAGAAAACCAACGGCAGCAGCACCAACAGCAGACGGCCCTCCTGCAACAGCTGGCAGTACAGCACCAGGATTAACAGCGACAGCTCCTCACCGAGGTGGCAGACCAGTTCCAGGCGAACCAAGAGCGGTGGGTGAGGCAATGGGGGGTTCTGGGACGAGGACATCCCGGGGGGCAGGGCGACGAGGTGGTGGAAGGGGGGCCCTGGCCCAGTTGCCAGTAAGGTTGGCCAAGATGGGGCCCTTAGACGACCCTGAAGCGTTCTTGGTCACCTTCGAACGGGTGGCCACATCCGCCCGGTGGCCAGAGCAACATTGGGCAACGATTCTAGCTCCCTACCTCGCGTGCCCAGCTCAGCTGGCCTATCGGAGCCTAGATCCGCGTGAAGCCCTACATTATTTTAAAGTAAAAGAGGCTATACTGGACCAGTTAGGGGTTACACCAGAGTTCTATCGCCAAAGGTTTAGGCAGGAAACGTACCCTCCCGGAGCAAGACCCCGGGCCGTGGCACAAAGGTTGAGGGAAGCCGGCTGGCGCTGGTTAGAGCCGGAACAGCAAACCGGGCCTCAGGTGGTCGAGAAGGTAGTCTTGGAGCAATTTATCAATATCTTGCCGGGGGGGGCCAACAGTGGGTCCGCCGCCACCATCCAGCATTGTTAAATGAGGCGGTTACCCTTATGGAGGATTTTTTGGCGGCAGAGGGAGGAGAAGTGGGGAGTGGAAGCCGGAAGGAACCCACAGTAGGGCAGGGCAGAGGGGGGGGTGCAACCCTCCTCACGCTTTGGGGAGAGGGCCGCGGGGGGGGGGGACCCCCCAGCCCCGGCAGGAGGCGGTTGGCCCCGGTGTGGAGCAGACCTACAGTGGCGGAGCCCGTGCCGCGTCCACCACCTCGAGAGATTCGGAAGGAGAGCTCGACTCCAGTGCAAGCCCCAATGGAAGGGTACTACCAGTGCGGACAAGAGGGACACTTCAGACACGACTGTCCTTATATGGATTGCTCCTATGGGCAGGTAAGGGTGGGTCCAGACACGGGGGAAGCTCGAGGACATGGGAGGATCTTGAGGGAAATAGAGATAGAGGGTCGGGTGGTCACCACTCTGGTGGATTCAGGATGTGGCCAGACCCTGGTCCGGGTGGATCTGGTGGAAAAGGGGGGGTCCTAGAGGGTCCCCAGTAATGGTCCAGCGCGTGCACGGGCAAGTGGAATTGTACCCCACGACATGGGTACACCTCAGGGATGGGACGCAAGAAGGGTGGGCCTACGTAGCCCTCGTCCCAGGGTTGGTGTATCCCGTCCTGTTAGGACAAGATTGGAAGGGTTTTGAGCGAGCCCTACGGGAATGGCCGGGGCAAAAAGCTGCAGCAGGGACTGTAGCCCTGACGGCCGACCCGAAAAACACCCACGAAGGAGGGGGTGCGGGGGCGGAGCAAGAGGAGACAGAGGAGGGGGTAGACTGGCCCGCCGATTTTGTAAGAGAACAGAGGGAGGACCCCCTGCTACAGCAGGCATGGGAACAAGCTGCCGGGGATAAGGGGGAAAGTGATAACCCCCGAGGGGCTTTAACCTATCCCCGGTTCGAGATACAGGGCGACAGATTATACCGGGTCATTGAGGGGAAGGAGGAAGGGGAAATAATGACCCAGCTATTAGTACAGGGCAAATGCCACCGGCGCCTATTAGAGCTAGCGCACAGTAATCCGTGGGCTGGCCATTTGGGGTATGAAAAAACCATCCGCCGTCTGCTCCAACGATTTTACTGGCCAGGAATTTACCGCACCACGAAGGACTTTTGCGATTCTTGCCCAGAGTGTTAGAAGACCAGCGCAGGGCATGTACCGCGGGCACCTCTGGTGCTGCTGCCTGTAGTGGGGGTCCCTTTCCAGAGGATCGCTATGGACTTGGTAGGTCTCCTGGAGCGAACGAGGAACCGATGCCAGTACATCTTGGTAGTCATTGACTACGCAACCCAGTACCCGGAGGCAGTACCCCTACGCAATATCACGGCCGCCACGGTGGCGGAGGAACTGGTCAAGATCTTCACGAGGGTGGGCCTAGCGGAGGAAATCCTTACCGACCAGGGGACGAACTTCACCTCCACCTTGATGAAGGAATTATGCCGTCTGTTTTGGGTCAAGGCGTTGAGGACCTCCGTATATCGTCTGCAAACGGACGGACTGGTCGAAAGATTTAATCGAACACTCAAGGGTATGCTCAGAAAGTTTGTGCAGGAGGAACCGAACGCATGGGACCAAGCCCTGCTGTCCCTCATGTTTGCGGTAAGAGAGGTGCCACAGGCCTCTACGGGGTTCTCCCCCTTTGAGTTGTTATACGGCAGGCAACCGTGGAGGATTTTAGACGTAATTCAGGAAACCTGGGAGGAACAAGCTACCCAGGCCATAGGGACAGTACCCTATATCCTTAGGTTGCGGGAAAGACTACAGCGGGTGGGAGAATTCGTGACGCAGAATCTCCTTGAGGCGCAGGGTCAACAAACGCAGTATTATGATAGGAAGGCACAGCTGCGTACGTTCCAGCCCGGCGATAGGTTTCTCCTCCTACTGCCGGAACAGACTTCCAAGCTGTTGGCCCGTTGGCAGGGCCCCTTCGAGATAATTCGTAGAGTAGGGGAGGTGAACTACGAAATCAGAATGCCAGGGAAGCGGAAGGCCACCAACATTTATCATGTTAACCTCCTGAAAGGATGGCGGGCGAGGGAGAGCTTGATGGGAGCCATGGTGGGGGCTGGGCAAGAGTTTCAGGTGGGCCAAGAATTAGCAGTAGAACAGCGAGGGGAACTCCTAAGTGTGTTAGCGGAGTTTCCGCAGGTTCTCACCGACGCCCCGGGACAAACGGAGGTCACTCGCCACCATATACGGACCAAACCGGGATGTACGGTCCGTGACCTGGTGCGACCCCTCCCTCAGAAGTTGTGGCCGACGGTCCGGGAAGAAGTGAACAAGATGCTAAGGTGGGGTGTAGTGGAGGAGTCGCACAGTGCTTGGAGGATCCCCATCGTGTTGGTCCTGAAAGCTGACGGCACCATTCGATTTTGTATCGACTTTCGAAAAGTCAACGCGGTATCCCAGTTTGACGCGTATCCGATGCCCCATGTTGATGAGCTACTAGAGAGACTGGGAACGGCGAAGTACTTGTCCACCCTCGACCTGGCCAAGGGATATTGGCAAATACCGCTGACCACGGAGTCCCGGGAAAGAACGGCCTTTTCGACACCCTTTGGCCTGTACCAATTTGTAAGGATGCCCTTCGGGCTCCAAGGGGCAGCGGCCACCTTCCAACGCCTGATGGACAAAGTGCTACTCCCCCACGAGATGTATGCTGCCGCCTATATAGGCGACATAATCATTTACAGTACGACCTGGCCCAAACACCTAAAACGTGTAAGGGCCGTTCTGACGTCATTAAGAGAGGCAGGATTAACGGCCAACCCCTCCAAATGCCATTTTGGCCAGCAAGAGGTTTCCTACTTAGGCTACACGGTCGGTGGGGGCAGAATCTGACCCCAAGTAAGTAAAATCGAGGCACTGCGAGATTATCCGGCCCCGAACACAAAGCAGCAGGTCCGGCAATTTTTAGGGTTGGCGGGCTATTACCGCCGGTTCGTGCCCGACTTTGCAATGCTGGCTACCCCATTGACGGACCTCATGTGGGAGGCAGCACCAAGAAAGGTACGCTGGGGTCCCCAATGCGAGGAGGCCTTTAGGAGACTAAAACAGCGGCTGACACGAGCCCCAGTGCTGGCCCAGCCAGACTTCATGAAACCCTTTGTCCTACAAACGGACGCCTCAGAAGTAGGTCTCGGGGTGGTGCTGTCACAGGGGGACGGAGGGGAGGAAGCCGCAAGTTACTGCCCCGAGAACAGAAATATTCTATGATAGAAAAGGAAGCACTGGCGGTAAAATGGGCCGTTAACTTGTTGCGGTATTACCTCCTAGGCAACTCGTTCAAGGTGGTGACGGACCATGCCCCCCTGCGCTGGCTACTCACCATGAAGGATGCCAACGCTCGTATTATGCGATGGTATCTGTCACTTCAGCCATACCGATTTGAAGTCCATCATCGAGCCGGAAAAGCCCACGGGAACGCGGACTTCTTTTCAAGGAACATGAAAGAGGAACAGGGAAGCCGGGCAGTGGGAGCGGAGAACGTAAGGGGGAAGGCGTGTGACGGGGCGGAACCTGCATACCCCGGTGAAGCAGGCCCACCCTGCACTGACCCCGCGATCGCCCTGTCACTCCTGGGGGCGGCGCGGGGCTCGGTAGGAGTGTGTGCGCCTTGTAGCGCGGCAGCGGCTCAGCTGAGCGGCAGAACAGAGGGCGCCGCAAGCGAGCTCTCAGCAGGAGGGAAAGGAGGGGCGGGGCCACGGGGGCTGATGTCAGCCGACGGCGGTGTCATCAGACGTCCCCGCCGCGGCCGCGGAGAGTTTAAATGGCGGAACGGAGGAGCCGAGAAGGGGGGGGGGCTGAGCAGGAGGAAAGAATAGGTTAAGCCAAGCGGGGTGGAAGTAGCCCAGGGCAGGGCAAGGAGCCGGCGCACCGGTGGGTTGAGGGTCGTTACCCCTCCGGTGGGACAGGTCCTTGAGAATCTGTCCTTAGGGCCCTGGGCTGGGGTCTGGGAGAGAGGGTGGGCCCGGACCGCCTTCCCCGCAGTTTCGTGACTGTATGCATACCGACGCGGGAAAAAGGGGATTGTGACTAGGAGCCAAAAAGGCGAGAAGAGGAGGGGGAGCAGGACAAACCCCCACATTCAGATTATGAAAATGAACAGGTATTGGTCCCCTCTGTGAATCATTATTTAGCAGAACCCATCATCAGAATGAGTGCATGTCCTTTGTAATAGTGGTTGAGGCATGAGGGGACACATGAATCTTTAGTGTATCTGGCATATAAATCTCTTATTCACAGAGTCATGTGAATGCCTATTCTCACTTTCAAGTTACACTGTAGACAAGAAAAAGCAGCATTATCTTCTGAAAACTGTAACCAAATTTGTTTGTCTGAGCCATTGGCTAAACAAGAAGGAAGACTGAATGGACTTGTAGGCTCAAATGGTTTTTTTTTCTTAACAAAGTTATATAACCCCCCCCAAAAAAGACATTTGTAAGTTATACTTTCATGATAAAGATATCACCTCAGTCAAGTACAGTAGTACAAAATGGAAAATATTCCTTTTGACTTTTTTCACAGTGCAAATATTTGTAATAAAAATATGAAGTGAATACTGTACGTTTTTATTGTGTTGTACAGGCTGGAACCTCCCTGGAAGATTACAACTTCTTCCTTGATCCTCAAGACCTGACCGGTCCTGAACAAGGAATTTTGCTAGACCAGGGGAGGTCAATGCAATTGATCACAATTTTTTTTTTTTAAATCACAAATAATTTTTAGTCACTTGGCAACCCCACTGTAAACCCTTTGGAAAAGAAATGTCATTTTTGTTAATATCTAGCATTACAAGGCTCAGGCCCGATTCACACCACTACTATAAGACTATAAATACCAACTAACAATTTTTGCCTAGCAGCACACTAAATGTGTGTGCAAGGGCCTCCCCCTTTGCTCACCAATCAAATACAGAATAACTTCATTTATGTCTATGACGTGTGGGGAAAACAAACTCTAAAGCTCTATAGCTTTCCTATAAAAAAAAAAGGAAATTATCAGTGTAATAAAGGAAAAGACAGTTCTGAATTTAGAATACTGCATAGTGTCACGAGCACTTTTCTTACCTGATTCACACTGATTACACCTTCTTCCGTGACGATTAGGCAGGCATACACATTGTCCACTAATCTGGTCACAAGCAGTTCCTGCTAATGTCCCCAAGGGGTCACAGTCACAAATCTGGCAGCCGAGATGATTGTTAATGGTGAGATTGTACATGTGAAGCCCACACTGATTGCACTGAAGGCCAGTTACACCAGCTTTGCAAGGACACTGTCCTGTTGATTTGTCACACAACAGAGAGCCATTTACTGTACCTGCATTATCACAATCACATGGCAGACAGGCCAAGGAGTTGTTCTCTTGTACTTTGTAGTATCCATCCAAGCATTCACTGCACTGTCTGCCTCCAATATTAATTTTACATACACACTGCCCTGTCATAGCATTGCAAACGCTTCCAGAAAGTGATCCTGCAATATTACAGTTACACGCCTTACACCCGGTATCATCCAGACCAAAGAAGTTGTCCATGCAGGTGTCACACTGAAGCCCTTTCGTTTTTTCTTTACATTTGCACTGCCCAGTAAACGGGTTGCAGAACTGATTCAGGGAGCCATAGATATTACACAGACAAGGCCCACATCCATGTTCACGAAAATTGCTGCGGACTTTAAATCCAAAATTACAACGATCACATTTCAGACCTAAAGACAGAAACAGTTATTAATTAAAGGAGAAAAAGGGTAGGGGGCACTCAACTGAGTCAGTAGAAATTCAGTACAAATGACATATTTTAGATTTTTTTAAAGTTTTCCTGCCACAATTTGTAAGTGCAGCAGCAATGAGGTGGCTGCACAAAACCACAGAAACCAGAATGATCTAATATAACAGCTATTTTTTCTTTGTGAATATTTCAGAAATAACAGCTTTGATGTGGTTTTCATATACAGTGTTTTAGGTAGATTTATTTTCATCTCAAGAACATTTTAAAAATCTCTTGCAGAACTAAGCATGATGTAGGTGAGCACTTTAATAGCTGGCCTATCTTAACTGCAACAAATGATACAAAAATGGAAGGCAGAAAACATGCTAAGGGCTGTCAGCCCATTTTGATGACATATACATAAATACATGCATAGGCATTGTAAATTAAACTAGTTACTAAAAGTTTTACTCAGCATCATAATTTGGTTTTAATACTGATACACTAGAATTTATTAGGAGTATTTATGGGATACAGAAAACATTTTCCGTAATCCAAGATGAAATAATGTTTTTGTTCAAATGTACGTGTCAGTTTACATTTACTTCAATATATAAGAAATTAAATTGTTTTCTTCATACTTTATCCTGTAGCTCTGCAAGCTTTGTTTTTAAAGTCATTGTTTTATCCCTGACTTGGGGGTTGCAGCTTAATTTTTTTTTATAAAATTCACCTCACAAAAAAGCAAACAAAATTATTATTTGAGAAATGCTAACTCATATGTATATATGTGTTCCTTTTTGGCAGGAAAATCTTTCAAATTGATGCCATAGTTTATTTGTAGCATACAGTAAAAGAAAAAAAATACTAGGTCCTAACAAAATATTTCCATCCTTTAAAAAAAGGCATAAATATATAATAATACATTTAGAAACTCATATGCAGAAAAGCATCTCTTGAAATGGTAGGAAATGCATTATATATATATATATATATATATATATATATATATATATATATATGGATAAAAACTCAAGAACTCCAACAGAAGGCAAGTTCTGTTAACAGTGATGAATGGCTCACCTAAGGCATATCATTTAATTTCAATAAGGAAAATAAAAAAGGACCACTATTGCTGCAAATTTTAAAAATAACTGTATTGTTAACAAGAATTATGACTCATTTTGAACTATTAAAATTGGTCTACATGGATTCATATCATATCAGTTTTAAAAATATGCGCAGTGCTTATTTGAATATGCCATACATATTCCTGACAGGTAATCTATTCCTAACGATACTGAGGAAGGCCTACAGGGCATCACATTCAATGTTAACAAGTACAGGGGAGTTAGCACGCTTGGCATTTAATTCACATTCTTCTACCTTTTTATTCTAGATGAATGACCTACTTTAATAAAATTATTGGTGCTAATGTATTTTACTGGTGATAGAATCATTAGTAAGATTTAACAGTTGTGTTAACTCTAACAGTTCATGTTCCATAACATAGCAGTACACAGTTACATTTTCTCTTATCACATTTATTTAAATAGACCAAGTGACAATAGTCTGGGTTTACTTGTAAACCCAGTTTAAAAAATAATGCAACATCCTTTTTTAAAATATAGCTTTTCATTGTAAAAGTTCACTGCTCAGAAGTGGGAAATAACACCTATTTACACATAACAACAGGAGACAATAGAATATTTAGTTAGTTGTGTAAACAGTCCTACTGGCATTTAGCCAAGTGCTTAACTTTAAGCGCAAATTGTGTCTCTCAAGTCAATTAGGAGAATGAGCTTAAAGGTGAGCATGTACCTATGTACTTACAGGACTGTGTTCTATGTATTTTTCAATCTTTCATCTCTCATAGATTTTTTGGGGGAGGAGAGAAAAATAATCCCAATTACATTGATAGATAAGTAAAACACCTGAAATAATTTAAGCAAACAATTAAGCAAGGGCCTGAACCTGCAATCCTTGTGCATCCAATTACTCACTGACATCAAAGCAAGCTTGGGAATGTACAAAGAATCCAAAGCCAGGCCCCAAATGTATATGAAAAAAAGACACAGAATTATTTAAATACTCCTATTTTATTTAGTGTAAGAAATTCAATTATAAAATGCATTAACTGTTTACTTAAAAAAAAAAAAAATCCAGCGAGGGACTGAGCACCTCCTGAAGGATGTTGGCTCTGATTTAATCCCTACTGTAGATAATAGATGTTAAAGGCACTCAAGCCCTCGATAGGAAGGAAGCTGGGAACCATCCAGGATCAGATCCTTTTAGAGGAACATTTTCATGTATTTCTTTTTTGTTTTTTGGCTTGTTTTGGAAACTCCAGCCACAAGAACAAAGACTAATGGCTCGTAAAAAAAAAAAATCACAATTCAACCTTTTAAGGTAAGGCATTCACTTTAAGCCCACAGCTATCATATTTCTCTCTTACAAAGATATGGGTGGACACTAACAGAGATTTAGAAGTCTGGAAGAAGCAGTTGTTCACAATTTAGTGAGTGTGAATTACCTAAGATCTGAACATTGAAAGGTATTTTTGATATCAACATATGATCTGGGTTAGTTCAGAAAATACAGATTACCAATAGTTTGAATGACAAATTAGTATGGGTTTTTCTTCTGAGCCATATGTATGGCCTGAGACACGTACAGTTACCATGCAGGGCACACTTTATCAGGAAATTCTCCTTGCATAATATTCCCATACATCAATATTTCAAAGTGTATTATGTACACTGTGTATTTTGGGCACTTGATAAATTTTGTCCTTATGTGGCTGTGGCTCCCCTCAAATATGCTGGAAGTAATAAATTGCTATAATCAAATCTAATTTCTGAAAAATACCTGTGGGAGTAACAAACAAAAAAGCACGTCTTGTAAAAAAAATGATAAATAACACAGAAGCTAGCAGTTTATTATAATCTGCTTGGCACTGAATTACAAAATTAAAATTATGTGGCCCTTGATAACTAACCCTAGCAATGTTCATGATCTGTGGAATAATGTTGACTTATTTTGCATTTCATAGGAACAGTTCAAAGAAATACAATAGAAAAAATGGAAAGATTTATCACAAAGGACCCTGTAGCACAGACTATTTTGAGGGGGAAAAATCCATTTATTTTGGTCTATTAAGAAAACTAGCATGGAAATGATTTGCTTAGAACTCATTAAGTATAAAACATTTTGAAAAAGTGCTAATTTCCTAAAAGAAACATCTATGCAGTAAGCAAATTAATATTATTTCTGTGAGTTATTAGTATGGAGCTATGTGAGTTAATGCAGCTATTGAATAAAGAGACTTCTAAGGGTTGATTAAGCTAAACTTCAAACTGTATTTTGATAGAATTATTAAATTAATACTTTTTAGACAGTTAATTTCATTCCGTTTTTTTAATCTGCCTTCAGCAAAATAAATTTACTGTACTTTTCAGTTTAGAAATCAAATGTTTTATTTTTAGCAGATAAGGAATATGGCTGAACACTCTTATATTACACATACCAACAACATTTGCTTTGCACTTGCACTGGCCTGAATTTTGGTGACAGGTAATATCTCCATTGACTGTCCCAGAGGTATAACAGTTACAGGGACTGCAGCCATCAGGGTCTGACTGTTGCAGATTGTAGAATCCTTCCTGGCACTGATTGCATTGTCTGCCAGACACATGTCTCTTACAATTACATTGGCCTCCAATCTAGAAAGATACAAAATATTATTGAATGGTGAACGGGTCTATTTTTAGATGATACACTCATTAGCAACAACGGTGGAGGGGATAGGGGAGAGAGAAAAAAACATTAAAATGGAAAAGGGAAGAACAGGTCTCTGAAATATATGTACTATTTTTGCTCAGCAAGAAGAAAAAACAAGAATTATTAAATCACAAGCATAAATTTCAGAATTTAATTAAATGAAATCAAACATTTTTGGAGTGCAAAAAAATTAAGATGTATTCGTAATCTAAATATTGAAAACCATACAGAAAAACTGTCACAAGACCACACTTCTCCTCAGTTTCAGAGTATCCTCTGACACTCCAAATCTTTGCAAGGAGTTTAGAAAACAAGCAGGAAAACAGTCAACTCATTTCTTAGCCTCAGGTTTTAGGGCCACTCTTCCCAGGGGGCTCTGGCACTCCTGTCCCTGGCAGTTTCCCAGTTTCTCTCAGCTCTGCTCCCTTGCTGGACCACCAGCTCCGTGGCTATTTCCCTGAGCCCCTGCTACTTCCTCTGAGGTCCTTAGCATCACTCTGTTGTGGCTTTCCCTTTGCATTGCACCACCTGTCTTAGTCCATCCCCCAATTGCCACTAACAGCCTTCTGTGGGCCAGGTGTACCCCAGCCCTCTTTAATCGACTGGTGGACTCACCTGCTTCAGGGGACCCAAGCTTAGTTTGTGCACACGGACAGCTATCCTATGAGAAATATAAGACCCTAGGCTACAAATGGGGATTACTGCTTAAAAACGGATAGTACTATCTGATCTACAGTTAGAACATAAGAATGGCCACACTGGGTCAGACCAAAGGTCCATCCAGCCTAGTACCCTGTCTGCCGACAGTGGCCAATGCCAGGTGCCCCAGAAGGAGCGAATTGAATAGGTAATGATCAAGCAATTTCCCTCCTGCCATCCATCTTCACCCTCTGACAAACAGAGGCTAGGGACACCATTCCTTACCCATACCAGCTAATAGCCGTTAATGGACTTAATCTCCATGAATTGATCTAGCTCTTTTTTAAACCCTGTTATAGTCCTAACCTTCACCGCCTCCTCAGGCAAGGAGTTCCACAGATTGACTGTGTGCTGAAGAACTTTCTTTTATTACAAAATAGTGTATAATTTCTAAAGGCAAATTCCTGTATTATTTTGTTTTTTAGACAATGCTTCTATTTAGTTTAATGAGAGAACTGGCTAAAATAAGAATGGAATAAAGATTGCAGGACTTGCCCAAAATAAAGCTAAATGCCTCATGTGATCAGGATAGGATAATTTCTGGATACTTTTTAACAACTGATTACAATAGAGTTATTCCATATTTACACCATAAGAGAATAATCAAATTGTGTTTCCATAACTTGTCAACTTTGTAGAATGTGTTCACCATTACCTCATCAATCAGGAAGCATTAATTAAATGCATAGGGCCAAAACTACTTGCTTCACCCACACACGTGTTTGTATTTACATCTCTGTGAATACTCACGTAAGGAAAAGCAGGATTTGGCTCAAGAGAAACAAAATATTCTAAAACATTAACGTTCCTCTTGAAATGCTCTCTACTGAAATGATCTCCAAATCAATTCAAAACTTCTTTAACCGAGGTCTTTCTGTTTTGTTTTGTTTTGTTTTGTTTTGTTAATCCCAAAACCAAAGCCAAACTAGAACAAAGGATGAGGCATTAGATGGCTAGGTCAAAGCTGCAAAAATATTCCATGTAAAATACACTTTCTATTTATTTGGAACTTCTAATCTGTACTCTGTAGATGTAGGGATCATTAACCAGAGTGAGAGGAAATATAGCATCTCTAGGCCTGATAGTAAATATTGGATGCAAAAACGGTGGCTCAAGGTTATATCCAAGCACATTCCAAAAGAAAATTGTGTTATATTATGCAGTAGAACCTCTTTGTATTGAGGAGAAAGACACCTATTGTGGATTACCAAATTTTACAGAGGAAAAAGCAAGGTTAGAAACCAAAGATACTACATGAAATAAATGTACAGCAAAACCGCACCAAGTGGTTTCAATTACAGGGGAGTCTCATGCAGATTAATGAAATGTCCAGGGTAGTGAATGCCAGAAATAGGAAGTGTCATTGACGTGCCAGGTACTATTGAGTGCCAAGAGGTGATGCAGTACTCTAAACATTCAATGGAAGAAAATGTACACTCAAGAACTCACCTTTAACAAGGAGAGAATCCAAAATAGTAAGTATAGGCTCTTGAAGGAAGGGAACATTTGCTGAACATTAGGTATAATATAAGTTATCTCCAGACCAGTTGATATAATCCACTAGCAATCAGACTATAAATATTCCCTCCCTCCTACTATGGCACAACCTTTCAAAGTTATACAACAGGAGATTAAAGGCAGGCAACCAGTTAAAACAGTAATAATCTTTTTCAGTAGCTAAACAAGAGGTAATGAAAATGGAGATTCTGAATGAATATATTTAACAATGGAGGAAGCCTCATTAGAGTGAGTACTATGAGGTCAGAAGTATGGGTATATACCTGCAGAAGCTCTCTATAGTCATGTACTGACACACTGTCTCCCACCCTGATTTTCAAGGTTTTGAAATATGTGAGGAAGTAAGACATATCTGTAGAAAAGAAAGCCTCCTGTTGGATTGAGAAGGCACCTTTGCAAATTTCCATATACAGTATTTCTAAAACATTGTTAAGTGTTCTGATGACTCTTAACAAGAAAACATCAGATGACAATATACTTTTCTGCCCCCCATTAACTTTGGCTCTGGAGGTGGGTACCTTAGCCACTGTGCCACTGGAGGAGCCCCCCAACCTCCCTACATTCTGTGCCCCCCTTATCCTTCCCTTGTTCCCAGGGTGCCAAGCTGAAAGATCTGTAATTGGAAGATCTGTTTCAGCCCCTCTTTGGAATGCATAATTCATTACCAAAAAATGATGAGCAGCAACATCAGGAGTCAGATTCTCTAGTGTTATTCTCCTAGCAACATAGCTGACCCTGAAAGGCTGCTGGATGGACTGCAATTCCTGATTGGTAGAGCTAAAGTATTACTTCACCCAGTAGCACACCGAGCTCCCTGGCTGCTCAACATGTTCCATGCCGCAGCTGCACTTGATCCTGGTTCCTAAGCTTGCTCTTACTTCCATCCAGCTTATGGCTATTCTTGTCCACCCTGTTCCTGTTCCCCCCTTACCAATCCATGGCATCCCTGTCTGTGACCCCAGCTCCATTTCCAGACCACATCTCTTCCTAGCTCATTGGCGTTCCATTTCTGATCCCTGGGTCTGACTTTGGCTTTAATCTCATTTACACTCCCAGTTGTCCGTGGTGTTGCCCTTTAATCTAGCTCAGTTCTGCTTTAAACCCTAGGCCTGGCCATCCTCATAGCTCCAACCACTATGCCTGAACATCTACACCCTGGCCATGATTCTTATCCTTCTAGAACATTAAATGTACCTACGCTTAAGTCACAGAAAATTAGTCCCTACATAGGTTAGGTACATCTCTAACCTGAAAAACAACCTTAACTCAGGCCCCTGTGGAGCTGGAACAGCCTCTGGAAATAATTCAGTAAAAGCTAAGAATGAGAAAAAACTAAGAATGTATAACCCTTCTGCCAGGTAGCACCAGCAGCAGCCAGGCCCAGGTTCAATATCTAGGGGTTTCTTTCCATCCATCCAACACAGAACTGGCTTGAGCATCCACCCAGTAACCTGGGAAATTCACACAAACCTGAGTGCTTCTGGGAGGCAATGCTTCCCCACTCGCAAGCACAGATTCTGAGTGTAAGAAATACACCTTTATTAAAAAGAGAGGGAAATAATGTGGCATTAAATTGGGAAAATACCACAGAGTTCATAACCAACTAAAAGAAGGTTGAGCAGTATCCTTTTCCTCTCAGGTTCTTAAGTCCAGCAATGAAAATGTCCCCTTCACATGCTCAACCCTTCGCTGATCCCTACTCACAGTTGCTGCCCTTGGTCAGGGCAGAGCCAGAGTTCAAAGGTGCATCCACAGAGTTCACCTCCCA
This sequence comes from Pelodiscus sinensis, assembly GCF_052426305.1. Classification (NCBI taxonomy): domain Eukaryota; kingdom Metazoa; phylum Chordata; order Testudines; family Trionychidae; genus Pelodiscus; species Pelodiscus sinensis. The sequence goes on from NC_143054.1 coordinate 152,693,337, forward strand.
TCCTGAGTGGGGTAGGAGTAGAAGACATCTCACTCACTCTGCTGGTCACCCACCATCCACCTGCTCTCTGCTGTCTGGCGCCACTCTGCTGGCCATTCGTCACTCCTCAATGCCACCACTCTGCTAGCTGCTCATTACACCTCTCCATTGCTGCACTACTAGCTATTTATCATGCTGCCGCCACTCAGCATATCATCTGCTGGCTTGTGATGGATTTGGCTCTGGGCCAAACCTAATAATTTCAGCTCTTGACCCAAAGCACAGTCCAGCCACAAGGAATTCCAGCATCCACTGGAGTAAATTTAAAATAATAGAAGAGACTTCTTAAGGAGTCTGTTCGAGTTCTATCATTAGACCAGCAGGGAGAAACAGGCTGAACCTGTTTTACAGTTCATGCCTGGAGGACAGGTAGCCTGCTGATTCAGAGTCCTGCCCGCCCCCCTTAACATCACAGAACTTTGGCAGTCAATCCCTTGTCCAGCCAAGGTTCTTTACACTGTCAACGTCTCTCCTTTAGAGCTGAGTTAAACAAAGTCTGACTTTTTTGCATTCCCACAGTAACTGCAAGCATTGGTGATCATATCTCACAATTCCTGCATTTAGTGCTAACACAATTTGGCTAAATCTACACTGCAACGCTATTTTGGGATACCAAAGTATCCCAAAATAGCTATCCGTGTCTTCACATTATTATTTGAGCTTGCTATTCCAATGTCCCTGTAAACCTCATTCTATGAAGAGTAAGGGACGTTTTGGTGGAGGTAGTGCCAAATGATGAAATAAGTTATTTCAAAATAGCATTGAAATAAAATATGCAAGTTGCATAGCTTAAACTTCGGATCTTATTTCAAGTTATGGTGCAATGTAGACACACCATTTGTGACCCCACAATAGCCAAATACGTTATAATGGGCAAATACCATTGTAACAGTTGAATATCTAGCAGGCCTAAGCAAACTGGGTGAACTGTATTTACACGCACACATTCAGAATCTCAATCTTTAAAGTGGAAGTGTTTCCCTCCTTTGTTCAAAATTAAACACAGACTTTCTTCGTTTGCATTCTCCCAGTAATTATAGACATTGCAATCAGTATTAACACAATTTGTGACCCAACACTAGCCAAGTTGATTACAATGAGCAAAATACCAATACAACAGCTGAATATCTAACACATCTAAGCAAACCAAATGCAATACCTCAGGCCACATCCACACTATGGGGGAAGGGCAGACCTTAAGGTACTCAGTTCCAGCTATGTAAAAAACATAGCTGGAGCTGACATACCTTAAGCCAAGCTTTGGCATTGTCTTCATAGCGGGAGGTCCATGGGAGAAACATTCCCATCAACTTTCCTTTCTCCTCACAAGGAGAAGGACTACCAGTGCTGATGGGGGCACACTGAACATTTGATTTAGTGGGTCTTTACTAGATCCACTAAATCAAACACTGGGACTACGTCTAGACTGGCATGATTTTCCGGAAATGCTTTTAATGGAAAAGTTTTCCGTTAAAAGCATTTTCAGAAAAGAGCGTCTAGATTGGCACGGACGCTTTTCCGCAAAAGCACTTTAGTGGCCAATCTAGATGCGCTTTTGCGCAAAAAAAAAAATCTCAGCTCTCTACACTGGCCCTTTTGCGCAAAAGTTTTGCGCAAAAGGGACTTTTGCCCGAACGGGAGCAGCATAGTATTTCCGCAAAAAGCACTGATTTCTTACAGTAGGAAGTCAGTGCTTTTGCAGAAATTCAAGTGGCCAGTGTAGACAGCTGGCAAGTTTTTCCGGAAAAGCGGCTGATTTTCCGGAAAAACTGGCCAGTCTAGACACAGCCTGGAAGATCAACCACATCAGTGTTGATCTTCCTGCAAGTGGAAAAGTGGCCTCAGAAGGAATCCAACAGCTCAGCAATGAATCCACAGTTCAATAGTGAATATTTTAGAAGCCTCGGGTGATTCCTGTGAGCAGACCTGATATTTGTGAGTGAGCCAGATGTAGGTAAACGAAAAAGGTGTTACATTGTGTCATACAGGGTTTAATGTATTGTGCTCTTTGAGAGCTCTAGAAGGCTACAGGGAGAGAGCCAAGTAGTAACCAATAGGTTGTGAGGCATATATCTACCAGCAGGGGGAAGCAAGAGGGATCAAATGGCTCCAAATTTGAACTAAATGTATAGTCCTGTCTTTGTTGAGGAAAATCACAAATGTCTAATTCCTCCCTCTCCTCCCCTTAGAAGCAGGATTAAAGGGACAAGCTATCAAAGGGGAAATAAATAAATAGTGAAAAACTGTGTTGCTTCTGTGTTGTGCCGCTCATCCTCAGTGATTGCATCCTGATAGGTGCAACACTCAGCATCTGGTGGCCTTCTTCACTTTCCTGGAATGCAGCATGGTAAATCAATGCAGGAAAGACAAAAGAGATAAAAGGTCTGTTTTTTTCTAGCAACTCCAGTCTCCATTATAAGGCTAGAAAGTTCCTCAATGTATCTAGGACCCAATTTAGCCTCATGTTATTACCAAATGTCCACACTACTCTGCCAGTGTTACCATGTCACATATAGGTTACTAGTTCTGCCTACTTGTTTTTCCCTTTGATATTTTCATACCCTCTGCTCCTTGTTTCCCACCCCCTTCCTTTTTTTTCCCCTACCCTCCCTCCTCTCCCTTCTTCCTTATTTATTTTTACTTTCAAGTAGGAATAAGAGATCCTCCGGAAAAGGGCTTTATTCCGGAGGTTCGCACCAGTCTAGACACTTTTTTCCGGCTTTTCCCCAAGCCGGAAAAAAAGCGGCGGACATGTTTATTTAAATCCCGCGGGGGATATTTAAATCCCCCGTGGACTTCCCTATTCTGACTTACCTGCTTTGCATGACTTTTCCAGAATTAGGGGCCAGTCTAGACGTAGCCTAAATGAGTTGTGGATTTCTCTGTATCTTTTCTACACAGACTGGTGGTCAAGAATTGGCACACACAGATGCCTCCTGGTGGTATGTCTACACTATAGTGAGGGGAGGGGGGTTCAGAAAAACAGCTGTTTCTCAAAAAAAAAAAAAAACCTTCAATTACATCCACACTGCAATCACGTTCTTCTGAAAAAAAAATCAAAAGCACAGAGGGGTTTTTCCAACATTGTAATCCTCATTCTATGAGGAAAAAGGTGTGTGTGGATGGGGAAGAAGGAATTCTGTTGAAAGAAGAGGAAAGAGGAAAAGCACAGGTGCCCTGGTGGCCACTCCGTCCATAGTAATCACAATTTAAATGGGACATAGTGTCCATTCAGTGTGGACTCTTATCTTTCAAAAAAGCAGATCGCACTTTCGATGTGCTTATGCAGTGTGGACACTCTCTTTCAGAAGAAGTTTTATGGGAAGATCTCTTCTGGAAAAGCTTCTTCTGAAAGCTTCTTTCCTGCAGCTGTCCACAATCTCTCCACCTCTCTCTCTGGGTCTGCAACACCTCACCTCTCTCACTGCTGCTGCCGCCTCTTTGTGACTGAGCCTTCCAGCCAGGCCATTCTATATTGCCTTCCAGAATCACAAAGTCTTCCTTCAGAAGTCTTCCCATTCACTGCCACAAGTGCCGCTCCTCCAGTGGCTGGCAAGAGAATATACCCCCCAATTTTCCTCCTCCCTGCTCTGGGTTCGAGCTCAGGGCCTCTTCTAGCTAGCAGCCAAGGTCTGTTGCTTTCTAGATCTTTCTTTCCCTGAGCCCTTTTCTACCTTCCACCTTCTCTGGATTTGTCAACCCAAACACACCTCCATTTTCCCAAGGAGTGACTGCAGACTTTTCAAGCATCTCTTCCTGCTGCCAATTTCCTGCCTTTGTAAGTCCAGCACAGCTGTTCCTCCTCAGCTGGGCTACCTCACTCACAGTCAGAAGATTGCTTAGCCACCTGATTCCTCTCTGTTGTATCCTGTTGGGTTAATAAAGCTCCATTCTTTGTCTTCATTAACCCTTTCAGGGCAAGTGTGGTGTGAACACCCCACCACAGTTACGAGAACATAGTGGTTGGTAAGTATATATGATCTACTACCTTATAGGCATTCAGAATCCATTCAAGCAAAAATACAACACATATAACAGTCTGGCTATGTCTAGACTGCAGGCTTCTTTCGGAAGAAGCTTTTCCAGAAGAGATCTTCTAAAAAAACTTCTTCCAAAAGAGCGCGTCCACACTGCAGAAGCACATCGAAAGAGTGATCTGCTTTTTTGAAAGATAACGTCCACACTGAATGGACACTAGGTCACATTTAAACTGTGATTACTATGGACGGAGTGGCCACCATGGCACCTGTGCTTTTTTCCTCTTTCCTCTTTTTTCAACAGAACTCCCTCTTCCCTGTCCACACACGTATTTTTCTGAAAGAGCTCTTTTGGAAAAAGGCTTCTTCCTCCTAGAAAGAGGATTACCAACGCTGGAAAAACCCCTTGGGTCTTTTGATTTTCTCTCGAAAGAACACAATTGTAGTGTGGCCGTAAGTGAAATTTTTTCAAAAAAATGGAAGTTTTTCTGAAAAAGCTCTGTAGTGTAGACATACCCTCAGATTTCCCATCTAGAGCTGAGTGAAATAGATAAGGAGACCAGAAACACAATTTGCATGTTCATTTCAATGAAGTGTGTGGTGCAGCAGTAGTATATTGATTATCTACTCTTTTGCCCCTCCTGCTAATTGTATCTGTGCGTATTTTTGCACATGATAAGTAAATATGCTATTGGGGTAATGTAAATGTTCCCTTTTGAAATTCCACAGCTCTTTAGAGCTCGATGACAGATAACTAGTTATGTGCAGAAGAAAAAAGAAACATTGATGAACTGTAGGAAATGGTAAATTATGCAGTGAAAGTGTATTCTACATCGTTTTTAGTGTATTTCCTTGAAAATTATCATTGTGATGTGACAATTAATTTTCATGAGTAGAGTCCTTATTCCTTATGATTCCATCTTCCACAGGTCAGACCTGGAAACACTTCCTTCAGTGACGCCTTTCTATTGCATGTAATTCATTTCAGACCTTAGTCTACAGCCTTATTAATCTCTTTTTAATGCCTCTTAATCATTTCTCTCTACCCTGCTTCTGTTGCAACAGTCTACTGATGCCTTCTTCAGCAGCTCAGTCTCCCCCATTTCCCCCCTTTTCTTGTCTTGTTTTATAACCATAGCTTCAAGCTCACATCTCAGCCTCTTTCATTATTTTGCTATTTCATCAGTTATTAAAGTCTGAATTTATTTTACCACCTTTAATTATTACTCCAAGTTACTATCAGACTAGAGTAACCAATCATCAGCAACAGTGAATGTTAAAACTATTGTCTAATTTCTCATTTGTTTCTTCCATCCAATAGTGCTTTATAGCAATGTGGGGTCCTAATATTGTTTCCGGAATTTTGCAGGATTTTCATTTATGCACTGTAGTTAAGAAGCATCATCCTCAGAAAATGGATATCAGAGAGTCTGTTTCTGCTTCCATCCCTAGAGGTTTTTAAGTCCTGGCTTGACAAAGTCCTGGCTGGGATAGTTTTAGTTGGGACTGATCCTGCTTTGAGCAGGAGCTGGACTTGACCTCCTGAAGTCTCTTCCAGTCCTATGAGTCTATGCTTATGGCTATTGGTATTGCTTTGCAAACATAGCCATCACCCTTGCAATGAGCTCCGCACAGGTAGATGAAGTGACATGGTGGATCATTTGCAAGATCAAGACCGCAAAGAAAATAATTAGAAGTCTGTTTTTGCAGATGCAGACTTACACAGCTACCCCTCTAATACTTGTCACAAAGGAAATGCTACTTCAAAGATCTTACAATGTGTGTAAAATAAAAGTAAACCTAATTATAGGACAAATGGTATGATTATTTTTTAAGAACTTTTGGAAGAAGCATTTAATTCTCAATGAAAAAGAAATAATAGAATATGTTTAAATGGTTGCAGATTTTAAAATTATATTTGGGGAGAGAAAAAAACCAAGTCTGCTTATCAGAGCCAGTTCAGGATCAGAATTCTGGTACAGTGTGATAAAAGTTGTGTCTATACATTTCTCAATGCAATGCATATGCAAGATTTGAGTGTCACTTGTGTTTTCTTGTTCACTTTATTTTCCATATGCAGGTATGGGGGGGGGGGAACACCACAAACCCAGACTTTTAAACATGTTGCTAGATTCAAGACCCATGATTTATCATTCTTACACTGTGACTGAGCACCATTTTAACAGACACTCAGTAGGCACTTGGAAAGACACAGTAAGATTTATTAGCAGACTATATGCCTTTCTTGTAAATGAGATCCAAAGACTCAAGAAGCATAGCTGATGCCTTTTTTTCCTTTTTACTTGCCTTCACTTATTGTTAAAAACAAGATGAACATGGTGACTTCTACATAGATCAATCTTTGTCTGTAGTTCAGAGGAAAGCTAAGTAAATTTTAGCTTAATTTGGGCTCATCTACCACATATTTGAAAGAGTCTGTGTGCCAGTCTCTCCATTTGTTCAAGAACACCTCCTAAACGGAAAGAGCTAGGATTACCAAATTTTGTAGGCAGGTTCCTTTTAACATAATTTAAAGCAAGTGTGACCTCATGCTTTATGAAATGGACTTATAGACATGAATTTATTTCATGTAACACATCAATCTTGATGTCATGATCCGCTAGTTCTGTTTATCTTACTTTGATGTATGTATCATTTATGTGTATAAAATCAGACAAATGGAGTGGGGAACACTTTGTGGGTTTTAAATGTGTGAATGAGAGGCATTGAGGGTATTACCCTCAAAGTCTTGATGAGCAACTGTTGAACAATCTCTTTTGTCCTTAAGTCTGAGCAGTGTTTGTTAGGGAATGGCCTCAATTCCTTAAAAAAATAATAGGAAAGTAGGGGCCATGGTCTTTTGGCTGGGTTGCACCTGAAGAAAGGAGCCAAAGACCCCAGGGTGGGAAGACAACCCTGGTTTGGAGGGGCAGGTGGAAAAGGGGTTTTAGGGCGAGTTTGAAAAGTTTGTGATGAGGTTTCAGTGTAGAATTAGCCAAGTATTTTGTTTCTTTTGGTTTGTAACCTATTTTGCTCTGCCTGTTCTCATCTGTTACCACTTAAATCTTACTGCTTGTACTTAATAAAAGCACTTTTATTTTCTATAAAAGCCAATGTAAGTAATTGTTACCTAGAGGGTCAACCGGTGGTAAAGGAATCTTACCCAGGTAATTCATTGGAGGTTTTACTCCCATTTGGGAAGTGGTATCGCAGGTAGCTGGGCCCTAAACTGCACTCTCCTTGGACCTGAAGAGGTTCAGTGTCTGTACTGCTTCTTGTGGGGGGGGGGGGGGGGGGCAGTGATCCTCAGCTAGGTGCCTTGGCTGGGGGAGACTAGCGGAGCTGGCTCAGCAGGACCACACGGTGAGAAGCTCCAGAGATGGAAAGGTGAGTGGCAGTGGCTGTGTCAGCAGTCCGGGAGGCACCCCCAATGGGTCTTCTGTGACCTTACCCTGTCCCAGCAAGGTCAGGGTTTGTTGGTTCCAGAATAATGGGATGTGCCTGGAATGTGACTGTTTCTCATAAAACAAAAAGTCTGTTAGCAGAGACAGTTATATTATATAATAACCACAGGGGGACTACAAGGGGCCCAAGATGGGGACAGAACAGTTATAACCCCATAGGGACAGCAGGGGGCAGGGGAGGAGAAGGGGACAGCTATCTACTGTGTATTTGAGAGTGTTTGTCTCTGTATTTGTCTATCACCCAGCTGGGGGACATACACTCCTCTCCTGGCTGTGCCTGCTGCAGCTGCCGCAACCATGGTCAGACATGAAATATCTGGCCCCAAGCTGCTGTGGTGAGAGAGGGCTGGGGTTGTCCTTTCTCCCCATGGCAGTCTGTATACCAACCCCCCCATCTTTAGTTCCACTCTAGAGCAATGATTTAAATAAAAATAAATCTTTGGGTATGTCTACACTACCCTCCTAATTCGAACGAGGAGGGTAATGTAGGCATACCGCACTTGCAAATGAAGCTCGGGATTTGAATTTCCTGGGCTTCATTTGCATAAGCCGGGCGCCGCCATTTTTAAATCCCGGCTAGTTCGAACCCCGTGCCGCGCGGCTACACACGGCATGGAGTAGCTAGTTCGGATTAGGCTTCCTAATCCGAACTAGCTGTACTCCTCATTCCACGAGGAGTACAGCTAGTTCGGATTAGGAAGCCTAATCCGAACTAGCTACTCCGTGCCGCGTATAGCCGCGCGGCACGGGGTTAGAACTAGCCGGGATTTAAAAATGGCAGCACCCGGCTTATGCAAATGAAGCCCGGGAAATTCAAATCCCGGGCTTCATTTGCAAGTGCGGTATGCCTACATTACCCCGCTAGTTCGAACTAGCGGGGTAGTGTAGACATATCCTATTTGAATTAAGGACCCAAGTAACGCCAGGTAAATCCTCTAGTTGTCTATATTTTCAAAACTGGTCAATAATTTTGGTGCATCCATATTTTGACTGTGCTACCTGAGACACCTTAGAGCCCAGATTTTAAGGAGGTTGATACTCATTTTGGGCACTCAAAACCATATTCATTTCTGAACATTTATATATGTTACAGTCACTCCAGATTGCAGAACAAAGATCTGTAACTAAATCATTCTCAGATTGCTTATTAAGTCGTTAGCCTTTCAGCCTGCAGTGTGAATCAGCCACCCTTTTGAAAAGGAGGAATTACAGCAACTTATAGAAAGCAGTATCCGTCTGAGCACATCTTGTAATTAATGTTACAGTCATGGCAAACAGCAGACAGAACATTTTCTTATATTCTGGGTTGAGATCACTTACCTTTTCACACAGCAGGCTGTTATTTTTGGTGCCTGCAGAATAGCACTCACAGGTTTTACAAACATCGACAGCTGAAAGAGCTGCACCTGCTAGCCGGTAATGGAAATCCTTACACAGCTCACAGTTTCTTCCTGCATGAGGAAAAGGTTATGCATTATGGCTTCCAATTCATTAAAATTAGCTGTATAATTCAAAATTAAAGACTCTATTCCTTTGAGAGAATTCTATAATTTTCAGGACGTCCATTTTAATGCACCTTTCATCTCTACCTGCCAATTTAGTGATCCAGAGCATATGAAACAATGAACCTGTTACAAACTGTGTTTTACTCCATTAAACTTCCATCTGTTATATAATACCACACTTCTATAAAGACAGGCGCTGTGAATACCTATACATTATTTTGGACAACTTTCTGTTGAACCTCAAACTTTCACCTTATAAAAAGACAAGAACAATGACATAAATATGCAAATCCTCTGCATATGGAGTGAGCAGATTTATACTAATTCAGGAATCTGATACTTTACCCAAAATCTACAATGTTTGCTATATGTTATCTGGTTACCAAACTGATGGTCCTGGTAGAAACACTGCACATCCTGTACAATGAAAATCATTTTGCAAGCTTCATGGCTATGGATGTTGATGCAGGGAAGCTGGGATATAATTTAAATGGAAAACTCTATACAAAATTTTGACTGCATTGTAGTGACTGCATTTATCTAATCTTTTATCTTAGCTATTCCCGTAATTCTAACTACTGAAGTACACAGGGTCAGTAGTTTTCTTTAAAAACTTGAATTTTCTTTCCATCATGGTGAACCATTTGGGATTTTTATGACTTTCTCAAAAGTGACTCTACATTCAGTATTTTGATGTCACTCATTAAATTACCTGTTGTATTATGTTGACAGTTATCACATATTCCACCACCACCTCTATAGTGTTCATTAGGAAATGAATCCATGGTTATATCATAGTGGCAGCTTCGTGCATGGCCATAGCACTGACAAGCTTTACAATTATAAGCTTGAACTTGGTCACCTGGATGAAAAGGCTTGTCATGATACAATGGCAAACAGCGCTCACACTAAAATTAAAAAAAAAAGTTTATTGCTTTATATCTCTATGAGATAAATATTCACATAGCATTTTATGGACCTAAAGATACAAACAGGTTCCTGATGGGATTTGCAAAAATGCCCAGCTAAATCAATTAGGTGTTTGGGCTTTAAGATATAATAAATAGGTATAATGCCTGCTTCCATGGGTATGGGGATCTCCAGATCTCCAAAGCTAAATTTTCTATAAAATCTGTAAAATTAAAGCTTGGGAACAGATTTACAATGGCATTTAGACACTAAAGAGATGCATTTAGACACCATGCGCCCTCCCTACCCACCATAATGCATCTACACATCTAGCTATAATCTCACCCTATACATGTTTTATGAAGGGATTTTCAAGTCCAAAATATATTCCAAACTACTCAAAAGCATTCTGTTCACATTCAAAAAAAAAAAAAAAAAAAAAAAAAAGTAAAAGATCATTAGTTTAAAAACTCTAAAATATATTTATAGGGATCCCTCAACTGGAAATATTTCTGTAAATTTCATATTTGTCTGAATTATTTGTCCATATTTCACCAATGATTCCTAATATCCACTTATGTTAAGAAATTTTGTTGCGGTTTCAAAGCTGATTAAACCAAAATCTCTCCATTTCTATAGATAGTTTATTTACTAAATTGAGTGTGAAATGTGATGTTGATGAAATATTAGTAAACCAACTGTAGTTGTTTGCATAAATGTCCTGTGGCAAAATGTTTTCTAATCTAAAAGGTTTTCTTTAAATGTACTTAGTATTTACAAAACCAAATGATTTTAAATGCATGTCTTCATGTGAAATTAAAAAGAACAAAATAGTTTAGAATCCAAAAAAACCCTAACACTTCTGTTCAAGTAATGCAATAGCTTGGTTTCAACACAATCTGTAAAGAATATAAAATGACAACAATCTCAAGTTTATAATAGACCCTGGAAAACTTCAAAGAAAAAGCTTTGTTATTGGCTCATCCAAAACAAAATGCATAGATTTCGTACAGATAACTAATGGATGGTATTTTGGACAATTACATTCTAATTATTCAGCCAATTATTTACATAATTGGCTCAAAGAGCTGTTAATGTTGACACTGAAGAGATATTTTGATGATTGGTTATGCCAAGTTTTTATATTAGAACTGGTATTTTGAAGGGCCCCATTCTCTAACTATTGATTCTCTGCTGGATCTGAGAAACAGTAGTAAAATATATTGTAATCATTGCTTCTATTTTTTCAGAAAGAAGCTAAATTATTGAAATAAATTGTTTTCTACAAATTATTCACTCAATTTCACTGTTCTCATTGTGCTAATCGATGTTTCTTAGTTACAGCATCATAATCAATGCAGGCCAGTACAAAAACTAAAAAGGAGCTAGTATTTAGAGACATTCATCAGATCTGAAATGCATCACGAGCATGAAGAGCAAGAAAATGGGACAAAGCTACATGGTATAAGAAAGCATCTACTGCCAAAGCAAAATGGACAACATTCAGACTTCAGCTTCATTCATTTCAATCATGTAATTATATACATAAACAAGAGTCTGAATTTGACACACAAAACAATTTTTTACTCTGTATTGGTAGAAACAAATATATTAAAAGAGGGAGTGTTGAATTTGAGAAGATTATTGCAGGAAACTTTATATTCATTGAGTTATGAATACAGTGAAGGTGGTTATTGTTCTTAATCTGTCTGGAAGAGTTCAGTTGTAGTAGTCAAAAACTCCTCTGGTTCTCTTTACTGTGGATATAATTCTTCCCATTTGTCAGCAGATTTTTTTTTGTGGGGAATGAAGCCATCATGTGTGTTTATTGTTGCAGTAGCAAAGGAATCTCTCCCATAGCCAGAGCCAATGCAACACAGGGATTTGAAAATCAGTGTGATGATTTTGAACAAGACTCTGCACAGGAAGCAGCAAATTTGGAGGATGTATTCCTGATAACCAGTGTTAGTAAGCACATGAATTGCTGCTGTCTGAAGCAGCTGCAGCTTCCTCAGCCCACTGAGTTTCATTCCTAGATACTGAAATTTTCAGTAGCTGACCGCAAGCTTATGACCATGTATTTGTCGTGGCCTCATCAGTATTTGATGGAATAGCACATTCCTCTGACTAGTCCCAGATGAAGTGAGTGTTCTTTGCACAATGGTTACTTGGGTCCCTTAGCACAGTGCAGCTTAAGACAACCCCCACTGCTACAGTTCACTCTAACAACATGAATATAGGTTATTTCAGTAGTAAGGGCCGAAACAGAGGCAAATTTTTCAAAGCACTCCTTTCTTTCTAATGTTTTCAGTCTTGTCAGGGTTCAGATTCAGTCACATGCTCCTCAGCCAGGCACTGATCCCAGCCAGGCTTAAGGAAAGTTTGGGGATAGTGCCATTAATGTTTGCTATGAAAGAGATGCAAAGCTGGGCATTGCCCACCTGGTGCTAGCACTGCAGCCTATTTTGTCTTAATAGCTTCCAAGACATTTTCATATTGGTATTGAACAGAATGGGAACTCAACTTCAACTTTATAAGTGAGGGCTTTTGACCATGACAATTCTGGGTTTGCTTAACAAGAAAAAAAATCGTACCATTTCAGACGTTTCCATTCACACCTGCAGTGTCTTGTTGACAGGACAAGAGTGTTTAGTTGTCAACAGTATTAAATGCTTGAGAGGTCCAGCAGAATTAAAATTAGTGTATGTCAACAAGCAGAAGGAGATAATGCACCAAGCAACAAACACTTTCTTTATCCTGTGCTCCTGATGCCTGATTGGAAGGGGTACATGATGTTGACATTTGACATTGGCTAGCAGTGACTTAGTTATTTAAGCCTTGGACTTCATTCAGCATCTTTTAGAGACAACTACAGGCAGTCCCCGGGTTACGTACAAGATAGGGACTGTAGGTTTGTTCTTAAGTTGAATTTGTATGTAAGTCGGAACTGGTACATATTGTAGGGGAAACTCTAGCCAAACATTTTTTTTAGTTTTGGATAGCATAGGGAAAGGTTAACTCCCCTCTAATGTTTGTTTTGCTGTCTGTTCCCCTGTTCAGAAGATTTCACATCTATTTCTGTCCCTGTGACAAACTCAGGACTAAAGGAGTAACTCATCAAATACCAAACAGCTCTGCACCATGCTTTGAGCTAATAGCTTTATTTCCACACACCACCCAGGGTTCTAGGAGGAGGGTCCTTTTTTTGCTAACACAATGAGGCCAGCACTTTGTTTGTTTTGGTGGAGTCTTTGTTTGCCCAGGGAGCCCAGCATGTATAGGGGGAGGAGGGGCGGAGAGGCTGCTTTTGTCTGCTGTTCTGCAGCCTGTTGCTCAGGGGAGGGGGCAGCCTGTTGCTGGCAGGGGGGGAGGGGGGAGGCGTGCAGGATGCGAGGCCGCGGGGGGGGGGGCAGCGGGCGTGGGGAGGCACTTTTCCTCTGCCCGGGATCCCTGTCCTTGTGGCCAGCTGCTGCAGGCAGAGGCCAGTTGGAGCCGGCCGAAGAGGAGGAGGAGGTGGATTCTAGGACCCAGGTGAGCGAGCCCCGGGGCGCTGCTGCTCTCCGGGAGCCCAGCATGTATAGAGGGGAGGAGGGGCAGAGAGGCTGCTTTTGTCTGTTCCGCAGCCTGTTGCTCAGGGGAGGGGGCAGCCTGTTGCTGGCAGGGGGGTGGGGGGGGGGCAGCGGGCGTGGGGAGGCACTTTTTCTCTGCCCGGCAGCTCTCTGGGACCCCAGTCGGAGCCGGCCCGAGGAGGAGGAGGATCCTAGGACCCAGGTGAGCGAGCCCCGGGAATGCTGCTGCGCATGTGCGGGAGTTGCCTCACCCCGTTCGTATCTAGGGATCCGACGTAAGTCGGATCCATGTAAGTCAGGGACTGCCTGTATATCACAAGTCATCTGTGCCTAGGCTCTACTGAGTGTCTCTAGTGTATAGGAATATTGTAGTAATATTTTCAATAGTTGCAAGACCACATTCTGTACCAGAAGCTACCGCAAGTATGTCAGAACAGGAGTGTGTCTATAGCTTAACCTTGCAAACTTGTATGTAGGCAGTAAACCATTACCTGGGATCTAGCTGCACATGAATGTTATAGGAGCTGTAATTTCATATGTAATGTGAGATCATGCCAAAACACCTTTGCTTCTAGCTGTTACACTTCTTCAGAATGTAAATATGCTCATAACCGCAGAGAAGCTCCAAGTTTAGTTGGATGAATTAAAAAGTTGAATATATCTATGGGAAAAGCTGCATTTACTCTGATTACAGAACAATTGCTCATTTCAATATTTAACCCAAAGAAAGCAGCAGCAGGGTTAAGGAGATAGGTGAAATTCTTGGGTGCTCATTTTTATGATTCAGAGTTCAACAATAGCAACCAACACATGAATTCAGGGTGTTTGTCATACTTACTACTGGAAATGTCAGGTAAGAATAACCAAGATGTACCAGAGAAAGTCAATGTGCTCTAGATGACACAAAGGGAAATCTTGCCAATGACAAATACTATGGTACATCACATACTAGTGATGGCTGAAGTGATTAACATTATTGCAACTGCAGGACTTGTGCATACAAACAACTATTTAAAGTGCTGTTTTCTTATTCCTAAACACTGTAACATCCATTTTTGGAAACGCTACTTGTGATATTTTTTAAAAGTTTGTGCCAAGTTACAAATATTTGTGGCTCGCTCCAGGGAGCAGCTTAGAGTGAATGAGGTGGCAAAGGCAAGACACAGGAACAGAAAATAAAATACTGTTTTACATTTTCATGATAAATTTTAGCTGATCAGATCCTAGAAGTCTCAGTTATGTGTATTTTACCAGGAATTGCTTTTCTATAAGGCTATTTATAGAATGAGTTTTCAAAATCAAGAATTATATAAGGAAAAGTATTGACACAGTTACAAAGGTGTTACAAAAAATAGAGGATTAGAATAGGTCAAATCTTTCAGTCTCTTTGTGGTACTTAGGCTATCACTCATGTTTACTCTGTCAGAACTAGCACACCTCGCACAAGTCCCTCTTTCCAAAGGATGGTCCGGTCAGCTTTTAGCCCTGAGCCACACTTGGATCTTGAACTACTTGGGATTACATCCTGTTGTGAGTAGATATACTAGTATCAAGAAACTGAAATGAAGAGGGCATTCTTTTTAGGCATAAATCTACATTACACAAGGCCAGGCCTGCCAACAGGGACTCCCGGCCGTTCCTGATGCTGCTGCCGTAGCAGTGGCAACTGGAGCCTTTGGCAGTGCTGAAGCGCTGGTGGGGAGAGACTAGCCCCAATCCCATCACCTCTGCCTAAGACCTTAACCTTTTTGGGAGCATGGAGCCTGCCTCCCCCCCAACCACCACCTTGCCTACGTGTCTGGCAATTCTGTTGGGCCCCCTACATAAGGCTCCCTGAACTACTATTTTCCTCATGTCCCGAATTTTGAGTGTTTCTCACACATCTAGGATTTCTTAGGCCATGTGTTCTTGTCCGGGATGTTAGTGTAATCTTTCCTTAGAAATTCCCAATGACTGTGATTCTACAGCCCCCTTAGGATAACCTGTTCTAGTGCTTAACAATTCTTATATTTTCAAAGTTTTCTCTAATATATAACCTAAATCACCCATGCTGCAAACTAAGCTGGTTACTTCTTGTTCTATACTCAGTGGACATGGAGAACAATTGATCACTGTCCTCTTTATAACTGCCTAAAAAGTTTGACAAGTTTGACAACTTCTCTGTGTCTCTTCTCAAAAGAAAACACACACAAATCTTTCACCCTTTTTTCACAGGGCATGTTTTCTAAATGTCTTATTTTTGTTACTCTCTTTTGGAGTCTCCCTAATTTGTTCTAATCCTTCTTAAAGGTGTGCCCAAAACTGGACACAGCTTAGTGATTATGACTGCTAATTAATAGATAGAATGTCATTTCTCCAGTGATAGTACTGATGTCAGTAAATCGTGTTGGGTGTCATCTCTCTTGTTCACAGGACTAGGTACAGACAAGACTTTTTCAGAGTTTGGTTCTGTCTGTGCACATAATGGAAAAATACGCCCACGCTGATATACAATTGATCCCCTACTTTCTGTAGGGATAGTTTTCTGGGAAAATACATTACATGAAGTCAACTGGTTCAAAAGTATCTAGCTCACCTTGATCTAATTCATTAGTCAAAACAAGACTTTGTCCTAATTTGTAATCATTGTATCACAATTCCTGGATCCAGCAAATTTGTGGATAGACCTAATGACATCAGCTTGAATGCAGATGTGCAGAGCTCCCCATTAATCATTTGGTAAGCTGGAGGAAAATCAGAGTGAAGCAATCTTCAACATATCAAGAATGCAAAGTGGTGCTTGAAAAGGTACGAGTATTTTAAGCCTTACAATAAGTGGTACTTAATTAAGCCCATCTTCCCTAATTCTGGTAAAATATTTCCGCACATTGCTTACCTCTCCCTTGCAATTCTCAGTCCCAATCTCATTCTCCACCCACGGACTGACACTCAGAATCCCCGCCCTCCCAGTCCTAGTTTCCTTGCCTAGCCAATCAGTCTCCTCACACCCAGCTGTCAGTTCCCTCTTCCCCACTACCTGACTCCAGTCAACTCTTCTCTGTCCTCACCACTTCCCAGGGCTTCTTCTTTCAAGCTATTTCCACCAGAGGTCTAGCTCTTATCCCCTCAGCATTCCAGTCAGGCAGTTTCCTTCCCTGCCATCTGAGCCCAGCAGGGATAGACAATGATAGACAGTCCCCTGCTCTCAGTTCAGTTGCCCAGTGCCAGCAGCAGTCCAGAATTGCAGTTTCAGGCAGAGTCCTGCTGAGCCCTATGCTGGCAGATGCCCATTAAGGACAGAACACATCTTTCCTGAAATGTGGTGCCCAAAACAATGCTTCAGTTGAGGTCTAATCAGCATAGAGTACAGCAGAAGAATTCCTTTTCATGTTTTGCTTACAATACTCCTGTTACTACTCTTTTTTTTAAAACAATGTCACATTGTGGACATACTTTTAACTTGTTGTGAACTCTGACCCCTACACCCTTTTCCAAAGTACTTGTCATAGATAGTTATTTCATTCTATTTATCCCAGACCATTTCTCCAGTTTGTCTAGATTATTTTGAATTATGATTAGGTACTAGAGACGGAAACAAGTTCTTTCAGTCTTTCAGTGTACACAAGAATCTATGATATATGATTTGTGACATTACAGTGGTTTTCCAAGGATGAATTAATGGACAAAACCATAATTTCTAAAAACACGTAAAAAAGATATTCAAAATTTTCAAGCTTGAATGGCTCCTGAACCAGATGACGTTCTGTCAGCTCTTCTGCCAAACTCTAATCATTTGCCAGTTATATTTCATTTCAGTTCATTTTGAGATGACTAGTTTCTTCCCAGATTTATCCCTGAAGCCCCAATTATATGTAACATCCTCTTTCCTCCCTGGGTTACCCGGGAGCAGGCCACACTCACCTGTGTGCCTGGATGGCTGATGTTTTTAACATAAAAGGAGATCCTGAGTACCTCAGCTGTGATGTTATTTAGTTGGGGGTTCCCTATCCACCCCCTTGCTGCTATCCCTTA
Source organism: Pelodiscus sinensis (assembly GCF_052426305.1). Taxonomy (NCBI): domain Eukaryota; kingdom Metazoa; phylum Chordata; order Testudines; family Trionychidae; genus Pelodiscus; species Pelodiscus sinensis. Next base: position 152,710,811 of record NC_143054.1, read on the forward strand.
CTCCTAAAGATATATACAATGGCCGTGCCTCCACCTGGCTGGCTCTGTACACACTCAATGGTGTGCCTTGGGAGCCTGCAGGAATAAAATTATTCCAGCAATAATCTGGATCCAACTCTGAAACAATTATAAATAATATACATCTAATTGATAAAATTAGAATTAACACAGCTTAAGAAATTTAAAGAAACAGGGTTTAACAGAGTAAAAGTGAATAAAATCAATTAACAAAGTAGACATAAAGAAAGGAAACTTAACTATCTGGCATTTACACTCCTACCATTTATCCCACCCCAGTGTGTGCACTCCTCTGGATTCAGAGTCCTAGACACTTGCAGGCACACTTGGAGGCAGCTGGAGTGGAGATTGCACTGGGCAGCTCCTGTGTGTGTCAGTCCAAGCTGTGCAGCCAGTCCAGGCAAAGCAGTCCAGCAGCTCTGGTTTACTGGGTATATCACTCTGCCTCTCTTTGCACCCAGAGTAGTCTGTGCTCTGTCCCAGGCAGCACTTTCCCAAACAGCCACAAATACTCACATGCAGGGTTATGCAGGCCCTTCTCAGCCACAGGCCCAACCAAACTCTCTCCCCTCCAGGGACAATCACACCAACATTCCCTGAAGCAGCCTGCTAGATACAAGCCCCAGCAGGTTCTCAGGAACAGGCTCTAGCTTCCAGCAGCAACTCCTGACCTGGAAAAGGCCCCACACCAGCAATCTGGCTCCTCTCCCCAAAATGGAGCTAACCAACCCTCTCTCTCCCTGCCTAGAAGAGAGCAAGAGTTTTTTTTCTCTCTTCCCCTCAAGACTCATGGGAGTTGTAGTCACTAGGGCTAAATTGCAGCACAAAGGATCCTACTAGTAAAAGTCAGATGCTCCTATAGTGAAGGGACTACAAACAATGCACTATTTATTGGACAGCCAGGATTGCAATGCACTTATTCATTTAATTAAGTAGTCTATCCATATATTTTAGAAATGCGCCTCTGTCTGTCAGAGTCTCTTTGTTCAAGAACTCCTCCTAAAAGGTAAGAGCTTGGACCACCAAATTTGGTGTGCATCTTCCTCTCAGACTTCCTTAAGGTCAGGGTTTGGTTGGGCCAAGAAAATGGGAAGTGCTGGGAATGGGCCTATTTCCCACAACATGGAAAGGGAGGTACACAGAGCGGAGGGCCGTAATACTGGAGTGGCCCATAGGGGCAGTGAATATGCAGGGGAGAGCAATACTGCAGAGAGACCACTGGGACAGTAGTAGCACCAAGAGAGTGGCCAGCTGGGCTGCGACTCACCATCTTGGGTGCCACCAGACCGGGTAAATAGCCCCATGTCCCATACCCTTTCCCCCAGCCTTTGGCCACAGCACTGGAGGTGGGGAGGCTGAGGGAGAGAGAAGGCCCATGTTGGCTATCAGGCAGGAGGGCCTAAGCAGGATAGAGAGAAGGCCCCTGCTGGCCAGAGGGGTTTGCTGTGGGGGAGGGAGAGAAAAGGGTTCCTGCCACCTGGGGACAGGTCTGGGGGGAGAGAAAAGGCCCCTGCCATATGACACCCCTCACCCTGAACCCCTCTTCACCCTCAACCCTCATTCTTGCACCCCCACATACCTGAAGCCTCTGCCATGCCCTCCACCATATCTCCAAGGCCCTGTCCTCACTCTGATACTCCCCACACTACCAAACCTCTGCCCTGAAGGGCAACACTGGGTAAGTCTTCTAGTACGCAGAACTCATTAATTAAGTATTGAAAAATATACTGATCCAAACTGGCTTTATTAACAGCAATATTCCTTGTAATAATATCAAATGGCTTACTAATCTGATTCATGGCAATCAATAGTGCAGCACCCTCTTAATTGAATGGATGCTGAGAACGGAAGAGGTATTTGATTGTACTGATTACATATCTATGTTGAAAACCTTGAATGCCTCAGTCCTCCATGTTGTAACCAACAACTGATTCTTAGATTTGCACCCATGAACCTCCAGAGTGTACACAGTGTCAGAGTTATTTCCATTTCTCAGAACCAGAAGGGGAATGTTCAACTGTGATCAATTTAAGGAAGTCTATCTGGGTGACAAGGTAAAGCTAAAGTGATCAAGGGCCACTTTTTCCGTGGACCTTTCTAATTTTTCGTATGATGTCCCACTGACCTAGAAACATTTTTTGGACATATGATTACTCCTGTTTGTAAAGCTACCCACATGTGTAAATGTCTGTAAGATCAGGACCTTAGTCACTGTGCCTCAGTTTCTATTTTTAAATTGAGGGTACTTCCTTACAGTATAAAGGGTGCTGTATAGATTAGTTAACTAAGATTCATACAGCAGTTTGAAAACAGTATTTCATAAAATACATTACATTTCATATGGTAATGGACAATCTTTCCAGTGGTTCAGGAAGAATTTTAAAATTCCTCTAGGAAAGGGTTTTTTTATTTTATTTTCTCTTCCTCTGGTATAGATATTTGTTTCCTCTATAGAATCTCCTGGGTCTTCATCTGCAAATCACTCATAAGGATTCCCTGCCCTAAATTTCTCATCATAATAGGTTTTCAACCCAAACAAAACTCTCTAAAAAGGAAAAAAAATAATGTCTGGAAACTCATCTTGGACTTATCTATTTCAGATAGGGACTAGATGGAAGTAATTCATTTAGTGACATTTTCCATCTGTAATAAGTTTTTTTTTATTTTTAATTTCTTTTGTTGCTTTAGAGTGCAACATCCCTCCAATGCATATGCCAGATATGCTTAAGATGATACCTTTACATAGTTGTACATAGTGTAAGTGTGACAAGGACACGCTATGACTTATGTTAGGAGTTTATCAAGGGAGCTCAGATTTCTGTTCCAAGGTACTCAACAAAAACATTTACTTTTCATATATATTTGCAGCCCCTGAACAACTACTGCTATTTTGCATTACAAGTTTAATCCTCAATCACTTTGTTTGCAGAGCTATTGGTTCTTACAAAACTAAAACAAACTGTAGGTACACATAAATAGTTCATCCTACAGCTGCTTGCTTTATATCCAAAGCACAACAACTAGATAGAGGTGTAATAAGATTTGAATTCAATTCTTTTTTGTAGGTTCAAAAATACAGATATAATCTGTGCCTGCAAAAGAATGAAAGTTTATTCTGAAACATTAAGTCTGCATGGAGGATTTCACACAAACAGAAGACTTCTACCTGTGGAATTAATCGTGACAACTGTACAAAGAGTACCATGTTTTAGCATATATAACCCATGGGTTATGCAAAGTTTTACAAATCCCGTCCCCCCTCCTGCGGTCTATACTCGTCTGCGTGTTATACAAGTTTTTTTTACTGAAATTACAGGAAGACGAGATTGACTCTTACTTGATAAAAGCAGCATAAGAATTCCCTGTGACCTTCTTCCCTCTGTTGCATCTCTCTGAACATGGTTGGCTCTCCCTGAGACGGGGGGTGCTCTGTTTAAGGACACAGCTCCTTTGCTCAGCTCCTGGCTCTGGTTGCCTGGTGCAGACAGCTCACCCTCAGGGGAGTGCACAACACAGGCGGAAGGCAGCTTTCCCAGCCATAGGCAGGTGTAGAGAGTTGGAGACGGTGCAAGGGATAAGCCCAGTCACCTTCCCTTCCCATGCAGCCTCCCATGACACAGCCAGTCTGCCCTGCTGGGCTGCAGTCATCTACTCGGCGCTTTGGCAGTTGTGCAATGATGTAGCTAGAGCTCAAATGCTTCTGTGTGACAGGCTCAGACCCTGACACCTGAGTTAATTACCCTCATTATCATTCATTAACAGTTCATCTCCTGTGGGCTATACACATGTGCGGGTTATCTAAGACTTTTTTACAAAATCAGGAAAAATCGCAGGTTATGCACGGGTGCCAGTAATACACATACACAGGTTATATACACTAATTTACGGTACAACAGTTTTGTACAGAAGTTAGCTACAGAGACCAGCAGAATCCAAATCCTCCTCCACAAGCCACAGAGCTTTCTGCAACTACTGCTTCAGTCTCAAGGTTAGAGCAGCATTTGAAGTCTGCTGAAGTCAACAGCGTTATGAAAACGGAATGAAAGGAGTATTATACCTACCATCTTCTTAACACTAACCTCTTTCTTTATTTTCAAATAATCATAGTATCAAATACAGGATTACTAAAGTTTTCACACTCATGTATCATATTCACCATTATGGTTCCAAGTAAACTGCATAGAGGAAACATACCTTCTGAGTTCCAGCCACTAGTGTATAGATACCTGACATGGCCACAACCAGGTGGATTTTGTATTTGCATTACATCAGTTGTATGTTTTGCCTTGCCACCTGAAAACCTTGAGCCCTTTGGATCTCGTTAATCTAAATTCCCCATGAAAATCCAGGAGGAGAATAACGTATTCCAAATAACCAAATCTATTTTGGATATTGATATTATTGTTAACAATGAAAATATACAATTAAACAACCTGCTCATTTTATTCTGAATGAATCTGGTTAATTTAAACCACAATGCACTCAATCAATGCAAAAAAAAAAAAAGTGACACCCATTGAAACAGACCATTAACAATGACAAAAGTTATCTGATAAGGTAGTTATACCATTAACATGTATTTGGTTTGTTTTCACAAGGTATCACAGGTCTAGCTAGAATGCTTGCTGAACTTCCAGATCTTATTAAATATTTATAATTAATCCTTACAAAGTCACATTTCACAATGCTTGTTCTAATTAAAGGGACACTGTCAACTTGAATTTTTTGAAAATAACTACTTAAAATAAACCAAGTTTTTTGGTAGAGTGCCATTTAAATAATGGAGTCTGGTTTTGTTAATTTCTTTAAATAAACAATTACAAGATTCTCTGTTCCAATTATCACAATTATAAATTCACAGTTTGTATTTAGAAGTATCTGTGGTGTGATCCTGTGAGCACAACAAATCTACCCAGGCTAACCTTCTCACCCTACCTCAACCTTTTTTCCTCTCTTCTTCTTGCGTGGTCAGTTTCATCTTTGCTGTTGCTTTTACTTCCAAATTTTCCAGGCCTTGGGGAAGCTTGTCTACCATTGCACACAAGATGTGACAAAGACCAAAAATGATGAACACAAAAAAAGTATTCATGCAAGAAACTTAAAATGAAGCAGGACCCTTCCTTTCGAAAAGCTCTTTCTAGATTTGTTTTTCAATTCTTTGTTTCTGAGGTAAATGTTCAACAATAAAACTGAAGAGGATATCAGATTTGTGCATAAGTGAGGTAACTTTGAGACTGAAATGAGTAAGGCTTCACATTTTAGAGACGTGCACAAGCAACAAAAACATTGGAACTCAATCTATAGAGTGCAAAAGAAATGCACAGCATAAAGGAAATGAAAAAGTATTTTCAGAATATTTTAATATCTGTCAAATAAAGTTATTTTAAGGGTTACTTTCTACTGCAGTAGTTTGGGATTTTGGGACAGAAATGTGATTTCCAAGCTGACAATTTCCCTTCAATACTATATGGCTATGTCTAGACTACAACTTTTTTTCAGAAAAAAGAGCTCAAAATGTGCTCTGTAATTTGAGTACCTTTTTCTGCCCTTTTTTTTTTTTTTTTTTTTGAAAGAGGCTTTTCCAAAAATTGGCCCGTCCACACTGGGCCACATTTTGGAAAAAAAAAACCTCTTTTGGAAGATCCCTGCTTCCTCGTGGAATGAGGAAGATAGGGCTTCCAAAAGAGCGTGTCTGCTCTTCCTCAAAAAAAAATGCAGAAGAGCAAACACGTTCCCTTGACACGGAGTGTTTTTCGGATACTGGAGGTGTCCTGGACCCCTCTTCCCCCCACAGTCTAGACGTAAGTATGGCAATGTACTGTTTTCTGTATTAATCTGGAAAAAAGGCAAGCTCACTAATTTTTCAGTGTTTGCAACATCATTGTATTAGAATTTAGATGATGTTAATAACCTATAGCCCTATCTCAAAGAAAGGGCTAATGCAAGTCCTTATCATAAATGAGTGATTTCATCATGTGGCAGAGAGAGGATAAGTTCTTACCCGAATTCACAAAGTGTGCTGGCAATGTGCTTTACCATGATATGAGCCACCCTAACGCTAGCTGTACAGAAACAGTGATTAAAAGAAAAAGGATATAGTGGGTTTCAATTAACACCTCTTAAAGTTATTAAAGAAATTTACAGACATGGCATAATTCAAAAGAAGAAACACTGATCACACACAGCAGTGATGGGAAAAACTAAGATTAACATTTACAATTTTTGGGGAAGGAAAAATTAAGGGTTTGGCAGGGAACTCTAGTACACTTCCACATTTTATATCAGCAATTGCTGTTACTTATTCATTGAATTTTCTGACTTCACCAGCCACATATTTGTGCACATAATTATTTGTGTTTGTAAATGTTAAGCTCAAAATTATACAGGGATATGAGATTGTTCAACCTTAATGATAGAAATGTAGCTGTGTTAGTCTGGTGTAGCTGAAACAAAATGCAGGACAATGTAGCACTTTAAAGACTAACAAGATGGTTTATTAGATGATGAGCTTTCGTGGGCCAGACCCACTTCCTCAGATTAAATAGTGGAAGAAAATAGTCACAACCATATATACCAAAGGATACAATTTAAAAAATGAACACATATAAAAAGGACAAATCACATTTCAGAACAGAAGGAGGATGCAGGGGGGAGGGGAGGAAGGTTCTGTTCTGAAATGTGATTTGTCCTTTTCATATGTGTTCATTTTTTTAATTGTATCCTTTGGTATATATGGTTGTGACTATTTTCTTCCACTATTTGATCTGAGGAAGTGGGTCTGGCCCACGAAAGCTCATCATCTAATAAACCATCTTGTTAGTCTTTAAAGTGCTACATAGTCCTGTATTTTGTTTCAACCTTAATGAACAGGAGCTGAGGAAACTTCCCCCCACTATTTGAACCTAACAGGATGTTTCTCCTTCATAGCCCAATCCCTCTGCAAGGCCTGTAAGACATCACACCCGCACCCCTGAGCAGCCAGAGAGCCTCACATTACCTGCCTACTCCCACAGCCACCAGCCTTCTCTCCCCGCATGGAGCCAATGTCTACTGGTTCCTGGTTCCTCCTTGCTCCTGGAGCGGTCCACCTGTCCTGCACATTCCAGGCTTCACAGAAAGTTTGGGAACAGATGCAACCCAACCAGAATTCAACAGGACATGCTTACAGGTGTTGAGATTGGGTTGACTCAAGTATGAAAACGATCTGACACTCTCGGACTTGGGTCAGGTAGCCTCTAATCACATTCTTCTTCCCATGGGGTTGGCGTGGCAGTAACTGCATTTCTTGCTACTGCAAGTCACCCTCCTGCCACCCACCCTCACTAAGCAGGGTGTGCTACAGGGTGAGCATGCCAACAAATTGCAGTGCCTCTCATTTTGCAGCACACACAACACAGAGAGGCAGCCAGAAGCAGGAGCAGAACATGTGGTTGCCACATCAGTAACCTCACATTCAGGAGACATCCAGAGATGTATCTAAGGCATGCAGTACCAGAAGTCCCAACCAGGTAAGACCTAAAGACAAGGTGGCAGCAGCAGTGCTAGCACAAGTTCATGGGAAACCAGCTGCTCTACAATGAGCAATGCAGAGCCAGGAGCACAAGGGAACAGCTGGTGGGCTGGGAGGTAATTAAACCTCAGGGACTTTACAGAGAAAACAAAATTAAGTCTGAGCCAGCAGCTAGAGCCTTGCAACCCAACCAAATTCCAACACAACCCTAGTACTAGTTTGGGTCAAGTCCAGTGTAGAAGCAACCCAACACTCTTGGGTCAGATTTAGAGTGTCTGTAATCTAGGTGGGTTTTGGCCAGGCTTTAATATTAGTCCCAAGCAGATTTTTAGACAAGAACACAGAGATCCAGAAACCCACAGTGGAAAAGGTGAAGACTTTTAGAGGAGGGGTTTCTGGAGAAAAGGAAATCACTACCACCCCACACTTAAGAGTCTTGAACAGCTACATTCCCGGATCCTAGACAAAGCAGACCTGCCAACTAACAATCCCAACATCCAGAAGGCATAAAGTGACACAGTGATTTTCATCTCTATTTTCTTCACCCCCTTCCAGCATCCAGCACAGGAACAGGGGAACTTAGAATTGAGGCCTTTTTTATGCTAGTTGACTTAATTTACACATCTGGTTCAGCCAAAGCAGAGCTGTCTATTGAATATTCAATAAAATATTTATTATAGTTTGTATATAAGCAGATGGCTTTGCTTGTGCTGAGTCACGTATGAAAAATCCTGTAAGAACACCAAATGGCACACCTTTTTTCTTATTACATCTGCCCAAGCTCCTCCAGAGAAGTCAACTTTACAATTTCAGACAGCTTGCACAATTCAGGACAAGAAAACAAAATATACTAAAAGGTTCATTATTCTGTATCCTCCTCCCCAATTTTCCCTAACTCTCTGTTTATTCTTTCTGAGTATGCCAGTGCCAAGTACACAGGAAAATTATCAAGTCTTAAATTTGCCAAATGGCTACAGTGCAATTCACAAAAGCCCTGTTTACTGAACATTATTGTTAGTGGTGAGAAGAACACAGTGGAATTGAGGAAATTTCTTCTGGAGTATATCCAGGTTGGGCTTTTGTTTTTTTGTTTTTTGTAAAGAATATGATGCTTTACTTCTGGCTCCAATAGAAAATAACAAGTTTATCCTAAATTCTTATTTTTTAAAAATGTGGAAAACATTTAAAAATCTCAATATTAACTCTGATTTTTTACTAGAACAATAATCCATTGTAGTTAACAAGAGTTGCATGGAAAATATCTAAATGTCATTTGTGACTGTAAAAATATGAGCAGATTAACATTTCCAATTAGCCTCTAAAAAGGCCAATGCTTAGATTTCATTGTTTTAAAATGTTAGTATCAGAGCCATTGGGGCAGATTCTGCTCTTTGATTTATTTCAATTATCATCCTGAGAGCATGTCTAAGCAGTAAACTTACCTGGACAAGTATTATCTCAGCTTTCTGTTAACTTTATACTCACTTTTGGAGTACAGATTAACACATGTTCAAATGCTTCCATTTTAGACTCCACATAGATTCTTCCAGCAATTAACTACACTAAAGTATTTCATAATAAGATAAAAATCAGAAATGGGCTTCAGAGGAATCCCAACTATCTATAAATCTTTGACAGATGTTCAAAATCTAAATTTAGATCTGAATCCAGCTTGTACAACTCATAATATGTTTGCAACAGGCCAAATCAAACCTTTGAACCCAAACACACCGGAAATTGAAGGGTGGACATTTTTAAAATCCATACATGAATCTAAAGCCAAATGTTGTGACTTTTCGCTGCCACAACATGGGATCCAAAAATGTTCCAAGTTTGCAGAATTGAAAGTCCATTCCAAATGTTGTGCTTTAGGCCCACATTTAGATAAAATACGCGAAGAATGGTAGGACTTACATTATCTCCTTGTGTGTAGCTATCCTTGGAGCAGAGGCATCTATATGGCTTAGTGCTTGTGTCACAATGATCAGCATGGCCATGACAATTACACCTGCATACAAAAACAGCTATTAAAGGAAATACACAAAATGCATTATTTGAGAGACAGCTCTCCACTATTTTTACACTGTCATGAAGGTAATTTTCTACTTTGTTAAGAATAAACCAAGTCCCAGAAAATACTGTTCTTAAGTGTAGTAACCATTAGATGTCTTCTCTATTCAACATTTATAAATGTCAAGTAAATGCAGCTTTCTAGGGGAATAAATTGACAGAACCATTTCTAGACCAACTATTAAGTTATCAAGGGTGCATTATGTGCTTTCAGTATATACTATGCAGATAACAAGGCCTTAATTATTTACTACAGCTAGCACCTATCTTGTCAATATTAACCCTTTGATCTTATAAGTTGGTCATAATATCTTAAAGATCTTTCATGTATTGAACTTAAACACAAGGGCCCAATTTTGCCCTCAATTACATATAAACTACTCCTATTGAAGTCAAGTCCTCCTATGAAAGTCAGTACTTGTAAAGTAATATACCCAAGTAACTGAGGACAAAATTGGGACTACAGGTTTTTTTTTTCTTTTTTGAAGTATGAAATTAGTGTTTTAGCTCTGCAATAGAAAGGACTGTTCATTACAGAGTCACTGACATACTACATCACAATATTTCTAAATAAACACCTTTTCACAAATACAATAATTAGAAGGTAAGTGTGACCATGGTAGAGTGTTATCTACCAAAATGAGATCAAATCTTTCAAAATATGAATTCAGAAATAATACTTGTTCACAAAAATCAGTACCATATATTCATTTGGAGACTATTTCTCTAAATTTGCATAATTAGTCCTTTAACAAAATTGCACACTTAACATACATATTTAAGTTGTCAGTCAGAAATAATACAACACTTTCAGAATGGCTTCCTTTTTAAAGGAAAAACTGTGGCAAAAACAGAGAATGTAGATCATTAGGACCATTAAAATTGCCATGTCTGAAAATCTGTAATGAAACTTAGAAGACCTTAGTCAAACTTTCAGTTATAAGCCCCTATTTAGAAGAGTTTGTAATGCCAAGAAAAATAAACTCTTTTGACATATTTATCTTATAAAAGCCATTAATTATTTTAAACATGCATTTGGCTAAATGTTCAGAAAATAAGTTTAATGGTATGTGAGTTCTGATCCAATACTATAGGCCAGATGCTTTGCACAGTTACAAAGTAAAACCAGAGTTAAGCCATTGACTTCAAGCTAGCTAATGATATATCACACATCTTTCCAAATGTTCAGTTTTTCAGAAATGTCTTTAACCAATAACGCCTACCTTCCACTGATTGTAATTTCATCAACTCCATAGTATCTGTGCCTGAAGTTGACCCAAGGCTCTGTTGTATGGTATTGGCCATGAAGATGAATCCTCACTTGTGTGGCTTTTACAAACTCTTGGAGAGATGGAGTATTGTAGAAGTCATTGTAACCAGGCCGACGATTCGGCTCAGGTGTAAGAATGCTGAAAGTAACGTTTCCACAGGAGTATGGAGTAAATCTGCTTAAAAAACAAAAAAGATCACAAAGACTGCAAAACATTGTAAAAATATCGATTCTTCATGTTTTTAAAGAGGGCTTCTAATGGACAAATTCTGATGCAAATGGAAATCACATACAGAGCTCAAATAAAAACTCATGACTCAAATATGCCATGTGTCTATTTCCCCCAGACTGCCACTTTATTTTTAAAATGAAAATTTATATTCTTGATTACAAAGACTCTAGCCCTTATGGATGGGAAGAAAATCTTGGAAATTGAAAGCAATATTTTCCCCAGTATGTAGAGAGCCAAGAACAATGACTCATGAACTGGTCTGGCTGATAAAAGGCAATTCATACATTCAGTGGTAATAATTCAAGTGCCCACATTATTAACTATTTGCCAGCTGATCAAAGCTTGTAAAAACTGGCACAAATCACATTATGAAAGCCTACAAACTACTGTGTTATCTTATTTTGATAGTATGAGTGGGTAGTATTTGAGAGAGTACTACACAACTTCCTTTTCCTTCCCCAAATTAAGAAAAATGCAAGTGCTTTGGATCTAGTGAAACCCAGCAGGGCTCAATGGGAGCCAAGGTCAATGAGCACAGCTGAATATGTGGGCTTCAAAAAGGGAGGACATAGCCAAGCAAAGCCCAGCACAACAGTCTTCACAACCTACTATGAGCAGAATCTCATTTTGGCATATTTAATGGTCAGAGTTTGGCAAGTAGGCAGAGCCTATGGAGAAGAAGCATTGCTTTTTTCCCCCACCCAAATTTGGACACTCTAAAATATATGCACCCAATGGCAGAACTTGGCACTTGATTAATGAAATTCCCATGCATTTCTTTTTCCTCTAGAAAACTTCTGGGATTTTTGAAAAGTAGAAGCTCTTGCTAGTAATTTTTGTAAACAGTTTCCAGTTTAAGCCCCTACCCTGCAATGAAATCCTCTGCTAGTGTAGGCCCCGGAGTCTCAGTGGGGGTCCCATTAACTTTGTTGAAACCCCCACAAATATTGAAAGTAGGAATAAGAAATCCTCCGGAAAAGGCTTATTTTCCGGAGAATAACGTCTAGACTGGCGCTTTTCTCCAGCTTTTCCCCAAGCCGGAAAAAAGCGGCAGCCATGTTAATGCAAATGCCGCGGGGGATATTTAAATCCCCCGCGGATTTGCCTATTCCAAAGTCTACATTAGCATCCCTTTTCCGGAAAGGGGTGCCAATGTAGACACAGCCTAGCTGTTTCTGTTTAGAAGATATGCTGATTAGGCTTGGCAGATTTTTTATTTTTTTGTAATTTTACCAGATAATATTAGTTTATTAAATTTTTAGCAGTTTAAGTTTCGTAGTTGTCCAAAATTATGGACTTAAGTGTTAACTTTTTTAAATCTATTTAAATTTTCACATATGTGGGAAATTATGAGATGGCAGGGAAAAAGACATTAACTGATCGTAGATTCAGAGATTCAAAAAGTTAAAGCTTTTTAAGTTACTAAAACTCAAACTATCAACAAGGCAGTATATAAATATAAAATACAGTAGACTTCTGATAATCTGGAACCTTTGGAACCTAGGTGGTGCCGGATTATTAAATATGCCGGACTATTAGGCGGTACTATAAACTGGTCATATATATATATACAGTATATACTGTATATAAAGTGTTTTTAATGCTTTTTATTGTAGCACAAGCACTGTCCAGCATCACACAATGCCAGTGGCAGACTGACTTGGTCCTGTCCAGTTTCACTCGGTTCAGCTGCTGCCACTGATGCCTTGTGACTCATTTTTTGCCGAAGCTCACTCACTAGGCTCTTGCCATTTTGATGCTGGACTATCGTGAGTGCCGTACAATTGGATGCCGGACTATTGGAGTTTTACTGTACATTGAATATGCTTAAATCAATTATTTCTACCTTTTTTATTATTTATTTGCTAATCCATTTGTAACAGATAAAATCTAAATTACTGATTTTACTCTCATAAATCCTCAACAGTACTCTTCTTACTTTGCTTATCTATAAATTTCTATGTTCATTGATGGAACTATTTCTGTGTCAATTTGTGTGTATGTGCAGTGAAAAACCTGACATATACTGACATTTCCCGATAAAAATATAATCCTTCCAACCTTAATTTTAATGTTGGGAGAGGCATCATTTTAAAACTAATTTAGATGATCAAAACTGTTTTCTATGCTTATTTAATGAACTGGCTTTCTCCAACCCCCTCCCCCACTGAATAGCAGCAATGTTCAGTAGTCATTGTGAAAAACTGACTGAACTCATGTGACCACACGCCGTTTCCTTTAGAATCCTGAATTCTTCAAGCCCATATAAAGATAATGACACTTCAAAAGACTTGGTGAGGTGGCAAATGTGAAAAAGCATAAGCACCTGGTCAGTATTCACAGATTGTTTTTCAGTCAAGTAATAAACAGACCTAACTCCAATTAGAGTCTGAAATTAAACCAGAGCTAATGCATTATGACAGGTACTTTGTAATTTACACAAGGCAGTCAGTGAAATGGGCGTGACTGGCAATATGTTTCTGAGAGTGCTTCCCCAAAAGAGGAAGTATTTGTGTTCTTGCTCACTTTTGCCATTGCTGTTTATTGTTCAGCAATACAAAAGCGTCTAAGTTCCAAAGCAAGACGCGATGCTCTCAGAAGTCATCGGTAATTTTTTTAGATTAAATGGATGACTGAAATCAGTTAAACTAGCACTCTTTTCCATCTTGCTTATCAGTATGCCTCAATTTCTTCACTAAGTGATAACAGTCCCATAAAATACGAATTACCATTTTTCAGTATTCCAACTCCGTGAGAACATGGAAACCACCTATCGCAATGGGAACTTGGAAATGAATTGTATCAGATACCTGTTGAAAGCATTTGTATGATACAGACAATATCTATTCATACCTAGGAAGCTGGAGACAGTTGACAGAGTCCGGACTTTCTAGAAAGCCATTGTTTTCCATTCCAAAGATACTGCAATTTCTAGCAAAATATTGCCAATCTTCCCAATTTAAATCATTTTTCTTTTTCCTTTGAATTCTCATTGCTTCAGGCTGTGGACTATAGAACTGTAGTATAATATAGAATACCTACAAATGAACAAAATAGAACTACATTTAGAATTGCTAGATTTATATACCAACATGAATACCAGCATGAAGACAAATATTACATTTCTGTATCCACATGTGGCAATAACTTCTTTCTCAGCAGTCACCGTATATGTGTACTTTGAATAAAAAAAACAGTAAGATGATGCACTAGAAATATCTAAGGGTATGTCTACACTACCACCCTAGTTTGCGGGTGTGTCTAAGGGTATGTCTACACTACCACCCTAGCTACATGCGGCACAGAGTCCGAACTAGCAGACATTTAAAAATGGCGGCGCCCGGCAAGATGCAAATGAATCCCGGGAAATTCAAATCCCGGGCTTCATTTGCAACTCCGGTTGACTACATTACCACCCTAGTTCGAACTAGTGTGGTAGTGTAGACATACCCTAAGATATTTCTCCCCATCCCCCAAACACTTTTAAGAGTTGAAGTAATCTTACTTCTTAACCTGATCTTCACACAACTCCTTGGTAGGCAGTGAAATAATTCCATGAAAATTATTCTTCATTACCTTCTGAGGTCTATTTGAAATTAATACCTCATTGTATAGCAATTCCATGGTCTGTGATATTGCCAAAATTTAGTCACAAGCAAAAAGGCATACTTAGGAGTCACTAAACGGGCGTTAGCAAGTTTTCTGTTTTTAAGACCACCCAGTTTATCACTTTTCCCTGCCTTTGGGCTGGAACTACTTTAAATAACTGTAACAGAAGATTTTCCTCAACCACACCATCATATGGGCATTTGTAGTAAGCAGTCCCGCACAAATACTCAGATCAAGTGAGCCTTAATATTCCACAGATATTTAAATTGGCTTTTAAATAGAGACCATGTTCTTACAAACTAACCAAATCTATCCTCATATACTTTTCTTCTCCCCCAAACGTGCATACCCAACTGGAAAAAAAACCCCAAAAGCTAATAAGAGTAAGTTCTATAAACATTACACATTCGGAAACAAATGAAGCAATTCCATTAGTAGCTCTATTCATCCTGAGAGCAGGCCACAGTAGGCTCCTGCCTTTTAGCAGCAAACTCCAACCAGGCCCATATTAAGAAAGAAACTGTAGAAGCTGCAGCTTAGGACCCCTTTAGCTCCACAAAAAGATCTCCAGAATGCCAGAGGTCCAAATATTTTGTGAGGCCCCTTAGATCAGGAATCCAGGCTGCAGCCATCAAAGCCTTGAACATTTTCCAGCTCTGCATGGCCAGAGCAGAGGGTGGCTCCATGCACTGCTACCCCCTTGCTAGGCTGGAGGCACATTGCTGTCCCCATGCTGCGCTTGACTGCAGGCTCTGCCCAGGCAGTTCCCATTGGCCTGGAATCCTGATCAATGGGCGCTGAGGAGAGGGGTGTCTGAAGTGCCTGCAGGTGAGTGCAGGGTAGCACAGCTCGTACTGACTCACCTGTTTCCTCCCATTCCTCTCTCCCATCCCTAAGGGTATGTCTACACTACCCCCCTAGTTCGAACTAGGGGGGTAATGTATGCATACCGAACTTGCTAATGAAGCCCGGGATTTGAATTTCCCGGGCTTCATTAGCATAAAGCCGGCGCCGCCATTTTTAAAAGCCGGCTAGTGCAAACCCCGTGCCGCGCGGCTACACGCGGCACGGACTAGATAGTTCGGATTAAGCGTACAGATCTCGTGGAACGAGGCGTACAGATAGTTCGGATTAGGAAGCCTAATCCGAACTATCTAGTCCGTGCCGCGTGTAGCCGCGCGGCACGGGGTTCGCACTAGCCGGCTTTTAAAAATGGCGGCGCCGGCTTTATGCTAATGAAGCCCGGGAAATTCAAATCCCGGGCTTCATTAGCAAGTTCGGTATGCATACATTACCCCCCTAGTTCGAACTAGGGGGGTAGTGTAGACATACCCTAAGGTCCCTCCCACAGTTTAACTCCCTCCCAGATCCCAACCCCAACCTCTGACCTGGCCCTGAGACCCACTCCTGCACCCTACGTTCCTAACTCCCAGAATCCAATTGCTATTACTGACCCCTAGCCCTGACCCAGCACCCTAACTTCTACCCAGACCCTGCATCCCCACCCCAATCTCCTTGCCTGATCCCCTTCCCACACTACAAATCCTTAGGCCCCAGCCTGGAGCCTCTCCTGAAAATCAAATGCCTCATCCTAAGCTTCATCCCAGAGCCCACTTCCCCAGGTGGAGTCCTCAACACCTCCTGCATTCACCCTCTTGACTCAACCCACAGTTCTCACCCACACTCTGAACCTCTCATTTTGACCCCATTCTGGTGACCCCACAAAATCTAGTAGCCCTTGGCCCTCAGAACAGTTAATCCGGCCCTGACTCCAACCAGGATCCCACAGAATCCAGACTGGTAGAAACGCATGTTGGTCTCATTCTTTCTTCTCCAACATCAGTCTATCACCTTTGTGATGAAGCAGAGATTGCATATGGTTTTGTAGTGTTGCACTTTTGAGTAGATTTTATTTTTTTACTTCATCTGTCTTCCATTGCTCGACAGAATGAAATAAGTCCTTTGTGTTTTAATAGAAATTAAGGTTAAAAATTAGAGCAATGAAGCAACTTAACATGCGTGTTTTATCTATGAGGATAAGAGTTGTCATCATGAAGCCAAACATTAGTTCATCTACTCTGCTACACTTCCTCTGCCACCAGAGAAAAGCCAGAAGCCAGAAACATAATGTACCTGCTCCCTTTTTGCAACATTATGGGCAGCAGGAAATTTCTTCCAAGCCACCAAAGTAATCTGTCAGTAGCTCAAAGTAAGAGATTTGAACTTGCTTATAATTGAAATCTGGTGTGCTTAAACCTCCTCCTTGCTTTGATTTAATAAAATCGGAGTGCATCAACATTCCATTCTCATGCCCCAATGACAGAAAAAAAATCTTCTCATTTACCTCATACTGTCCATTTTGTAAATCGATTGTGATAGTAACTCCATGGTCCAGATGTGCAGTGTTCATGAACAGAGATGAGATCCAGGAGGTCCCAATATCATTATCATTGATATAATACAGGGAATGGGCTTCAGGGTTTAGTCTCAGTACTCTGTCATTAGTTGTGTCTTCTGCACCATTCGGGATGCAATACCTCTGCACCAACGGGTGTACCCGGGGGTGACTACCTGGGCAGCGGCATTCTGTCTGGGTATGTAGGTGAGGCAATTCCCCAGAGAATACCTCTACAATGTCTCTGTCATAAAAAAAATAAATAAAAAAAATAAATAGGCACATGGATAAAAGGGAAAATGAATGAAATTATGTGCATGTATGGTTACAGTCTAAATTCTAGCCCTAACTTTAACCACCACTATCATAAATGATCACACTAAATATGATCAGAGCACCACCATTAATTGATTTCTTTTATGACATCATGCCTGACTCTGATCACTAATCTGAATACTGTCCTTAAAACTCATTTATAGCATTGACATAATGTCTATAGTACTTGAGTGTTAGCACCTGAATTTTCTAAAAAAACCCATCCAATTGTTCAAGATTTGCATCTTCAAATAACTATGGGTATGTCTACACTACCACCCTAGTTCGAACTAGGGTGGTTAATGTAGTCAATCGAAGTTGCAAATGAAGCCCGGGATTTAAATATCCTGGGCTTCATTTCCATCTTGCCGGGCGCCTCCATTTTTAAATCCCCGATAGTTCGGACTCCGGGCCCACGGCTACACGCGGCACGGAGTAGGTAGTTCGAATTAGGCTTTCTAATTAGAACTACCGTTACTCCTCGTGGAAGTAATGAAGCCCAGGCTTCATTTGCAACTTCGATTGACTACATTAACCACCCTAGTTCGAACTAGGGTGGTAGTGTAGACATACTCTATGAGTGCAGAAAAAAATGTTTATGGAGAATTTTGGCTTCAGCATCTTAAATATTGACTAACTCTATGTGCCTCTCCTCATGATTAGCCAACTAGGCTCTGACTTCAAAGGATACGGACTTCACTACATTCAGCCATACTTTTTTGGCAAATGAAATTAGGCCCTAGCTCTTAGGTACGTTACACAAAAGTTAAGGCATATAAAATTAGTGGATACTTTTAAATATCTGAGTATTTAATGACCTCATATGCCAACTATCTGTCATCTGAACAGGCAGTTAATTCTGGACATGATATTTTGTGCTCATTTGTTTGTGGCCATTACACCCACAAAATTGGATGATGGTTTAAGAATCTTTTAAAATCAAATTGGACTCAATTCATCCATTGTTTCTTTCATGGAAAAAATCAAGCATTTCCTTGAAAGAATATATAGCCAATGTGATTGTGACAGTGTAGGGATATGTCTGTAATGAATTATGAACTCTATTTTCTATTATGCCTTGCACCCGTGTCTATACTTGCCTAAAGGCAGCCTATTGCAAATGTATTTCCACATGGCTGATCTTCCAAAGTAAAATGACTGATACTTCCTTGTGGGACAATTACTGAGAAACCATCCAAATTACAATATAGGAGCCATCAACTTTGACTGTTTTCCAACTGTTGACTCACTCGCACGGAATAATGGACTTTCTACTGAGGGGTCTGCATGGTAGTGGAGCATACATAACTGAAGAATGGTTGAAAATTTGCCAGTGAAACACGTGGCAGAAACAGAGAACTCCTTCAGAGGTGAGTACTGCTCTGGACAAGGTGACTGATCATCACCACATGCAAGAAGGACTTTAAAGAGGGTTACATCAGGAGAGTCTTTTATATTAACAAACCTCAGACTCACAACAACCAGTGAGATCAGACGAGGGGATGGTGCTCTAAGGATTTTTGTTTTCAAAGATCTGTAACTCTGAGAGCTTAATCAGTAAAGTTTCTCTAGTTAGATATTTTTGCTAAACCTGCATTCCTTGTTTACCCACCATGTTGTCCTCAAATAAGTTAAATTAGAACCTCAGGCTATGTCAAGACTGCAGGATTCTTTCGAAAGAATCTTTTCTCGGAAGAGATCTTCTGAAAAAACTTCTTCCGAAAGAGCGTGCCACACACAAAAGCACATTGAAAAAGCGATCTGCTTTTGCAAAAGAGAGCATCCAGACTGATTGGATGCTCTCTCACGTAAAAGGCCACCCAGAACCACTCCAAGGCTTTAGGTCACCAGTTAATGCCGAGTGCTGGTGCCAGATCCTTGCAGAGACGTACGCTTAAAGGGACCCCCCCCCCTTCCCGTACAGCCATTTTTTTGCTTCTGCTGCATGCTTGCTACCTCTTCAGGGGACAGCAAAGCTTTAGCAGTGCCTGCTGTGGTTGCCCAGTTCTTTTTTGGATGCCACAGATTTTTCCTTTGAGCCATGGAGCCGGAGCTGCCCCGGGCATGCGATGGCCCTATATGGCCATACTGCAGTTTTTACAGAACTTTCTGCTAACTGCCTTCCTGATCTTGCATGAGCTGGACCTGGAGCTTCTTCTGGGGACCCTTTCCCTATGTGCAGCTGCTTCACTCTGGCAACCACACCCCACTGTGGAGAGGCATTTTTGTAGGCTCATCACGAGTTCAGACTGGTGGGACCGGATGGTTCTGGAGCAGTGGAATGACCAGCAGTGGCTCCAAAACTTCTGCATGCAGAAAGCCACCTTTTTGGATCTATGGGTATGTCTACACTACCCCCCTAGTTCGAACTAGGGGGGGTAATGTAGTCATACGGAGTTGCAAATGAAGACCGGGATTTGAATTTCCCAGGCTTCATTTGCATAAAGCCGGCCAGCGCCATTTTTAAATGCGGCACGGACTAGCTAGTTCGGATTAGGCTTCCTATCCGAACTAGCTGTACGCCTCGTGGAACCTAATCCAAACTAGCTAGTCCGTGCCACGTGTAGCCGCGTGGCATGGGGTCCAACCTAGCCGGCATTTAAAAATGGCACCGGCCGGCTTTATGCAAATGAAGCCCGGGAAATTAAAATCCCGGGCTTCATTTGCAACTCCGTATGACTACATTACCCCCCCTAGTTCGAACTAGGGGGGTAGTGTAGACATACCCTATGTGTCCTACTGGATAATGGGCAATCAGTTCAGCATGGGGAAGTCCACCATCGGTGCCCTCCTTATGGAGGTAAGACACTCTTGGGCTGCAGTCCCTGCAGGGGAGGGGGAGTGTTGCATAAGGGGGATCTTTGGGAAAGGGGGGGTGGGAGCTGTGGGGGATGAAGTGGAGGTGGGGAGGGAAGCCCCATCCCCAGGGGCTTGTGATGTCCTACCTTCACACAGCTCTGCTTCTGGGTGGGCAGCCTCATAGGAGGTGGCTCTTGGGGTGTTGGGGGGCAGGGAAGGGGAGCCGGGTGGGCATCTCCCAAAGGCTCAGGTACCCCCCTCTCTCATTCTCTCTTTTGTATGTTTCTTTGTCTCCTTCTGTAGGTTGTGAGGGCCGTCAACTCCATCTTGCTGTGAAGGGTCATCCATGACTGTGGCCGGATTTGCTGCTCTGGGGTTTCCAAACTGCGGGAGAGCCACTGATGGGACCCACACCCCGATCCAAGCACCAGAACACTGAGCAGCCCAGTACATTAATCAAAAGGGCTACTTTTCTATGGTGCTGCAGGCCCTGGTCAACCACCAGGGACAATTTAAAGAAATTTTTGCTGGGTGGTCGGGCAGGGCACACAATACCTGAGTGTTCAGAAACTCTAGCCTGTACCTCAAGCTGGAGGTGGGCACATTTTTCTTCCATCGTGAACTTGGCATTGAGGATGTGCAGATGCCACTGTGCATCGCCAGGGGTGCAGCTTACCCCTGATGCCATGGCTTATGAAGCTGTGCACTAGCTACCTGGATCCCAGCAGGAACCAATTCAATGCCCACTTGAACTGGGCCCGGATCCAGGTGGAGTGCGCCTTCAGCTGCCTCAAGGCACATTTCCGATGCCTGCTGACCCACGTGGATGTGGGGGAGCACAACATCCCCAAGGTGGTCATGGCATGTTGTGTCCTCCACAACATTGTGGCGAGGAAGGGGGAGGCCTTCCTCCTGGGATGGGGGGCAGACACTGGCCACAAGGGGCGAGCCTTCCTGCAGCCACGGACAGCTGCCATCCACAATGCCCATCAGTCCAAGGTGCACATCTGGAAGGCTCTGAGGGAAAGATTCTCTCAAGGACCCCAGTAACTCTCTCCAGTGCCTCCTCCATAGGGACCTTTGGCTTGTGGCCCAATCCCTTCCCCACCACAACCCCTCTCTTCGCCCTTTCCCTGACCTTTCAATAAACACACCTTTTAAATTTTCAAAAAAATGCAGTCTGTATTAATGAAACATTCTGAAAAGGTGAGCAGAGGGAGGGAGGCTCATAACTGGGAGGGAGAGGGGGGTTCATAATGGGGAGGGGGATGAGCAGCTCGATGTGTCACCTCCGGTGCGGGGACCTCGTCGGAGTTGCAGTCAGGCGGGTACTGAGAGCACAGAAGAGTGGATAGGAGCGGGGGCTGGAGCAAGCTCAGGGTTAGCAGGGAGACAGTGGGAAGGGCCATAAGCATCACTTGGGGAGGGGGCATGGACATCACCTGGGGAGGGAGCAGAGGCATATCGGGGGGGCAGGAAGATGGGGAGCATGGAGGGTGGGATGGTGGAAGCCAGGAGCAGCAGCATCAGGTGGGTGTGGGACATGACGGCACACATGGTGTCACACCACTGCATCAATTGGTTCCATGTGCTGTCCCACCACTCCATGTCTGCGCGGACCTTGTGTGCCAGGTTTTGGTGGATGTTGCACAGGATACCACTGTGCTGCTGCATAAGTTTTCCTTCCACCCTGGTGCACCTTCAGGTCCCCCAGGCTCTGGCAGGTGGTTGTGGTGATGTGGCTCTGCCCTCTGTCCTGGCTGGTCCAGCTGTGGAGAACACACAGAGGGAGAAGTGGTCAGTCATCCCTGCAGACACTGCCCCTGAGGCCATGCTCTCCTCTGTGAGCAGTGACCAACAGTCCATGGCCCAGAGATGGGGGATGTCCCAGGAACAAGATCATGTGTGGACTGCACAGTGGGCCATTCCTCACAGGCCATTCCTCAGAGTGCCCAGAGGAGCATGCTGCCTGCTTTTCCCCAGCCCCCACCCCTCCAGCCCATGGACAAGCAGCCAAGGGAAGTTTCCGGCCACAGTTGGATCCCCTCGTGGTTGGCAGAGGAGCCAGGACCAGCCCGGGCTTCCCCGGTGTCTGCATACACAGGTGGAGCTCTCAGAGCTGTCTACGGAAGCAGCTGCTGTCTCGCACGTGCAGGCATGCCAGTGTGGTAGGTGCGGCACTCCTCAGTCTGTGTGGGGTCATGCCTGAGCCCTTGTGGCTAGCCTGCTTCCAGCCGTGGTGGCCCCCCGGGGGCAGGATGTGTGTGGTCTCCCTTCAACCTGGCAGCAGGATCCCAGGCATGCTCAGGGGCTGCCTGCTGTGTCCACATGCTGCACGGTAACATTGCACGTGGTTGCATGTGCAGGGACCACAGCATGATGTCCAGCCTGAGCAGCCTGAGCAACACTTGCCCCCCCCCCCCCACGTTGTGCACCCACCTCCCACGCCCTGTGTGTGTGACAACGTGAGACCTCTCACCTAAAGATCCCTGCCAGGCATCCGAGAAGGTCTGGGAGATGTCTTGGCTCACAGGCACCGGCTCCAGGGAGAGGGTCACAGTGCCCATCTACTCCTCCTTCTCCTCTTCTGCCAGCTGGCCCTGGCCCTTCTTCTCCTCCTCTGCAGAGACCTCTGGCTGGGTGATCACGGGGGTCTCAAGTCCAGAGTCAATGAGGATGAGTGGGGAAGACGTTTCCCCACCCCCCAGTTTTGGTGGAGCTCCTTGTAATAGGGGCCAGAGTGGGGTCCTGCCCTTGAACATGAGCTGTGCTCTGTGTCCCGGACGTATCCCTGCCGGAGATCCTCCACTTTACTCTGATCCTGTTCCAAGGTCCGGGGTGGGTGTCTGCACTCCACGCTCCGCCAGGGACTCGCCCATCCAGCCATAAATGTCCGCATTGCAGCTCTTGGCCCAGGGATCCTGTAAGGTCTCCATTTCACCTCACAGTTCGAGGAGGGACAGGCTCTCCAGGCTACACCAGGACAGGGAGCACCTCTTGGTCCCCCTATGTGTGTCCTGGGACCCCCTGGGGCTGCTTCCTGCGAGAGCTAGAGCGGTTGCAGGAGGGCTTAAGCTGTGCCATTGTTATGCAGGCTTGTGGAAGGGAGAGCCGCGCAGTCAGGGTGCTGCTTCCAGGCTGGCTTTCTGCCACAAGGCTTGTCCAGGGTGCCTGCAGCTTTAAGAGGGGCCAGGAGACAGGAACTATAGAGTTGTGATTACTTTGTATGGAGTAGCCACCAGGGCACCTGTGCTATTCCCTGGAGGCCTCTTCTTTCAAAAAAAAAAAAAAAAAAGCCCCTCCTCCCCGTCCACACACACCTTTTCCCAAAAGAGCTCTTTTGGAAAAAGGCTTCTTTCTCATCACAAAAACCCCTCTGTTTTTTCAGTTTTCTTTCGGAAGAATGCAATTGCAGTGTGGACGTTCCTCAAGTTTTTCCAACAAAACTCTGTAGTGTAGACATGCCCTCAGAGTGCCCACAGCCCCAGGTGGAGTTCTGACAAGTGTATATAAACAATAGGTGGTGTTTGGAAAGTCACAGGCAGTGAGTTCAGGATCTAGATTGGTTGAGTGGTGCCACACACCCCAGAAAAGTATCTCGGAGCAGCAGTCTGAGCCTGGGACTGTAGAGCTCCAGAGACAAAAAAGAGCCTAGACTCTACTCTGACCCAGTTGTCTTGGGATTAAGTGAGATATAGCAATGGGGTCTGTTGCGTAAAAAAGCTTTCGCCTGAGCTTACTTGATTTTACTCATGCATTTTCTGAAAGTACACTAACTGTAAGGTCTAAGGATTTAAACTGCAACTCATTGTAATATTTGTCAAACCTTGTAACCTGCATTAATCTTTATAAAACTTTGTAATCTTTGTAACTCTCAGAAACTTACTGTAAACTGCAACTTTGTAACCTTTGTAACTCTCAGCCACCTTGCTTGTAACTTGCTCTAAACTGCATTCTACCCTGAGGGTATGTCTAGACTACGTGGCTCTGTCGACGGAGCCATGTAAAGTAGTTTACTCAGCATAGTCAAAGAAGCGGGGATTTAAATAATCCCCGCTTCATTAAAATAAAAATGGCTGATGCTCTGTGCCGACGATCAACTGATCTGGCACAGTGCAGCAATCTAGACATGGCACAGTTGACAAGGGAAGCTTTTGTAGATCGCTCCAGTATGCCTCATGAAACCCATATGCCTATGTAAGTGTGTGAGTGCCTGAGGGCAGGAATGAATGTGTGTGAATGAGTGAATGAATGGAGGGGAGTGTGCTTGTTTGTTTGTGTGTGTGTGAGAGAGATTGCTGGTCCCCCTTTAATTTAAATCCTCGCTGGCAGCTCTATGTTTGTAGTGCATACAGAGGAGTGCTAATTCCTCAAACAATAAACCCATGCTAGCGTAACCCTGGGTGGTCTCCAGTGGGAATTTTTTTGGGGTAACAGGGTCCAATCATGGAATCATAGAGCTGGAAGAGACCTCAAGAAGTCATCAAGTCCAGCCCCCTGCCCAAGGCAGGACCAATCCCAACTAAATCAACCTAGCCAGGACTTTATCAAGCCAAGACTTAAAAACCTCTAGGGATGGAGATTCCACCACCTCCCTAAGTAACCCATTGCAGTGCTTCACCACTCTCCGGGTATGTCTACACTAGCTCATTAATTCGAACTAGGTAAGCAAATCAGGTAACCGGAGTTGCAAATGAAGCCCGGGATTTAAATATCCTGGGCTTTATTTGCATGTTCCTGGGCGGGCACCATTTTTAAATCCCCCTTAGTTCGAATGAACTGCCTGCGGCTACACGCGGCAGTTTAAAGTTAATCTGAACTAAGTCCTTAGTTCAGATTAACTTTTACTCCTCTTGGAATGAGGACTTAGTTTGGAATAACTTTAAACTGCTGTGTGTAGCCGCAGGCAGTTCATTCGAACCAAGGGGCATTTAAAAATGGCGGCCGGACGGGAACATGCAAATAAAGCCCAGGATATTTAAATCCCGGGCTTCATTTGCAACTCCGGTTGCCTGATTTGACTACTTAGCTCAAATTAACGAGCTAGTATAGACATACCCTCCTAGCGAAATAGTTTTTTCCTAATATCCAACCTAGACCTCCTCCACTGTAACTTGAGGCCATTGATCCTTGTTCTGCCATCCGTCACTACTGTGAACAGCCTTTCTCTGTCCTCTTTGGAACCTCTCTTCAGGAAGTTGAAGGCTGCTATCAAATCCCGCTTCACTCTTCTCTTCTGCAGACTAAACAAACCCAAATCCCTCAGCCTCTCCTCATAGGTCATGTGTTCCAGCCCCCTAATCATTTTGGTCGCCCTCTGCTGGACCCTCTGCAATGCGTCCACATCATTTCTATAGTTGGGGGCCTAGAACTGGACACAATATTTCAGATGTGGCCTCACCAGAGCTGAGTAAAGGGGAATAATCCCTTCTATGGATCTGCTGGCAATGCTCCTCCAAATGCAACCTAATATGCAATTAGCCTTCTTGGCTACAAGGACACACTGTTGACTCATATCCAGCTTCTCATCCACTCTAATGCCCTGGTCCTTTTCTGCAGAACTGCTACTTAGCCAGTCGGTCCCCAGCTTGTAACAATGCTTGGGATTCTTCTGTCCCAAGTGCAGGACTATACACTTGTCCTTGTTGAACCTCGTCAGATTTCTTTTGGCCCAGTCCAGATCAATCCGGACCCTATCCCTGCCCTTCAGTGTATCTACCTCTCCCTCTAGCTTAGTGTCATCTGTGAGCTTGGTAACTCACCACAAGCTTGGTAAGTGTATGGTGGGTACTGGGTCAGGTTGCAACAGTGTCAACATATAAATGAGATGAATATCACAGTATGGCTAACTAGCATTAGAAGTTACCATATACATTGAAAAAAACGTATGAAAAGCACAATAGATATTTAACATTCCACCCATGGACTAATCATTAAACAGGCTTTGAGGTGCGAACAGTCCCACTGAATCCATGCCCAGTAAATTATGAAACAAAAGTAATTTTTTAAGGAGACTATCAAACAGTCCACTATTTTGGGAACCAATTTTACCTTTATGTATTCTTCCCCCCTCTCATCATACTCCTAATATGAGAAAAATAGCGGTGGGGAGGGAGGGAGAGAGGAGTGTTTTGTTTTACCTGTTTGTAAGTGCCACTTGGTACAATCGAAAATCTTGCATTCTTCCCACAAATTGCTCTAAACCTATGAAAATATATTATAAATAATAGTCTAATTACATCATCCAGTAGGCAACTCTGCACTGCAGGAAAGCATCTTTATCAGCATATAGTGGTTTCTCTTGCACAGTTACCTCCCCTGAGTGAAACATTCTTGGTTATGGACAAAAGCATAGAGGGCAGTGACTTAATTTTTTGATAAAAAGAATGATTTATAATAACTTTATAAGAACATTTTGTACCTATCTCTTTTCTGATTAGAGAGGTGGCACAAGGACTGGCTCATTAGACAGAAGTAATGAGCCAGTCTATGTGCCACCTCTAATTAGAGAAGAGATACAGTAGGTACAACTGTACCTATTAATTTATAAAATAAAGATAAAAGGTATTTAAAATATTCCTTTCCTTTATACAGTCATTAGATTAATAGCATTCAAAAGTTAGAATGGCAACAGAAGACTTTTCTAGACATTTTAAGAGTTTTAAAAAGTAGTATGTAAAATGACTTGGCTTAGTTGCTCAGTAACAAAATAACTCTGTTTAAGATAGACATACTTTAATTTGCAACTAACTCCTAAATATAAGTATGTTCTGGATCAGTAGTACCTTTTTGTCAATAGAACCAGTTCATCATCATACCAAAATGAAGAGATCCACAAACTAACAGCTCTGGATTTTGCGCTGCATTGTTCATTCAATAATGTAGAATATGGTCTAATTCTGTGTGTAGACTGATGTAGAGCTCTATAAATCACAATGTAGTCTGAAAGGAGGAACTGGTAGCAGCAGTAAATTATTATCTATGTGAACCAGCAGTTGATGAAGGCTGAAGGACCTCACATTTTGCAAGTGGCTTTCACAGCAGAAGAATATTAGTTACCAGGAAACTTGAGTTCTCTTCCTGGTTCAGAAAAGTAAGGTTGTCTAGTGACTACAAAAAGTCCAGCTAAGTACACAGATTTGACATAGTGATTGTGAAATGCAGAACTTACCACTGAAACTTTGCCCAATTCGCAATGCACCCTCAGCAGCAGGGTCTGCAATTGGTCCACCAAGTATTCTTGAATCAAAAGCAGTGTTGTCATCCTCTAACCCATCCACAAAAAAACTAATTTTGGTGTGGTGAACCTACAACGATACATATAAAGAGTAAAATAAAGGTTCATTACAAATAATCATTTTAAATTTTGTACTAATTTCATCTATTATTGATTAACCATTTCAAACTAAGAAAGGCAGCTTTTTATTTTCTTTGTGTATTTAAATCCCCTAGTCCATTTTCTGTATTTACTAACTGAGCTTCCCACTAGTCATTCTAGTATCCCAGGCTTGGCAACAAAAATGTCAGCTATATGCACGAGAAAAGTATCATAATGGTCAAACCAAAAAAAGCTACATTTAATTAATATTAAGGGGACTGTTTTGGACTAATTCTCAATCAAGGAAATGCAGAAACAAGGTTATCACTCTATTCCCAATTTCACTTGAATGCCTAGTTATTTCCTCATTTTAAGATCGGATCTCCATACACCATAATTCTATTCATATTTTTTTCTTCATGGGGATGACATTTCAATGCATCTTTCTCAGAGTGCTTAGGATAGCCTTCCTTCACTGTGCAGCAATGTAATTACAATAATAGTTATTACTTTCCATATTACATCCAAGGATCTTAACACACTTTACAAATATTAACTAATTATGGGTATGTCCACACTACAGCACTAATTCGAACTAACTTAATTCGAATTAGTTAATTCGAACTAAGCTAATTCGAACTAGTGCATCTAGACCTAAAAAATAGTTCAAATTAGCATTTTGCTAATTCGAACTAGCATGTCCACATTGAGTGGACCCTGAACTGAGGTTAAGGATGGCCGGAAGAAGTGCTGGCAGGGTATCAGGTTAGGACTTAGAGCATGGAGCTGCTGTCTCAGGCTAGCCAAGGGCTGTACTTAAAGGGACCCGACCCCCACCCTGGACAGACAGTTCTCAGGGGTTCCCCGTTCGCATGTCTAAATCAATGAGGGACAGCAAAGCAGTCCTGGCTTGGAGTGCCCTGAATGCCCACACTCAGCACATCACAGCACTTAGCCATCAGCCTGGCTGCACTTGCCGCAGGCTACCATCCGGGGAGGGGGGGTTAATTGGGGGCCTGCAGGAGAGCTTCCACCCCGAGGAGCCTGCAGAGCAGCCCCAATCCTCCCCATCGGGGGCTCGTACCCCATTCCTCCCTCACCTCCTTCCACTTACCCCTTCCTAGGCCCCCTTCCTGATGTACAAAATAAAGGTCACATGTGTTCAAAAACAGAAACTCTCTTTATTTAAAAAAACTCGGGGTGGGGGGGATTAACCTCTGGGGAGAATGGGAAAAGGAGGTGGGAGAGGGGAAGAGAGAGGGTGGGAGAGGGGAGGGCAACTAAAATGATCAGGGGTTTGGAACAGGCCCCATATGAAGAGAGGCTAAAGAGACTGGGATTTTTCAGCTTAGAAAAGAGGAGACTGAGGGGGGATATGATAGAGGTCTATAAAAACATGAGTGGTGTGGAGAGGGTGCATAAGAAAAGTTCTTCATGAGTTCCCATAATAGAAGGACTAGAAGACACCAAATGAAATGAATGGGTAGCAGGCTTCAAACTAATAACAGAAAGTTCTTCTTCACAAAGCAAATAGTCAACCTGTGGAACTCCTTGCTGCAGGAGGAAGTGAAGGCTAGAACTAGAACAGAGTGTAAAGAGAAGTGAGATAAAGTTATGGAGGTTGGGTCCATGGCGTGGTATTAGCCAGGGGGTAGAAATGGTGTCCCTGGCCTCTGTTTGTGGAAGGCTGGAGATGGATGGCACGAGACAAATGGCTTGGTCATTGTCTTCGGTCCATCCCCTCCAGGGTACCTACTGTTGGCTGCTGTTGACAGACAGGCTACTGGGCTAGATAGACCTTTGGTCTGACCCAGTACGGCCATTCTAAGCTCAGGGCTCAGGGTCGGGGGTCTCAGTGGACCACCTTGATTTTCATGCAAACCTGCTCCTGGGTGGCCAGGCTGGCAGCTATCCTGCCCTAGACGGCCACTTTCCTGTGCCTAGTGCGGAGGTCGTGGATGAGGTCCACAATGTCTGTACTAGACCAGGTGGACGCCCGCCTCTTACGGACCTGGGCAAGCTCCCGGGAGCCGCCAGCCTGGTCCCGGGAAGAGGCGGAGGGCTGAGTGGCAGCGGGTGGCTGGCTCAAGCCATGCCAGGTGCAGGGTCTGCTGGCTGGGTGCTGGCAGGCTTGCACCTGGCACGGGCACCGTAGCCAGACCGTGCCCCTTTAAGGGCTCCAGGGCCGGGAGGGGGGCATACGAGTTTCCCTGGTGGTGCCCAGAATGGCCACCAGGGAAAGCTGGGGAGGGCTAGCATCCCACTAGTTCGAATTAAGGGGCTACACAGCCCTTAATTCGAACTAGTTAATTCGAACTAGGAGTTAGTCCTCGTAGAATGAGGTTTACCTAGTTCGAATTAAGCGCTCCGCTAGTAAGGTTCGCGTGTGTAGCACCTATCAAAGTTAATTCGAACTAACATTTGTTAGTTTGAATTAACTTTTTCGTGTAGACATACCCTATGTTACACACTTGTAATATAAGTATCATCCTCCTTTTAGAGATGGGTAAACAGAGGCTCAGTCAATTTAAATGACTAGCCAATGGCCAAAGTACAAGGCAGTGGGACCGGTGGGATACAGATTTCAAGAGCCTTTTTGTGCTAACCAGGAGAAAACCCTGAACTTAAAATTACGAGGTTTTTAAAAAATGAGTATCATCTACAATTTAAAGTAAACAGAAGTTGCATGGTTGTTTTAGGGTTTTATGACACAAAGAATAGGTCTGATAAGATTACAAGAGCACATTGTGTTCCTATTTAGGCATTTATAGGTATCAATCCCAGCCCTAAGCCAGAACCTGGTACACAGTTTAAAAAGTTAACCCTATTGATAAATGAAGCAATGCAAGCAATTCCCTTTAATTTATAGATCTGAGTGAATAATTTGGAACAAATACTTTACTAGATTAATTTAGCCTTCTTTTCCTATTCACAGACTATCTATAAGAAGATCACAAATTCCTCAACCATGTAACTTTTGCCTTTTACTTCAAAGACTAATCACAAAAGGGTATATCTATACTGCACATTTATTTCAAAATAAACTATTTTGGAATTTATTTTCTGAAATAACTTATTTCAAAATGACGCGTCTACACACAAAAAGCACATCGAAATAGTGCTTAGCTATTTCGAAATAGAGCGTCCACACTGATTGGACACTGAATCACATTTAAAGCCACCCGGAAGCACTCCAGGCAGGACATCAGGTCAGCAGTTCCTTCCTGGAAATGCTGCCTGAGACTTTCTGAGACGCGTGCTTCAAGGGACCTACCCCCCGCCCTCTCCCGAAAAACCGTTTCTCAGGTTCTTCTTCTGCTTGCCTACCTCTCTGAGGGAAAGCAAAGCATTTTCATTAGTGGTTTTGTTGCCCTGTTGGACACTACAGCACTCCCAGATATGGAGCTGGAGCTGCCTCTGGGCATGCGATGGCCCCTGTCTGTCATGCTGAAGTTTCTGCAGCAGTTTCTTCAGGCTGCTTTCCTGGCCCTGCAGCAATGCAACCCCCAGTTTATTGAGGAGACCCTCACCATCTGTCTGGGAGTGCAGCTGTTCCAGTTGCACTCCACTGTGCACCATCACTTCTGGCAGCCGGACATCAGTTCCACCTGGTGGGACCAGCTTGTTATAGAGCAGTGAGACAATCATCAGTGGCTCCAGAATTTCTGCATGAGGAAGGAGACCTTTCTGGAGCTGTGTGCCTGGCTCACCCCAGCCTTCAGGTGACAGGATACCCCGATGCAACTCGCCATCCCTCTGGAGAAGTGGGTTACCATTGCTATTTGGAAGCTCTATCGGGAACCAGTTCAGTGTGGGGAAGTCTACCATTGGGGCCCTCATCATGTTGGTATGGTGCTCTCAGGCTAGAGTCTGGGGAGGGGAGAGGTGAAGTGCTGGAATGGGGAACCCTAAGAAAGGACAGGGTTAGGAGTGGGGGGAGCCCCCTTCCCCGGGTGTTTCTCCAGCCCCGCCCTCACACAAACGTGCCAGGGGATGGACTGCGTAGGGGTTGCTCCTGGGGTGGGGGAGGGAAGGGACCTCCAAAGGGCTCTGGCACCTCTGTGATTCTCTGTCTGTTTGTCTGTCTCCTTCTACAGATGGTGTGGGCCATCAACACCATTCTGCTGCACAGAGTCATCCAGCTTGGTGACATGGATCCCATCATCACTGGCTTTGCTACCATGGGCTTCCCCAACTGCAGGGGGGCGGGAGGGACTGTTGTCCACATCCCCATCCAGGCTCCCAACCACTGGGCATCCGTCTACATAAACCATAAGGGCTACTTCTCCATGGGTCTGCAGGCCCTTGCTGACCACTGCAGCCAGTTCAGCAACATCTTCATTTGGTGGTCGGGGAAGGTGCATGACACCCGTGTGTTCCACAATTTCAGTCTATTCCACAAGATGGAGGCTGCCACTTTCTTCCCTGGGCTCATGGTCAGGGATGTGGACATGCCATTGTGTGTTGTGGGGGACATGGCCTACCCTCTCATACCATAGCTCATGAAGCCCTACACTGGCCACCGGGACCCCAGCAAGGAACACTTTAATGCCAGGCTGGGCAGGGCCCACATGCTAGTGGAGTATGCATTCGGGTGTCTCAAGGCCCATTTCTGATGCCTCCTCACCTGCCTGGATGTAGGGAAGTGGAACATCCCCCAAGTGGTGGCCGTGTGTTGTTCTCCACAACATACGTGAGAGGAAGGGAGAGGTGTTCCTCCCTGGGTGGGGACAGAGAACAGTTGTGTGGGCAGGGCCTTTCAACAGCTGTGCACAGCTGCCATCAGGCAGGCCCATCAGATAGGGCTGTGCATCCAGGAGGCCCTGAGGCAGAATTTCTCACAAGGATCCCAGTGACACTGTCCCCGGGGTCTCCCCACTAGGAGCCTGTGCCTTGCCCCTTCTCTGCCTTTCCTCCACACCCTTCCATTCCCCGCTCCACTCCTCTCTCCTGCAGAGACAATAAAACAAACTGCTTGTTTTTAAAAAAATGAACTCTTTGGTTATTTATTCGGGGTAGAAGTAACTGGAGAGAGAACAGAGAAAGAACCTGGGAGAGGAGAGGGACAGGAGGGGGGATGAGAACCTTGGACGGGAGAGAGGGAGTTGAAAGGGAGAGGCGGGGAGAGGAAAGGCTCAGGGCTGGGAGTGGGATTGGTGCCTGGTTCCACCACCTCGTGTTCAGGGACTTCAGGAAACACAGAGAGGCATGGGGAGACTAGGGAGAGAAGCAGGAGGGGGGGCACTGGAGCAGGGTCTGGCATGGGAGGAGTGGCAGGGTGAGGCATGGGCATAGGGGCAGGAGCTGGCATAGGAGGAGGGGCAGGTGCTGGGGCTGGGCAGAAGCGGCACCAGGAGCAGAAGCTGGCTCTGGGTGGGCAAGGAGAGACTGCACAGTCATGCACGTGGTGTAGCCCTGCTGCAGCAACTCCGTCCAGATCTCTCTCTGCCACTTCATGTCCTCCCAGAGCCTCTGATCCATCATCTCATGCAGGCCCAGAGCACGGCGACATGCTCCCACAGCAGATCCTCCTGCGTCCTCCAGCACCTGTGGCTCCCCTCGATGTTGGGTGGCTGCCTCGGGTGGTGTTGCCCATCCCCCTGTCATGTCTGGTCCAGGTAGGGAGAATAAAGAGAGCTGGTCAGTCATCCCTGGAGACACTGTCCCTGAAGCCACACCTTCATCTGTGAGCCGAGATCGACAGTTCTCGGGTAAGATGAAGGTGATGTCCTGGGAGCAGGGCCATGTGTGGCCTGGACAGCAGGCCCTTTCTTTGGGTACGTCTACACTGCATCCCTAGTTCGAACTAGGGATGCAAATGGAGACAACCGAAGTAGTTAATGAAGCGGGGATTTAAATATCCCGCGCTCCATTAACATGATCTCGCCGGCGCGATAGTTCGAATCACAGCTGATTCGAACCAGGAAGTGCGCGCCGGGACGCGTTAGGTCGGACTAAAGCCCTTAGTCCGAACTAATGTTACTCCTCAAAAAATTTTTTGAGGAGTAACATTAGTTCGGACTAAGGGCTTTAGTCCGACTTAACGCGTCCCGGCGCGCACTTCCTGGTTCGAATCAGCTGTGATTCGAACTATCGCGCCGGCGAGATCATGTTAATGGAGCGCGGGATATTTAAATCCCCGCTTCATTAACTACTTCGGTTGTCTCCATTTGCATCCCTAGTTCGAACTAGGGATGCAGTGTAGACGTACCCTTAGAGAGGCCCAGACATCCCCAGAGGAGCAGGCTCCCCTCCACATACTGGGGACAAACAGGCATGGGAAGTTGCCAGCCACCCTGGGATCCAGTTGGAAGGACAGGGAGCGGGGGGCCTTGGGCTGGCTGAGCTTGCGTCGGTGCTGCGCACACCCCGGACCCAGCAAATAGTAGCATTGCAAGGGGAGAGGACTTGTATCCCTGGCTGCAGGGGAAGAAGGGGTGTAGGTGTGGGGAAGGGGCTCCACTGCCCCCCAGGATGCAGTGAATAGCACACACAGCTGTCCCTGGCAGCACTGTCCATGGGAGCAGGTGCTCCCTTGAGCATGCAGGCATGACCGTGTGCCATGTGCAGCACTCCCGAGTCTGTGTGGCCATGTCCCCAGCCTCCTTCTAGTCGTGGCTTGTGGTGGGAGAGTGTCCCACCTGGGTGTCTGAAGTGTGGCCAGCCTCCCCAGACCCTGTGAGCAGGAGCCCAGGGGTGCTCAGATGTAGCCTTCTGGGGCTGTGTGGTGCAGACGGATGCTGCACGTGCATCCATGTGCATGGACTGCAGTGTGATCCCCAAGTTGAGAAGGGAAGAGCGTGCCTTAGCCCCTTGCCACCCGCTACCTTCACCCTGTCTGTGTGAGGTAACTAAGGTCACTCACCTGATGTTCCCTCCCCAGCCTCGGAGGATGCCTGGGTCATATTTGGGCCATGGAGTACTGGCTCCAGTGTCACTGAGGTCATGGTGCTGGCCTCATCGGGGTTCTCCTCCTTCTCTCCTTCTTCCGCATCACCAGCTCTGGCCCCTGGGTGGGTAACGACGGGAGTCTTGAGCTCCGAGTTAACCACCAGGAGTAGGGAAGGGGCTCCACTGCCCCCAGGATGCAGTGCAGGTCTTGGTAATGGGGCAGGAGTGGGGTTCTGCCCCAGAATGGGAGCTGAGCTCCGTTGTCCTGGCATAGGCCTGGTGGTGCTCCTTAACTTTCATCCGGCCGGGGCTGCTCCTGGGTCCAGATATGGCCCTTGGTGGCAGGGCCGGCCTGAGCCATTTTGGTGCCCCGGGTCCCGGACAGGCGGCGCTGTCCTGGGCACCCGCCCCCAGGGCGCATGGGCCCACCTCCAGGGCACGTGGGCCCACCCCCGGGTGCATGGCGCATGCGTGAGCCTGCCCCCGGGATGCGCGGGCGGGTGCATGTGCTGCCTGGCTACTGCTACTGGCATGCAGCCCGGGGCCACCCGGGCGGGCCGTGCCTGGCTGTGCAGGGCCCCGCAGCTGCGGGGGGAAGGGCACTGCGGGGGTTAAAGCTGGGTGCGCGGCACCTGATGGCAGCTATAAGGGGCACCACGCACCCCTTACAGCTGCCATGAGGCGCCCCCCATCGGTTGGCACCCCGGGCAGCTGCCTGGCTCGCCCACCCCTTAGTCCGGCCCAGCTTGGTGGCCAGGCTATTGGCCATGTAGCCATAGATATCTGCATTGCTCCATCTGAAGTGGAGATACTGGAGATTTTCCTCCTTGTGCCACACATCAATGAGGGTTAGGATCTCTGCCCCAGACAAGGATGGTGCCCGCCTCTTTCAGCACCTGGCAAGCTCCTGGGAGCCATCAGACTGCTCCCTGGGAGCAGGGGAGGGCTTTTGGGGGCTCAAGGCCAGTCATGATTACCCAAGGACATGCTGTGGCAGCTGTGGTGTGGCTGGAGGCTGTCAGGGCCAGCTTCCTGCCACAAGCCCGGTTCCCTGTGGCTGCAATTTTAAGGGCTGCAGGAGAAGAGGAACGATAGAGTCCTAATGAGTATGGACGGAGTGGTGAGCAGTGCACCTGTGGGATTTCCTGAAGGCCCCTTATTTCCAAATAAGTCCAGCTGCCGCATCCACACACACCCTATTCCCAAATAGCTATTTCAAAATGGGCACTATCCCTTGTGGAATGAGGTTACAGATTTCAGAATAAGCCATCGATTATTTCAAAATTATTTGGAAATAATGGAACTGCTGTGCAGACGCTCGCTTTGTTATTTCAAAATAATGCTAGTTATCTTGAAATAATGGTGCCATGTAGATGCACCCAGTTTGCTAATAGCATACAACATTCAACATTCAGAATTCAAGCTGTGTGGCTTAATTGCAACTGGTGATGTGTCTTAGGCTATGTCTAGACTGCAAGCCTCTTTCGAAAGAGGCTCTTTCGAAAGATACTTTCAAAAGAGCCTCTTTCGAAAGAGAGCGTCTAGACTGCACGTTGAACTTTCGAAAAAGCGGCTTGCTTTTTTGAAAGAAAGCATCCAGTGAGTCTGGATGCTCTCTTTCGAAGAAGCCCTATTTACATTGAAGAACGCCTTATTTCGAAAGAGGAACTTTCGAAGGAAGGCGTTCTTCCTCGTGAAATGAGGTTTACCGCCATCGAAAGAAAAGCCGCGTTCTTTCGATTTAATTTCGAAAGAACGCGGCTTGAGTCTGGACGCAGGTGAGGTTTTTTCGAAAAAAGGCTACTTTTTTCGAAAAAACCCCTGAGTCTGGACACAGCCTTAGAGTCTTGCATTCTTTTTTTTTCCTGAGCCACACAAAATTTTACCAAGTCTTCGTTCCTAGAAAAGTGAGAATTTTGTCAGATTTAGAAGCAGAGTGCAGAGTTTAAATTTAATTCTCTTACCACTTTCATAAAAAGCGATTGTGCATGAATAAAGATACACACACAGATAAATATTTACAACAATGATTGGGCTCCCAATAATGTAAAGGATATGACCACTAATCTCCCTTGCTAAATAGTCTCTGTGCCTGAAAGCCGGCAAAGTGTTTGGGGAAAATTAGTCCTCTTGATTGTATCAAATAGTAGCCTATAAAATATACCATAACATAAAGTATAACAAATGCATGCATTGACTGGACTTCTGCCATTACCATAGTGATTTTAAATGAAGCGTATGAACATGACTGTGGGGACTCAACAAGAATATGGGTCAGACCCTTGTTTGGATCACTTCCTGATCTTCATTAGCGTACAAGTAACACAAAATTAGCAAGAATTCAGAGTATAACTCTGGGTATTTGCTGTCAACTTTATGGAACTCTAAAATTTCGTCTGAAAAATATGGAGATGCACACATGGGAAAAGAAACCACATACCAGTTTCACTGCCTTTTACCCATATTTCCCTAAAATGTTCAAACTTGCCTCGATAGCTCACTGCATTAATAAATACTATGAATAAACTTCTATTATTGAAACACCTTCTTGTTAAGGTATGAGAGAGATTTATTCGCAAGAACGGTCCAATCAGGAATTATCTGATTTTAACTATATTTCATTTATGAGACTTTTATTTCAAATGATGATTTGGAGAGAGTCAGATTTTGAAATGTTATTTTGTTGTTGCCAGATTATGGAATGTTATTTCCATTTTGAAGAAACAGGTAATCATGAACTTAAATGGAAGCCTGGTGAATCATCTCTACTGATAGAGGATAAGAGAAGCTAGAGTGCTCTAGCCTGCCTTGATATCCACTCTAATCAAATCAAATAGGGCTAGTATAATTGCATCCCTAGGAACAAGGGGTGTGTGAGGACAAACAAAAGGCTTATGAGTAATTTGGAGCAAAAGGAAGGCGAGACCCTGAAAAATTCATTGAAAATCAGAGAACGGGCATTCAGAATGCTATTCCACCAACAAAGCCTTTCAAATTCTGACCAAGATAAACAGCTACAGTTATCTATAAATCTGAGCTTGAGTGATTATCATTGGTGCTTCAGGCACTATGATTCTATTAGTATTTTAAGTAAGAAAATATAAAATGAATAGAAATTTGATTTTATGGAGAAAATTTGTTTCTCTTAGATTATACTTTTAAATTATACTTTAAAATACATATGCTGAGTTTAATTATTGTTATTTCCAGATGCACTCAATATTTCCCAAATTTAGATACAAGGATTTATTGCCTTTCCACTGAAAAAAAATCTGAAGGTTATCATCATAATTACTAGGCATCAAGATTTGTCACAAAGTTCTCGCTTATGGGTTTCCCCACTTTAAACACGTCACTTTCATTTTAAGTTAGGTTTCTGTGTTGACACATCGCTGACCCAAATGCAGGAAGATCTTATTTAATTTTAATACAAAGCCTTCAACAGCCCATATCCTGAATGTGAGAGTCTCCAAGTGTATATTTGTGTCCTGGTTGAATTGCGGGGAGGGGGAGAGTGGGATTTGCATCACATTTTTTACAGCCTTTTACTGTCATTTGGTGTATGACTGTTATCATTATAAAAGATACAGGCTTTTCTACTTTGTTATTTGTAGCATTATCTCATGTTTTACAACATCTTTGCACAACATGCAGGCACATGAAATATAACTAGTGAAAAGTTCTCAGTGGTATTAATGCATAAAAAAGAATGTGGTTCCATCTCTACTGTCTTTACCCAGCCAAAAGCTGATGAACAGCCAATTTTCCTTTATCACATTAGCACAGCCATGAGGGAAACACATTTGTTCTAGTCAGCTACACTAAAGATACTATTACCAATCTAACATATACATGTTTTATATCAGCAGTATTCTCAGAGTATGAGAGAGCCAACAATATATTAACACTAGCATGACAGTTTATTTAAGAAAAGAAAATTGTCTCTGTAGAGGGACAGAACTTAGAAATGTATGGCTAAAGCTCAGTGTCACCGGTCTAATAAAGGTAATAATTCTTAAGCTTTCTTTATAGCAGGTAACACTCCTGTGGCAGCTCTGTCATATCATTCAAATAAAAATGTTGTCTTTTTACAAGTTTAAGTGCACCTTTATTTTGAGTCAGATATGAAGCGTGTTTTTGATTTTCTGTTTTCACTGTATTAACGTCTGTACTTAGGGGTGAGTGGGCCAGTTCTCAACTCTATCAGCTCAGTACAAATTTTCTATCTTAATCCTTACAGGACCCTTATAGGTCTCACCTTTATTTTGTACTGAGTAATACCTTTCTCTATAGGTACTGCTATAGGAAATCAGTGGGACTATTGGCAGAATTGAACCTTAAATGATTAGATGTTCTATATAGTAAAAATAGATGATTAATGCCATCTCAATCTCTCTCCAGCTTTCCCACTCCCCCATCCGCAACCTCTTTATATTAAATAGGATTTAGAATAGTTGGGTTTAATATAGTACATTCCCAAAGTAGCCCTAAGCACTTTACAGTGCTGAACTGGATAGCAGTAATGCAGTGAGTGTGTACAGCTAAGGCAGCAGTCATTATGCATTTGGCAGTAGCTCAATATGATGATCCTTCTCCTGGTTATTAAAGGGGGGATGAATATCTGACAAAGGAGAAAACTGTAGGAGGGGAACCATGTGTGGGATAAAATATCTCAGCAACTCTCCATTGCAGGAGGAAGGGAACTTCTCCAAGTTTGGTGTCAATGGAAACTAAGCTAAAGAAGAAGAAGAAATGTTGGCACTGAATAGATTATTTGATTAAAGTGCCTTGCCCAGGAGTATTAAATCACATAAAAAACTGTTCAAATAAACTATCTATTTTTGCTGTCAGATAGACGGACAACAACAGGGGTTTTCCCCTATTCTCCTATCTATAAAGTTCTATGTGACCTTTAATTTCCCCCAAGAGAGTAGAAAAAGATGAAGAGATGAGCTAAGTATGGCCTTGTGGTTTTACAGAGCACAGGATCAGAAGCCTAGACTGCCATAATTTTAATCCCAGTTCTGACTCTGTCCCAATCTGTCAAATATTCACTGAAGCACTTTACAAATAGGTTATAAGGAATAGTTACTTAGGTACATCTACCCTGCAACACTATTTTGAAATAACTAGCGCTATTCCAAAATTATTTAGTCCATGTCTACAGAGCAGGCAGTTATTTCGAAATAGAGTCAAAATACTGTCAAGCTGGAGGACTTCTTACTCCGACCCCTGTAAACCTTATTGAGCGAGGAGTAAGGGAAGTTGGAGGAAGAGTGCTCTATTTTGAAATAAGTGCTGTGTAGACACTCCCTATTTTGAAATAAGCCCTGCTGTGTAGATGCACCCTCCCTAGATTCATCTTGAAATTGTGCTGGCTTGATACAGAGCCTGATACAAAGAAAAAAAATCAGTCAAAAATCCACTTAGCAGAAAGCTATGGAGATGCAAGATCCCC
Source organism: Pelodiscus sinensis (assembly GCF_052426305.1). Taxonomy (NCBI): domain Eukaryota; kingdom Metazoa; phylum Chordata; order Testudines; family Trionychidae; genus Pelodiscus; species Pelodiscus sinensis. Next base: position 152,750,696 of record NC_143054.1, read on the forward strand.
ATAACCTCTCCTTTGGTGGAGTGTCTGCTGTCACCCAGCACAGCCTCAACAGTGGGCTGTCCAGTGAGATGATAGCTAAGCATCCACCTTGTGCCCTAGCTGTGATTAAAATTGATCTCTGCAGCCAGAAAGCCCTAGAAAACAGGAAGAAGTATGGTCACCTACCCTCCCTGGGGTAAATCCCCCATTGGGGTAGTGCATCAAGCTGGTTCAAAGAAGTAGAGTTTGCACTTCCCCGTGCATGAAGTTACACTGTCCCACAATTCATAAAATGAGGTGACGAGAATAAATGCTGAATATCTCATTTGAGGGTTTGGTCCAGAGATTGCAATGCTGAGGGAACTTCAAAAGATTAGAGTACTGTACACATACAATATGTCATATGTACCATACCATGTTTTTATATATGTATGCAAAACTTCCTGCCATTCAAAATGTCATTATTAATTATATAAAGCAAAATGATTGAACTACTTCTACAAGAGGCCGGGCATTGTATTTTTGTTCTCCTCCAAAAAGAAAATTTTATCTCTAACTAAATCTGTTTAGAAACTGGTTTACTTAAATTAGAGTATGTCTCTTGTGTGACCACTCTTAGTTTGGTTTAGTTAAATCAGTACAGTTTTCATGTGTCAGCAAGGCCATATAGCAGAAATAAATCTCTGTCTTAAGCTCCCCACTGAACCCAACCATGAAATATCCTGATAAAATCTGAATATGGTTGGGGGAAAGGGTGGAGAAGAGAGGAAGAGGAGAGAAGCCTTTAGATTCCATCAAATAAAAAAAATCTATATTATCTGTATTGCTGTAGAGCATAGGTAATCCAGTCATATGCCAGGACCCCATTCTGCAAGCAACTGTACAAACGCAGATGACTTCAAATGCACCTGATACCTGGCCTCAAAGCAAAGCACAGAGCCATTATGAACAATAGGTGTTCACATTTTCTCTACATTTCAGACATAATTTGGGAGCTGGGGGCATGTGGAGAGAGTCTCCCAATTAATTTAGTTCACCTGTTAAATAATTATCAATTACACTTTAAAAGTTCCTCAGGACTATCAATATTATTAATAAAAAAGTGCACTTATGCACGTTCCAAGGACTTCAAAGCACTTTACAATAGTAATTAACTGAGTCATTCAACACACTTGAGAGTTAGAAAAATATAGCTATACTGTACTCATGTATCAGATGGGAAACTGAGGCATATGGCTGTTTAGGGCCAAATTCTCGTCTTGGTTATGCTGATGAGTCTTGAAGTCCATTGAAGTAAGTGGAATTACTCTGGATTTAAACTGGTGTAAGTGAAAGTGGAATTTTTCTCTGCTCAAGGTCACACAGGTAATTAGTGTTAATCATGACTCCCCACTATCAATTTTAAATCTCTAGACAATATTCCCTTTCAACTGTTCCTTACCTAGTAATTTTGTATGTTTTTTCTAATGGATATTTCTAGTATATGGACTTTTTCTCCCCACCTCCTTCAGATATATTGTGTACACTGTACAAATCAGAAGCTCTCCCAAAAAGCCCAGTATAAAGGAATGGACAGCTGCATATCAAGACATTTTTTCCAAGGTAATAAAACAAATTAAGGGTATGTCAAAAATGACAGGCCTATGGCTTCCTGAAACACTTTTAATAGAGAAAACAAATTAGCAGTGGGCACTGCTGACAACAGATGAAGGAAGAAATAATAGATGGAGGAGCAAATTAAAGATGTTGCTCCAACAGTGTAAACTCAAATATAATTTTGTTCACCTTCAGAATTTTGAAATACATTACTTTTGCCTCATGTAGGAAGACAGCATATTTTCCCATGAGGGGTTGGTTCTCTCTTCTGATACACAGGCTCACACCATCCCAGCTTCTGAGCCCATGCATAATAGTTAACGCTAAATAGACACACTTAGGGTATGTCTACACTAGCCCCTTAAATCGATCCAGGGAGGCTAATGAGAGTGACCTAAATTACAAATGAAGCGTGGGATATTTAAATATCCCGCGCTCGATTTATATGTTCCCGGCCGGTCGCCGTTTTAGAAATTGACTCGCCTGAAGTAACTGCCCGCGTCTACATGCAGCAGTGAAATGGGAGTCCGAAATAAAGCCCTAACTCGAATTAGCTGGTATTCCTCCTGCAATGAGGTTTACCAGCTAATTTGAGTTAGGGCTTTATTTCAGAATCCCGTTTCACTGCTGCATGTAGACGCAGGCAGTTACTTCAGGCTAGTCAATTTCTAAACTGGCGACCGGCTGGGAACATGCAAATCAAGTGCGCTTGATTTGATTTAAATCCCGTGCTTCATTTGCAATTTCAGTCGCCCTCATTAGCCTCCCTAGATCGATCTGGGGGCTAGTGTAGACATACCCTAATAGACATTACCACATAAACTGAGAGTAATAGGTTATGTACTCAGATATTTTCTTGCACAACTGCAATGGTTACAGATGGGGAATCTATTTAGAATTTTTTTAAAAAAAGAATGAAAATACTAAAAGATATGTAAAGTTGGGGTGAATTCTGTACACCTGAAAGTGATCAAGGGCATTGGCGTGAATGGACAAAGTGTAGCAACTTGCCTCTCAGAAATCTGTCAATAGATTTTAATCTCAGTCTTCGAAACACATGCCATTTTCTCTTTCATGCGCAGAGAATGCTGACTGCTTTGAATCGTGCCATTCAAAGCAGTCAGCTTTGAAAGCAGAGAGCAGAATGAGACCAGCAAACTTATTTTCACATATGACCAGAGCTATACTAACTCAAATACAGCCCACTGATCTTAACATTCTGTGTGTTCCTCTTTGCATATTAACTTTTGGGTACCAATGAAGTTGATGCATCAGGAGCAGCTGAAATCACTTCCTCACACATCAACCCTTTCTTTTCACTGAGTCAGCTCTCCTTCATGTACCTGTTTTCTGTAAAACTTCTCTTTCCTTACTCCAAGGGGTTCCTTCCCCCCCTTAATCCAACTCCTTCTCTAGCTTCTTGTTTTTCCTTTCAGGATCAGTCAAATACTCTTATTTTGTATTACTCTATTCATTTTTATTTTCTTCCGTTTAGGTGCCTTTTTCTCCCTTTCAAGCAGGCTTCCTCCTTTTCTCTAGAAATACTGTGCTATAAGCTTGGAACTCAATCCAGCGCCCATCGGGACTAATATCCCTTCTCACAAACCTAAGCAGTCAGAGCGGGAAAGAAAGATATATCCTATACTCCCACAGCCTTCTCAGCATGTAAATAGAATATAACCATTCAGACGACCCTGATTCCTTTTTTTCTAGCCCTTTCAGTAGCTACACAATGGTTATGCTACAAGCACCAGAGTTGCAGGAACCAACACAGCCTGGCTCCAGAAGCTCATTTGGATGGGATACCCATCCTGAACAGCTCCATACCACCTCATCCATCACACGCCAGCTTCCTTCAAATCACTGCTAGAACTGGCTGGCCCAACGCACAGCATGTGTATACAGCCACAAGACGCCTTTCCACCCCTCACAACAGCATAATAATGGATTCTAGATTTAGTGAGTTACAAACTGTACTTGAATGGAACTGTAAGGAACAAGTTCAATATAGCGGGGATGACCTTACAGTAAGATTTTTATGTATACCAAAAATCTCTCAGTGCTCTCTCTTCCTGAAGCGAGGCATACAACCCCACAGATGAAAGAGTGCAGTTTTTAATCTTTTGCTCTTTGCATTTTAATTTTTGATTTGTAATGAAAATTGAGACAACACAGAGGGAACTTGGCAGATCTAACACTTGGCAAGAGATAATTAATTTATGTAGCAAACATATGAGAACAAGACACACGTCACTTTTAACATAAAAGAGCCTCCCTGCAGATGTCATGAGGAATTTGTCTAGGGCCTTGTTCTCAAACAGACAAAAAAGATGCAAATGCCATGTTAACAGAGGGGAAAATCAAAGACTGACATCCAGGAGGACAAGCTAGCTCAGATAATTTATCTACATAATATGTGACAGACCAATGGCAACTTCTAAGTGAGTACCACAACTTGATGTGTCTGCCAATGAGTCTGATGCTGTTTCTGCTGGAAATCTTGTGTATCATAGTATCAAATGCATTTGTCTTTATAGACATCCACTGAGAAAGGAGAATGAAAATGCCATCTCAGGAGGCCGTTTAAGGTTCTTTAAATATTTTACATTGTTCCCAGATTGTCTGCTTAATATTATATTTTAAAATATAAAAAATGCAAGAAATGCACATACATTAGTGGCAGCCAAAAGGAACACAAAGGCTATGAAAGGATATTGGCTTTTCAAAAAAGACTTCTATGGTCCCATATTGTAACCTAACAATGTATCATTCACATTATAAAAAGTAAAATGTACTCAATCCAAGTCCTTACAACACTAGCTATGTGTAACAGGGCTCCCCAAACTGGGAAATAGCTACAGCATGAACCTGAAATATGAGACAGCAGCAGCAGCAACAAAAGAAAAAAAAAAGATGGAGAAAATGAAAGAAAAATGAAGCCCCAAAGCCCATATTCTGTCTGTTCCATGGTGCTTTCAAGTCTTCTGGGCTCTCAGTCCAAGCAAAACAAAACTGGGTCTTTGAGTATGTGTTAAAAATGTTTAATAGATTATACTCAAACCTAACCCCCCCCAAGTTTAGGCCATTAAAAAGACAATATTTATGTAAAGTTATAAACTATGGTATATTTAAATCCATGTGTCAGGGGAGGTTGAATTTCACTGCAGAAGCAGGGATTCGCTTTAAGCAGCCTGGAAGCTGACAAAATGAAATGTTCTGAAATAATTTCGTTATTTAATTCTAGTTTAACATTCACTAAATAGAGTTGCAAGTTTAGATATGTATATTCAGCTTATATCCAAATGCTAGAAGTCTAAATAATAAGATGGGTGAACTAGAGTGCCTCATATTAAAGGGGGATATTGATATAATAGGCACCCCAGAAAGTTGGTGGAACCAGGACAATCCATGGGACACAGTCATACCAGGGTACAAAATATATTGGAAGGACAGAACAGGTCATGTTGGTGTGGGAGTGGCACTATACCTGAAAGAAAATGTAGAATCAAGCGAAGTAAAAATCTTAAATGAACTAAAATGTTGCATAGAATCTCTATGGATAGTTATTCCATACTTTAATAATAAGAATATAGCAGTAGGGATATGTTATTGATCACCTGATCAGGACAGTGATAGTGACTATGAAATGCTAAGGGAGATTAGAGAGGCTATCAAAATAAAAAATCAATAATAGTAGGGGATTTCAACTATCCCCATATTGACTGGTTACACATCACCTCAGGACAGGATGCAGAGATAAAATTTCTTGATACCTTAAATGACTGCTTCTTGGAGAAGCCGGTTCTGGAGCCCACAAGGGGAGAGGCAATTCTGGATTTCATCCTAAGTGGAGCACAGGATCTGGTCTGAGACCAGTAAATATAGTTGGAACGCTTGGAAATAATGACCATAATGTAATAAAATTTAATATTGTGGCATTTAATTTCAGAAAGGGGAAATACACAAAAATGAGGAGGTTAGTTAAACAGAAATTAAAAGGCACAGTGACAAAAGTAAAAACCCTACATGAAAAATTTTCAAAAACACCATAATAGAGTCTCAACTTAAATATATACCCCAATTTTAGAAAAAAAAAAACACAGTAAGAGAACCAAAAAAGTGCCACTGTGGCTTACCAACCAAGTAAAAAAAGCAGAGAGAGATATAAAGATTTATTTTAAAAAGTTGAAGTAAAATCCTACTAAGGAAAATAGAAAGAAGCATAAACACTGTCAAATTAAGTGTAAGAATATAATAAAAAAGCCAATAAGTAATTTGAAGAAGGGCTAGTCAAAAACTCAGAAAGTAATAGCAACAAGTTTTTTAAATAAATCAGAAGCAGTAAGCCTGCCAAACAACCAGTGGGCTCTTGGACAATCAAGTTGCTAAAAGAACACTCAAAAACGATAAAGAAAAACTAAATGAATTCTTTGCTTTGGTCTTCACAGCTGAGGATGTTAGGGAGATTCCCAAACCTGAGCAATTCTTTTTAGGTGACAAATCTTAGGAATTGTTCCAGATTGAGGTGTCATTAGAGGAGGTTTGGAACAAATTGATAAACTTAACAGGAACAAGTCACCGGGACCAGATGGCATTCACCCAAGAGTTCTGAAAGAACTCAAATCTGAAATTGCGGAACTATTAACTGGGGTTTGTAACCTATACTTTAAATCGGCTTCCATACCCAATGACTGTAAAATAGCTAATGACATGCCAATATTTAAAAAGGGCTCTAGAGGTGATCCTGGCTATTACAGACAGGTAAGTCTAACGTCAGTACAGGGCCAATTAGTAGAAATTATAGTAAATAATAAAATTGTCATACACATAGATGAAAATAATTTGTTGTGGGAAAGTCAACATGGTTTCTGTAAAGTGAAATCATACCTTACTAATCTACTAGGTTCCTTGAGGGGTTAAACAAACATATGGACAAAGGGGATGCAGTGGATATAGTGTACTTATATTTCTAGAAAGCCTTTGACAAGATCCTTTACCAAAGGCTTTTAAGTAAAGTAAGTTGTCATGGGATAAGAGGGAAGGTCCTTTTGTGGTTTGATAACTGGTTAAAAGGGTAGGAATAAATGGTAAGTTTTCACAATGGAGAGAGGTATCTAGTGGTGTCCCCCAAAAGTCTGTCCTGGAACCAATCCGATTCAACTTATTAATACATGATCTGAAGAAAGGGGCAAACAGTGAGTTGGCAAAATTTGCAGATGTTACCAAACTACTTAAGATAGTTAAGACCAAAGCAGACTATGAAGAGCTTCAAAAAGATCTCACCAAACTAAGTGACTGGGTAACAAAATGGCAAATGAAATTTAATGTTGATAAAGGCAAAGTAATGTTGACACTGGAAAACACAGTCAAAAAAGCAAAGAGAATGTTAGGAATCATTAAAAAAAAGGGATAGAGAATAAGATAGAGAATATCTTAATGTTTCTAATTAAAACCATGGCACACCCACATTTTGAATACTGCGTACAGATGTGGTAGCCTCATCTCAAAATAGATATATTGGCACTGGAAAAGGTTCAGAAAAGGGCAACAAAAATGATTAGGTTTTTGGAACGGGTTCCATATGAAGAGTAATTAAAAAGACTTGGACTTTTCAACTTAGAAAATAGGAGACTAAGGGGGGATAAGATAGAGGTCTATAAAATCATGACTAGTGTGGAAAAAGTGAATAAGGAAAAGTTATTTTCTTGTTCCCATAATATGAGAACTAGGGATCACCAAATGAAATTAATAGGTAGCAGGTTTAAACCAAAGAAAAGGAAGTTTTTCTTCACCCAGCACACAGTCAATCTATGGAACTCCTTGCCAGAGGATTTTGTGAAGACTAGGCCTATGTCTACACTACAGGTTTTTTGCGCAAAACCTGCTGTTTTTCCGCAAAAACCCATGGAGCATCCACACCTCAAGCGTGTTTTTGCACAAGAAAATACACAGTGAATCAACAGAACAGAGGGCTTTTTGCGGTATACGTATTCCTCTTTCTACAAGAAAGCTCCTTTTTGCACAAGAGTTCTTGTGCAAAAAGGTATGTATAGACAGGAAACAGAGGGGGTTGTGCAAAAACAGCCTATAGGAAGAAGCACAGGTGCCCTGGTGGCCATTTTGTTAATGGCAATCAGAGCTTTCTTGCGAGAGCACGTCCATGCAGTCTGGATGCTCTCTTGCACAAAAGCACATTGCTTTTTGGATGCACTTTTACAGTGTGGACGCGCTCTTGTGCAAGAAGTTTTTTTAGAAGATTTCTTCTTCAAAAAGTTTCTTGTACAAGAAGTCAGCAGTCTAGACATAGCTTAGGACTTTTACAGGGTTCAAGTTGATGGAGGTTAAGTCCATCAATGGCTATTAACTAGAATGTGCAGGAATGGTGTCCCTAGCCTCTGTTTTTCTGGAAATGGATGACAGGAGAGGGATCACGTGAGGATTACCTGTTGTGTTCATTCTCTCTCGGCCATCTGGCATCGGCCACTGTCAGCAGACAAGATACTGAACTAGATGGACCTTTAGTCTGACTCAGTATGGACATTCTTATATCTAATCCTCTGACTGTACCTACATTTTAAACCATTCTATTTCATTCTTATTTAGGAAAGTTATAAGAAAACATGGCAAATGAATTGTATTAAGTATAAGGGATTATATATGCTCATAAGTGTAATATACATGTGTCTATACCACACATGTGCACATGTGTGTATACATATCCCTGAATATTTTTAGATATATAGTTCAATGTCCAATCTTACTGAGCACTTTCAATTTTTACTGAATTTGGAATATCTCAAAATGTCAGGGTAGAACACATTTGTCTGCAGAACTGTTCACTGAGGAAATAAGTCCAAAAACTCAGTTTTTTACTTAGAACTTTTCTTCCTTTTCATTTTCATACTCCTTTCTTGCTTCTACTCTCCTTAGCGTACGTCTACACTGCCACCCTAGTTCGAACTAGGGTGCCTAATGTAGGCATTCGAACTTACAAATGAAGCCAGGTATCCTGGGCTTCATTCGCATGTTCCTGGGCGCCACCATTTTTAAATGCCCCATAGTTTGAACTGCGCCGCGGCACAGACTAGGTAGTTCGAATTAAAGCTCCTAAGTTGAATTACCATTATTCCACCTGCAAGGACGTTTAACAGTAGTTCAAATTAGGAGCTTTAATTCAAACTACCTAGTCCGTGCCGCGTGTAGCCGCAGGCAGGTAGTTCGAACTACGGGGCATTTAAAAATGGCAGCGCCTGGGAACATGCAAATGAAGCCTGGGATATTTAAATCCCGGGCTTCATTTGCAAGTTCGAATGCCTACATAAGCCACCCTAGTTCGAACTGGGGTGGCAGTGTAGACATACCCTTATATATTTACATTTGGAGTTAGGATTGTGACTCTCACATTTGAGCAAACTCTCATCAAGCTAACATGCAAAAAATAGTATAGCCAGGGCAGCAGCAAGCAGCACCACAATCCAGCCAGGCTGATTCCAAACCCACCTGAACCCCTTTAGTATATCTTTAGCATGGTTTGCCTGTGCCACTATTCTCTGTGGCCAATGCTACTTTAACTACCGTGCTATTTTTAGCATGCTAGCTTAATGAGACCTAGCACAAGTACATCTACAAGAGCTGGGAATCACACCCATAGCTCCAAAGATGTATTTAGCCTTTGTGATTGCTTATCAAGGAGTATCCAACAAAAATATCTTGATCAGATGGCTTCTGGAATTAAAATTCCTTAACTGGGAAAATGCACTTTTTAAAATGATTGAACTTGAATCATTACAACATTTAGTCCAGAGATAACAAGTGGAGTGACTAGAACGTAGCTGTGAATATATTTAAATGTAGACATGCACATGCAATATTAGGTAGGTAAAAACAGGATATGAAATAAACATTAGGCATCAACTCTAAGCTCACTGTCAAGAGTATACCAAGGCTTCTAACCACAGAGTTCAGCTGAAGGTAACTATCTGTCAAATGTAATCTTTGCAAGTGAATATGCTTAAGCTGGTGCTATGAATCAACCAAAATTGCTTTGGTCTTATTGACATTCAATTGCAAGAAGTTGCAGCTCATCCAGTCCAACAGACAATCTGACAACACCAAGAGTGCTTCAGTGACAGAAAGCTTTAAATAGAGATGCAACTATCATCACAATACACATGGAACTAAACTATAGGATCCCTCATACCATCTTCAGAAATTGGTTAGTCAGTCATCAACTGGCCATGGAAGCCATATGACTGCATCACCATGTTCAGCCTTTTGCCAATTTCTGCAGTTAACACATGATTACAACTTCATAAAGGGATACAGGTTTGACAGACAGCAAAGACACTGGATCCATCATGACTCTCCCTGTTACATTTTTTTCTCAATTCACCTTCTCTTCTCTGTCACTATAGTCTTCATCTTATCTTCCTAGAAAACAAATGCCACAGTTGAACTCATGTAAACTACATGCTTTGGCTCAAGCAATTAAGAGAGAGATCAGATCCTCAGCTGGTGTAAATAGGAATATCCCCATTGATCTCATGTCGGACCTAAACTGATTTAGAGCTGCTGAGACTGCAGCCCTAAATATGTTAAAATGCACTTCCTGTCTGACAGCTGTTATTTACATCTCAGAACAAAATGTCCAATAAGGTGCATGGTGCATTCCGAGTCACCTCTAAGATGCAACCATGTAAAAAGGTTTGGGGGGTGAGGGGCTACCTCAAATGCATAAGATGCACAGCCATGCTAAAATGTTATGGGAGAAGCTGAGACGTGCCCTCATTCTCACTTCCCTCTACAGTCGTGCCTATGCTCAGAGTAACTGAAGGACTACAAAAGCAATGAAAAATTGTCAGAGGCTTGAGGAACAAACCTCATCAGGGGACCATAGTGACAGAACTGTCAGAAAACAGAAGGGCTAGGGAAGATAAAGGGACAGGAGGAAGACTGATAAAGAACAGTGAAGGAGAAGTGAGAAGCACAGGGTCAAGAGGGGCAACTTGTCTCTTTGCCTTTCCTTCTTTTGCCTCAGGCCCATATTGGCCTTTCCCTTTTTTGACTTAACTGGGATGAATTTTAATTTCAGTCTCTCTACCTGTTTTGTACATTGTCTACTTTCCATTTGTGTGGAGTGGATTTCCCATTCATCACAGGATTTCAGGCAAAAATCCCAGGAGCATTTTGCTTTCCTTCGAAGTTAGCTTTGCTAAAATCAATAACTTCAGGGCTGCTTCCTTTATCTAGTACATACCCTCCCAAGCATTTTAAATCTAGTGCTTTTGTGATCAGTTGATCCTGCCTGTTCTTCATCTCCATATATACATTCATATTTATATTCTATCCCAGAATAATATTCAGAACATTCTTTCTGACTAGTCTATCTAAGAAACTGCATAAAGGCAGCAATCTTGCACTTTCACTATGCTCTCCTTTGTAGTTTAAACTCAGAAAGCATCACAACTGATATCTAACAACCTCACTCCAGATTCCCTCTTTTCCCAAATGATCAAAAACCTGATCTTTTTAGGGAGTCTATTATTTGCTGAAAAAAAGGCTTCCTGGTCTTTTTTTTCTGGCTTCCTGATGGTCTAATGCAAATAACTTAGGGTATGTCTACACTACAGCACTAATTCGAACTAACTTAATTCGAATTAGTTAATTCGAACTAAGCTAATTCAAACTAGTGCATCTAGACCTAAAAACTAGTTCAAATTAGCCTTTTGCTAATTTGAACTAGCATGTCCACATTGAGTGGACCCTGAACCGAGGTTAAGGATGGCCGGAAGCAGTGCCGGCAGGGCATCAGGTTAGGACTTAGAGCGTGGAGCTGCTGTCTCAGGCTAGCCGAGGGCTGTACTTAAAGGGACCCGACCCCTACCCCGGACAGACAGTTCTCAGGGGTTCCCTGCTTGCAAAGCAGTCCTGGCTTGGAGTGCTCTGAGTGCCCACACTCGGCACATCACAGCACTCGGCCATCAGCCCGGCTGCACTTGCCGCAGGCTGCCATCCGGGGGGGAAGGGTTAATCGGGGGGCTGCAGGAGAGCTTCCACCCCAAGGAGCCCGCAGAGCCTCCCCATTGGGGGCTTGTACCCCATTCCACCCTCACCTCCTTCCATTTACCCTTCCCTAGCCCCCCCTTCCTGATGTACAAAATAAAGGACACATGTGTTCAAAAATAGAAACTCTTTATTGAACAAAACTCGGGGAGACTGGGAAAAGGAGGT